>NC_081393.1:10827742-11132564 GCF_030684315.1 Stegostoma tigrinum
TAACATCAATAGCCAAACAAAAAACACCATCCAAAACAGAGTTCAAAACTCTGGTCTCTCTCCGTCAAACTGACTGAGTCCCCACAAGATCCCAGTTACAGTTAACATCTGCCATTTACTTGAGCATGAGGTCTTTTTGAGACTTGCTGGAACTTGTTCCAAGGTCCTGAATATTATTGTTCAACCATGCTATGTTTAAATTTCATTGTTCAATGAAAAAGCATCTACAGAACCTTTTGTTCGGGGTCATCCTGCGATTGACTCCAGATTTGACGTCCCACATATACAAAAACTTGTTTGTTCTGTTTTTCAACAGTCCAAATGTTACTGTCAGTTCATAATTCCCAGTTTACAGCTCTCAACCAAAATTGATAAAAGAATGAAATAAAAACAACAAAATTTGCGGGTGTTTCAACGAAGGGAAAGTTGACTCACCCTTATGAAGGATGCAGCGATAGAATGGATCACCCACATTACTGTATTCGTGTGACTGTTAACCACATGCCATGTACATACTTGTGAGCACACACTCCACATGATTGCCTTAAAAAAAATCACACGCATCATGTTGACACAACCAGCTTCCAATGTAGTTTACATCTTTATGATTTGCTGAGTCGTAGCATTGAATGTCGATTGAAATGGCCTTCTCTTAGTTTTTTAAAGTTCCTGAACTGACTACTAGGTAAGATCTTTGCAATGATTTATATTTTGGCATTTCCAGGGTAAAACTTCAAAGATGAGTGTCATGGGATGCATCTGTTCAACTAGAGTGTTGTCCTTCTGCATTCTGTCTTGTAGCTCAGAGAAAGACAGGATCCTGTTGCCTGTTGACCACACAAGCTACAATATTTTATTGACCTGTGAAACCCTTTTGTCTTTGTGTCCAAAAATAAACTGCAACATGAAGTCTGTCCCCAGCCGCTGTTGTCTTTTTTTCTTTGTTTCAAGTGTAAATGTTTTACACTTTGGTCTTGGTGTGCCCTCACCCTGAGTGCTGCAGCCCACATAGTGACCAAGCTGTGCAGACTTGTTGGGCAGAAATCATTGCAAATCACATGACACTTACCACGGCCCCATTTTACCTTCAATAGACACTGTCCCAAAGCTCAATCCTCTTGTAAAACCTAGCATTATGGAATCAGATTTGTACAGAATTATGGACACAGCTTCCATTTGACTGAGGAAGTGACAAGTCCTCAGATGAATAAAAAGGGATCAACAAAATCTCAAGATCCTTATTTTGTTGCTCCACTTTTGTTGCTCCACTTGATGAAAATGGCTTTATGCCAGAATCTTTATTGCTTGATGAACAAGGTAACTTTCTGAGGTCTGAGAAATTCACTGGCAGCATCTTCATGAGAGGACAAGGAGATGTTCGAAGAAGACTTTGTAATGTTTGGTTTGTAGCAATGAAGGCATTGACTGCCACACAGCCAGAGTATCACCACAGAATCTTGAATGCTGACACATTAGATCTTCTGTGGCCCTGTATTTGTAACTTGAATGTCATCATTAAATGTTGTAAATTTATGTAGGGAACTGGAAAGACTAGTGTTTTTGGAGCCATTCGTTGGGTGCTCAGATTCCTCCAGAAGAGATACGGCTGCATCCGGGTGGATTTTGGACAACCAGTTTCTCTGAAGGTATACAGTGGGTTTTTCACTGGTGGAGCACTTTGTTATTGCATATTAAGTGTTATTGCCCATTAATAAAAGCAGGCAGTGAATGTGAATTTCCCTTGAATAATCCAGTTGCATGTGTATCAATTGAGAAATACTGTAGACTTCAAAGTATGTTACAATTCCGACAACCTGTACAGTTATGAGCAGACCATTGGATGAGATGCATTGTGTGGATATCTTATCGCCAAAAAAGTGTTTGCAACTTTTTGGCTGTTTGGTACTCTGCCGAGATTGGTTGAAGTTGCTTTTAACCTGCAATTCAACAAGAACCTGCATTTGTTTGGTGCCTTTAAATGATGAAATGTTTCAGAAGATTTTTCAAGTATTGTCAAGTAAACTGTGACAGTGAGCCATGTAAGGAAATGTGATGTCAGATGACCAAAAACATGACCAGAGCCAGAAGTTCTAGCTGATACAAAAGAAACACTTCACCTTTTCAATATGGGGTGACAGATAAGTTTGCATTTCTTTGAGGAGCCTGGTTCATGTGGGTTTTTCTGTGCCCTAGGATTACATAGAGAATGAAGGAATTCATTTGTGTACCTCTGCAATTCCGCTTCAGAAGATCTTACTGCCGTACGTGCTCGGATACAGGTGAGAAATAGAGACATTGAGTGATTTGAGCATGAAGTGACTCCCAGTTGACCATAATATTTGTGACCTCTGCCAATATCTCAGAATGTCCATATTCTAACTCTGTTGGGTCCTCCAAGTGAGGTAACTGTTCTTCACCATAGAGAATAAATGAAATCAGAACATCATTTTTAAAATGTTCTTGAGAGGTGCTGTGCGTCGTAATGGGTAAGTTAATTCTCAGTGGTACAAACTTTGACTAGAAGATGCTAAGTTCAGTGCTTGTCAAATAGTTCTACAGCACCGAAGCACACACTTAAGTCCAACTCGTCCTTGTCAACCAGATAGCCTAAATCAACCTCGGCCCATTTGTCAGCATTTGGCCCATATCCCTTCCTTTTCACGTACCCATCCAGATGCTTTTTAACATGTTGTATTTGTATGAACCTTCACCACTTTGTCTTGAAGCTCGCTCTAGACACACACACCACCCTCTGTGGAAAAGTTGCCCCTGAGGTCCCTTTCATATCTTTCCCTTCTCAACTTAAATCTATGCCTTTTAGCTTTGCACTCCTCTAATCTGAGGTAACAACCTCGGGTACTCGCCTGTATATGACCCTTCATAGCTCACTTTGGTAACAATGGATTTCCAGAAAAATGAGAAACATTACATTCAGGAAAAAAAACTTGAAAGGAAGTTTGTTGGACTGCTGAACATGAGAGTTGTTTTCAGGGGAGAAGTGGTGGTTGACAGGCAGTGGCATATGAGATTTTCAAATTTAAGAAACCTTTTGACTGCACAAAATTCTTATTTCTGTTGCTCTGACGATCAACAAAATTCAAGTGTACATTGAGGAGTATTCTTGCAAGAGAGAAGGAAGATGGAGATTGGAGGAGAATGGTTCAGACAATGATAGGTGGATGTTGAGGCGTTTAGGCCATCGTAACTTGAGATTCTTATGTGGTATTTGAAAGGGAAAAACACAAAATCATCCAGAGAAAGGGCACAGGAGAAAGGATTAAGATAAATTTTCAGTTCAAATATGATTAGCTCAAAAAACCGAAATAATAACTTGCACTTATATGGTGGCTTTCGTGACCTCAGGCTGTTTGAAAGCGATTTACAGACAGTGAAGAATTTGGATAATAGCAGCAGTGTGATAATGAACAGATCATCTTTTTGTTCAGGAATGCTAACTGAGAGATGAACATTCACGAAAGCACTGAAGATAACTCTCAATCTCCCCTCTCCTGACCACATCCCAAAACCAGTCCAGCTTGTCCCTGCCTCCCTTACCTTTCCTTCCTCCCACCTCAAGCCCCACCCCCATCTCCTACTTACCAGCCTCATCCTGCTCCCTTGACATGTCTGCCCTATCTTCACCCCACCCCCCCCCCAACCAAACTCCTCACCTACACTCACCTCTACTGGCTCCACTCCTGCCTCTTTGACCTGTCTGTCTCCTCTCCACCTATAGCCTCCTTTCTCCATCTTCCATCTGCATCCCCCTCTCTCCCTATTTATTTCAGAATCCCCTTCCCCTCTCCCATTTCTAAAGAAGGACCTAGACCTGAAACATCAGCTTTCCTACTCCTCTGATGCTGCTTGCTCTGCTGTGTTCATCCAGCTCTGCACCTTGTTATCTCGGATAATAGTTAGTGTGTTGGCAGGGAGGAAACCGTAACTGTCAATTTCTGCCCAGCTGGCTCTGCAAACAGCAATGTGATAATGAACAGATTATCTTTTTGTTCATTAATGTTAATTGAGAAATCAACATTGGTGAGAGCACTGAAGATAATTCCCCTTCATCAGGATTGTGTCATGGAATCTTTTATAACAACCTGACAGCAATGATGGGATTGTGGTTTAACATCCTATCCAAAAGTCAGCAGTTTTAGCATCACAGCCCTCCCTCTGCACTCCAATGAAGTGTGAGCATCGGCCAATTCCGTCAAAACCTTTTCTATTCATGTATCCCGCAACTATTTGATTTAAAGCTGTGAACGATAGTGATGAACTATGGCTGACACTCCATGGCTTCATAATCACGATTGAAATCCATACTTTAATGGATATATGTAAAATGTGCAGCAAATAACATTCAACCTGATAACATGATATTATACGCTAAAATTCATCCCTTAATATACCTGAACTCTCCAGCATTGCACCTTCAATCTGCTCAGGAGAGCTGCACCTTGTTGGTTCTGACCATATTCTGCTGGAACGTTCTGACACTCTGGAATGATGCATGGTAATATTGTTGGGAGCCTGGCAGCTAAGACTGGCATATAGATTAGATTTCAAATGCTGTTAGCATTGTCCTCCAGTGGTTTCTCATTTACAAATATCATGATTTTAAACTCCAAGGAATTACCTTTCAGGTAGTTTTGATGCATATAGGTTCCCTGTTCATTGTTTTCTGAAAAGATGGAAATTCAAACTTAATACATAGCTGTTCAGACAACTGATAGAAACCAAAAGAACTGCAAATGCTGTGAGTCAGAAACAAACAAATTGCTGGAAAAGTTCAACAATTGTTGTTTGCCATTAACATGTCCTCTACATTTTAAGATAAGGCATTATGTTTCAGCACCGATTCTGTGTACTGTGAGAAGTCTCAGGACTGGCTTCTGAACAATGATGAGTTGCCACAACTCAGCAAACATCATCAAGCACTGGTTGCTGATCTGGGAAGACACATGCTTTACAGTAAGTTAACTGACGTTGATGAATACCAACACATACTATTCAGGGAGCTATATTTCTTCATGTCTCTTTAGCAATCCATCTGTTCTACTTTAGTTATTTCATGCAATATTTCAATTCTGCTTGCACCTTGGTGTCAGGTTTGGTGAATATCAGCATTTGCCCGAAAAGAAAATGTAATTCTGCCAATGGGAAATAGCAGTCTCATTTAACCAGAACCTGGGGGGGAAGGCTGCAGGACTCTTGACTGCACGAGTTTGCAACTAGATGTGACTGGCTGAAGCATCCTACCTCTTAATCTTCTCATCTAGTTAATATCTCATGTGTCAAGATCAGTGGGAGTCACTTGGGAAAGGCAGATGAACAATACTGGTATCATTGTTTAAAACTTGAACCTCCTGAGCTGATTAAACCAATATGAAATGAATCCAGAAAGTGACCCTGACTCTCCAAGAGCTCTTAGTCTCAGTTGCGAAAGCTGGAAATTTTTCTATTTATTCTGACCTGTGATTAAATCCTCTCGGTCTTGTTCAGGTTATAAAACTGCATTGAAACTGGTACTACAAGCTCCAATTAGAAGGAATCCTGAATTATTTTCATTTGAAAGCTCTTTGTCTTTTTTTGTCCCATTTTGTGCAACTCTTGAAATCTTGAGTCGAGTAGCCTATAATTCCAAATAAATCACTTCTGGTGAATTGTGGACTTGTATGTTGATCACTTATGGAACCTCATCAGTTCGAAGTTTTAAAACACAGAAATAACATGAAAGTGTTCATTAGGATCCAGCAGAGTTTGCTGTGGAATACTGTGTGCATTTTTGATTCCTGGTTAGGACAAAATAGACTTCAATTTTGCCCCTTTGAAACCTTTGGCTGCTTGGAAAAAATGTGTTCTTGAAAAGAAGGCGGTGTAACTGTTTGTTTTTGCCAAATCTTGATTATTTGAAGCTGGAGACTTATGACAGCAGTCTCTAGCTTAAATTTGTAAATAAGAGCAATAAGTACAAAAAACTGAAAGTCAGGCAGAACCTTCTATATGTCTCCCGTCATTCTAACTGCTGCACTCCATAAAGTAAAGGGGGAGGCAAAAGCGCTTTGTATTTGTTGCTGGATCAGTAATCTAGAGGCACGGAGGTAATGCACTCAGAAACTGCATTCTAATTTTATGCAGACCCAATTAGAATTTGAATTCAAAAATCTGATTTGAAGGTAATGATAACTATCCAACCGTTGTCAAGTGCAATAATATCCTTGAGGGAAAGAAATCTGTCATCCTCAGGCCGTCTGGCCCATATGTGACTCCAGGCATTTAGTGATATGGTTAACTCTGAAATGCCTCAGAAATAGTTGATCAAATCTTTCAATTCTGTCAAATCGTGGAAGAGTTCAAAAATGCACTGAAACCTGCCATTGAACTGGGCATAGAACCAGACCATGTCATGCTCTAGCCGTCACCATTACCATCTCTGGGTACATTCAGTTCCATTAGTAGGACAGACCCAGTAAAGTTAGTGGCACAGTGGCAGATTGTTAGGAATGAGTTGACTCAGGAGTCTTGGATGTTGTCTCTGAACCCATGAAGTCTCCATGGCACCAGGTCAGACATGGGCAGGCGTTCTGCTGTAGTACTGCCCCCTTTCAGCTGGCGAATATGTGTTTCATGTTGAACATCACTTGGAGCAAGCACTTAGCTGCCAAGGGTGTAGACTGTACTTAGAATGGGGACTCACTGAGCATCACCAAGGATGGCTCATCACCAGTACTGCTGTTGGAGCTGGTCAAGTCCTGAATGACATGGCTTCTGAAGTAGGTTTGTGGCAGATGATGAGGGAACCAACAAGAGGGGAAACTTATTTGACTTTGTCATGCTATCAGTGTGTTAAGGGCGTTAAATTTCAAACAAATTTAACAATTCCAGACTAGGTATCCATAAGGCACTGTGGGCCAGCATCAGCAATAGCACTAAACTTCAACATAATCTGCAACACCATGGCTCAGCATAGCTCCCATTTTGTCACATGCCATCCATCTCTGCTATCTCTCCAATCAAATAGGGGATCAGCCTATTGCAATGCAGAGGGTTAAGCAATACCATAATCAACAGATGAGATCACAGGGTCGGCAGTTCTACTTGACGTAGTCATGAATGGTGCTGAGCAATTAATTAAATCACTGGAGGAGGAGGCTCCATAAATATCCCCATCTTCAATGATGAGGCAGCCACACATATCAGTGCAAAAGATAATGCTGAAGCATTTGCAACAGTCTTCAGTTAGGTGTGTTAAGTGGATGATCCACCTCAAACTTTTCTCTGGTGATTCCCAATATCACAAATACTAGCCTTGAGCCAATTCATTTGATTCCATGTGATATCAAGAAACAGCCTGGAGGTTAACGAGGCTTTGGCTGGTAAGTGCCAAGTTATGTTTGTGCCACACAGGGGTGCCAGGTAGTAGCCATTTCCAGGCAGAGAGAATCGTAACCATTGACCATGATATTGAAGAGCAATACCATGGCTGAATTCTTCACTAACAAGATGGTGGCGGTTACCATTGACCAGAAACTGAATTCAACTAACTGTATAAGTACTGTGTGGCAAGAAGAGCAGGCCAGAAGTTCAGAATCTTGCGACGAGTAATTAATCCCTGATTCTCCAAAGCCAGTCCACCATTTACGATGCTCCAACAACACTCAGGCAGCTTGACACAAAGCAGCCTGCTTGATTGGCACTCCCTCAACCACTGACACATAGTAGCTCCAGTGTTTGTCATGCACGTTGGCCTGCAGAAATGCACCAAAATTTTTAGACCACACTTTGCAAAGCCAAAACATTTACCATCGAGAAGAACTTAAGGCGGTAAATCCTTGGGAACACTGCCACCTGCAATTTCCAACCCAAACCAGTCACTGTATTGATTTGGAAGTACATTCTTGCTCCTCCATTGTTGCTGAGTCAAATCTTGGAACTCCCTTTCAAACAGCATTGTGGGTGTACTGACACCATATGGACTGTAGCTTTTCAAGAAGGCAGTTCACATGACCTTTTAAAGTGCTGTTGCGTTTGAGCATGAAATGCTGGCCCTGCCAGAAAAGCCCACATGCCCTGAATGAAGGAAAATAAATGAAAAAGTATTTGACTGCCTTGGATAGAGTCAGAGAAAGGTTATTGGTCTCTGCCATGACTGAGAAACTTCGGCTAGGTGATGAAATTGGAACAGCCAGGAACAGAAAAGGTTAAGGGGATATTAATAGTTTGTCAAACAATATGGTTCACACAGAACAATACAGCACAAAACAGGCCTTTCGGCCCTCGATGTTGCGCTGACCTGTGAACTAATCTAAGCCCATCCCCCTACACTATCCCATCATCATCCATGTGCTTATCCAAGGACTGTTTAAATGCCCCTAGTGTGGCTGAGTTAACTACATTGGCAGGCAGGGCATTCCACGCCCTTACCACTCAGTAAAGAACCGGCCTCTGACATCTGTCTTAAATCTATCGCCCCTCAATTTGTAGCTATGGCCCCTCGTATAAGCTGACGTCATCATCCTCGGAAAAAGATTCTTACTGTCCACCCTATCTAATCCTGTGATCATCTTCCATGTATCTATTAAATCCCCTCTTTGCTTGCTTCTCTCCAATGAGAACAGACCCAAGTCCCTCAGCCTTTCTTTATAAGACCTTCGCTCCAAACCAGGCAACATCCTGGTAAATCTCCTCTGCACCTTCTCTGATGCTTCCACGTGCTCCCCGTAATGAGGCGGCCAGAACTGTACGCAATATTCCAAGTGAGGCCACACTAGCATTTTGTACAGTTGCTGCATGACATCCTGGCTCTGGAACGCAATCCCTGTCCAGTAAGATCTAACACTGTAAGCCTTCTTAACAGCATTATCAAACTGGGTGGCAACTCTCGAGGATCTATGTACATGGACACCAAGATCCCTCTGCACATCCACATTACCAAGAATCTTTCCATTGACCCAGTATTCTGCCTTCTTATTATTCTTCACAAAGTGAACCACCTCACATTTATCCACATTGAACTCCATTTGCCACATTTCAGCCCAATTCTGCAGTTTATCCAAGTCTCCCTGCAACCTGCAACATTCTTCCACACTGTCCACCACTCCACCGACTTTAGTGTCATCTGCAAACTTACTAACCCATCCACCTATGCCTATGTCCAAGTCATTTATAAAAATGACAAACAGCAGTGGTCCCAAAACAGATCCTTGAGGCACACCACTAGTAAGTGGACTCCAGGCGGAATATTTTCTATCAACAACCACTCGTTGCCTTCTTACAGAAAGCCAGTTTCTAGTCCAAACTGCTAAATCTCCCTCGATCTCATGCCTCCGTATTTTCTCCAATAGCCTACCATGTGGAACCTTATCAAAGGCTTTACAGAAGTCCATGTACATCATGTCAACTGCCCTCCCCTCATCCACATGCTTGGTCACCACCTCAAAAAACTCAGTGAGGTTTGTGAGACACGACCTGCCCTTGACGAATCCATGTTGACTATCTCCAATCAAATTGTTGCTTGCTCGATGATTATAAATCCTATCTCTTATAATCCTTTCCAAAACTCTTCCTACAACAGACGTAAGGCTCACTGGTCTATAATTTCCTGGGTCATCTCTACTGCCCTTCTTGAACAAGGGCTCAACGTTTGCAGTCCTCTAGTCCTCAGATACTAAACCTGTAGACAATGAGGACTCAAAGATCAAGGTCAAAGGCTCTGCTATCTCCTCCCTAGTGTCCCAGAGAATCCTCGGAACAATCCCATCTGGCTCATGGGATTTATCTACCTTCACACCTTCTAGAATTGATAACACCACCTCCTTACTAACATTAGTCCTTTCAATTCTAGTAGCCCGTAACTCAGTCTTCTCCTCTACAATATTCTCCTTTTCCTGAGTGAAAACAGATGAGAAATATTCATTTAGCACCTCTCCGATCTCCACAGGGTCCACACAGAACTTCCCACTTTTGTCTTTGACTGGCCCTATTCCTGCCCTAGTCATCCTCTTATTCCTCACGTAGCTATAGAAAGCTTTAGGGTTTTCCTTTATTCTACCTGCTCATGTCCCCTCCCTTGCTCTTCTTAACTCTCTCTTTAAATCCTTCCTAGCTAATCTGTAACTCTTCATCACTTCATCTGAACCATCTCATCTCAACGTCACATAAGCCTCCCTTTTCCACTTAACAAGAGATACAATTGCTTTAGTAAACCCACGGTTACCTTACCTTATCACTTCCTCCCTACACGACAGGGACATATCTATCAAGAACACACAATGTCTGTTCCTTAAGCACAGCTCCACATTTCGATTGTCCCCGTTCTATGCCTTCTTGGACTGCACTACTTGAAACCAGTTCCATCAACTGTCAGCAAAATTGGACATGTTCTTGAAGAGGGCTAATCTGTGATATTTTTAAGAAAATGATGGTGTAGTGGATTAATTTGATCAGATCTTCCACGCTCAAGATGAATAGAATGCCTTCTTCACATGATAAGATGCTGTGAGATAACCAGTGGAGAGCACTTGTCACTGAGGACTTCAATTTGTGGTGACTAATATCTACTCTTACTTTCTGATAGCTGCTTCTTGTTGCTCGGCAGTTATGTCGACCACCATCATGGCCTGCCTTCTGTTTCACAAGCATCAACAGGTAGGGTGTGTCTGTGATTGGTAACTTAATTTGAGTTGTAATGAGTGCTCTAATCGTGAAAATGTCTACTTATTGAATATTTTTAGAAGATTGCTGAAAATTGAGCAATTCTGTTGACAACTGAAATGAACAACGTATATTAGCTATTAACATTTTTAATCCAATCTTTCTCCAGGGCATACTGCTTAGCACATTGGCAAAGGATTTCTGTTGGTTAATGAATGAGGTTCTCGCACGACATTTTGATGTGGGATTTTCAGGGAAGCTGCTAGATATTGTGCTGCATGCCCTTTTCTTGCTGAGAGAATGTGTAATACTGAGGAGCTGTCCGCTGAACAATCTAATTGTGATACCAAAAATAAACAGGAAAGCTGTGGAGAAGCTTAGTTTTTACAGTAATTCTATTCTGCCTGTCTTTATCGGTGAGGCCGTAGCTGGTAAGTGGCAAATCATCTCTGTATTGAGGAAAATAGAAAAAAAGGAAATGCACATTTGTTAAAGAATGGAGTATATTTTTGGGTGAGAACCTCCATTCCATGACAAGTGGTTGTACTCCTTTAACATTACTTCTGTCACTCTGGTGCTCATCATTGTGTTGTGCAACTCCAGTATTTATTTCTGCTCTGTTTTCTCCATTTATTCTACTCTGAGTCTGTGTGCAAATGATCAGATAAGAAAAATGCCCATAGATGTATCATTTTAAAGTTCAGTAACAACTTTGTCCTCTTCAGCTGTATTTATTACTTGCTGTTAGATAATGTTGCTGATTGTGTATTGTGTTGGTATGAGGAGTTTCTATCAAGGAAAGGAGTAAAACTTGATGCTGTCCATGCTTCAGAACAGCAAACAATTCCCACCTGTCTGATTACAGAGGTGGTGTGATGGCACTCAAGAAGGCCCAAGTGTGCGCGACAGTAATGAGCATATGCGGTGTATTACTGTGGGCTGTTCCCATTTTAAAACTATTATCTCTTCTCTTTCAGCCTGCGCTTTAAATTCAATTTTAAGGGAAGTGGCTAAAAACATGGTGGACTGGGACTCCAATGCAGAGGTTGCAATCAGCCAAGAGGAACTTATCTGTAAAACTGTTCAGCTGTGTCACTTACTGACCACTGAGACACTGCTTCTACCAGTAAGAACAGTACCAGTTTCTATTCAAACATTAAAACAGAAGATGTTGCTAAGGAATGGAGTGGTTTTAAGTTAGGGAATTGAAAAGAGTCAACCATATTGAATTGAATGGTTTATTGTCGCTTGCATTTTAGAGTATTAAATACAGCAAAAGGTTTCAAATGTTGCCATAGTCTGGTGCCATTTTGAATAGTCCAGGATAATAAGAGTAAAAAGATTGCACTGAAAACGAATCTATCTTCATTTTGTTGCCTCCACCATGAGTCTTGAGCTGGCTCATCAGTGACCCTTGTATACATACACACGCACACGTGCACGCATACACGCACATCCACCCACTGACTACTAATCCCACCCCCCCCCCCCAAATAAAATCTACCTCGCCATCGTCTGCACCGGACCCACTAATTGGAGCAGTCACCACTCTTAGTTGCAACTGGATCCACCTCGCCGTTGCTGAGTTCCATGCTGAACCCAGAGTCACCCTGCAAATGAATACAATTGAAAGTAGCCAGCATAAATTTTTTAATGGACATTTGTGTCTGACAAAGCTGAGCAAGCAGTGATGTGATTGAAACAATGGACACGATGAATGTAATGCTCTGTCCAGATACTTTAAGAAAAAAGACCACACAATTGGTGGCCATGCTTTGAGAAGTTTTGGTGTTAAATTCGAAAATGATGTTTGTGCACCTCTACATAGCTTAATTCTTTGTGCCCCCCACCCCCAAGCCTCTATTATTTGACTCAGTTTTTAGGCACCCCTTATAATACCTCATTGGCTGAGCATTCATTTCTTATTTGTTACATAAAGCAACTTGGTACATTTTTCAGTTTGAATTTATGCAGTACATTAAATCATTGAGTCTATAGAGTGGTCTTATTCAGCATCGTCGTCTTTTCCTGTGCCTGAAAGATTTCTGTTAAAAACAACATTTATTTTCAGTTGATTCCTCATTTTCCACCACAACAATCTGTACTTTACTTGAATCTCCTGCAGCCCTGCCGATCAGTGTACCAGTTTTCACAGGAAGCAGTGGACAAGCTGATGTATTGTGAGATTCTTATCATGGAGGAGGTACGATCATTTTTCTGGTGGTTCTGATAAGTGGGTGGTTTGTGGGAGTTATTGTTTTGTTTCAGTCATCATTGGAAATATGGATTCTACGGTTGTAAACAGCAATGTGAAAGGGTATTCCTGAGATTATCCAGATCGTAAACCCAGAGCAATTAGATTGACAAAATGATTCACAAAACATTTGGGATCTTGACCTTTATCGACAGAGTTGTAGAGTAATGAGTATATTCAGAACATGAGTTTGACCTCAAGATTGTTGTGCCCAGTTCTGGGCACCACATTTCATGAAGTATGTGGCAGCATGTGCCACTTATGCAGGATGTTTCTTGAGAATGGTTGTAGAGATGAAGAACTTGCTTCAAGGAAAGAAGATTGAGTGGAGATTTTGTCAAGTTGTTGGGAGTCATGAGCCTTCTGGACAGAAGAGATAAGTTGACAATGTTCTTTCTGGTTCAGGGATGGAAAGGTGAGTGTTCTCAACACATTTCAGTAAAACATTTTGATACAGTTTGGTTAGAATCTGCGATGCACTATTTTTAAGTACAGTGGAGGCAAAGTTATATAACAGTTCAAAAAAGAATCGGATAATTATCTGCGAAGAGAAGTAATTGTAGGGTGGTGAGCAAGTATGACTAGTTGAGTTGTTCTTGCAGAGTTCCACCACAGATATGATGGACCAAACAGCTTCTTCCTGTGCTCTAACAGTTAAATGATCCCACAGTTTCTGTGCAGATTTTTTTTTAAAAAATTGTGACGTTTGAAATCAAAACAGAAATTGTGGAGAAACTCAGTTTCTCTGAACAAGGGTCCACACGTGTTGCCAGGCCTGCTGAGTTTCTCCAGCAACTACTGCTTTTGTTTCAGACTTCCAGCATCTGCAATTCTTTGTACTTTTTTTTGTTTTGTATGTGAACTGCTTTGAATGTTCGCGAGAAATGATGGTCTGTCATCTTCTACTTCAGAGATTGGGAATGTGGACTCTTATCATTGAGAGATTGACTGAATCTAAATCCAGATCTGAATTAGTTTAAGATCAATACTTGTAGCGAAAATTGTAGCGTTCATTGACACAGTCTGATTTTCATAGTGAAATACATTTTTAGACCTCTTGTGTTTCATTAATCATATACAGTGTGGTCACTGTCCTTTGCCTTATTCTACGCATCCAATCCTCTGAAACACCTAATCAGTGATGTGCACTCCTTTGGACAGCTGCAGATTCTCATGATCCAATGGTGTCTAAGAGACATTGTAATCTCGAACCTTGGGATCTTTCTGTGCATCCTTTTAATTTGCATTCCAAACTTACTGGCTATACTCCTTTGGACATGTTCCATACTTGCTCATCTCTAAGGACTGTTTGAATCTTGTTGCCCCTTGTATTCCTTTGCTATATGTATCAAACTCTGTCACTCCTCATATTTTCCAAGTTTCCAAATTATAGATTAAAAAAAACTCAAGACAGTTGACTTTTACTAATTGCTATAAAACACATCATATGAATTTCTACGACAAAGTTACTTATATGTAAAGCTTTACAGCTATGTCTACTGTTAGATTGTTTGCAACTCGTTAGTTAGAGTGCTAACAGTAGACGTAGCTGTACTAACTTTATAATACAACAATCTATTTCGTACAGGACGTGTCAGACATCTTTTTACAGATAAGGAAAGCACTTCCTGAGACGAAGTAACTTTCACAACTATGTTTGAATGTCTTCCCCTAATGCTTCTACAAAACATTTGGGTTATATATGTGCATCCATAATTACATTGAAATCAATCTGTGTGATTATCGTCATAGAATCATCATAGAATCCCAGTAGTGTGGAATCAGGACCTTCGCCCAACAAGTCCACACCAACCCACAGAGCATCCCACCCACAGCAATACCCCTATAACCCACCTAATCTACACATCCCTGATGACTATGGGCATTTTAGCAAGGCCAATCTGCCTAGCCTGCACATTTTGGACTGTCGGAGGAAACCCACGCAGAAAATCCACAGGGAGAATGTGCAAACTCCACACAAAATTCTCCAAGGGTGGAACCAAACCTGGGTCCCTGGCACCGTGAGCCAGCAGTGCTAACCACTGAGTCACCGTGCCGCTCTAAAGATTACCTGAAGGATCTTTAATGAGAACCTATTAATATTTTGAATAACTTCATAGAAACAATTGATAACTCAAATCAGCATTAACTGTATGATATGTTAGGCTGACTGTCTCATGGATTGAGGTTTACACCCCTTGTTCCAACTGACGCTGTTCACCAAATGGGACACTATCCTTTTATTAATGAAGCTGGAATCATCACTTGTCATAATTTAACTTGTGTCTGCCCGTTAACATCATCTTATTGAATTGTCTCTGGCTGTTTGCTTCCCGTTCATCTTGGAGTAACTGTGTCCAAAGGTACCGATGTCTTTCACTTAAATGTTGGAGCAGGTGTTTCTGTCTTGTCGGCCATTTTGTGCCATTCAAAAAGAGCAAAGAACCAAGAAAATTAGAGCACAGGAACAGGCCCTTCGGCCCTCCAAGTCTGCGCCGATCCAGATCCTCCATCTAAATTTGGGGGCTATTTTCCAAGGATCTGTATCCTTCTGCTCTCTGCCCATTCATGTATCTGTCTAGATACATTTTAAATGACGCAATCGTGCCTGCCTCTTCCACCTCCGCTGGCAACACGTTCCAGGCACCCACCACCCTCTGCATAAAGAACTTTCCACGCATATCTCCCTGAAACTTTTCCCCTCTCACCTTGAAATCTTGACCCCAGTAATTGACCCCCCCCCCCTCACATTGGGGGAGAAAAAGCTTCTTGCTATCCACCCTGTCTATATCCCTCATGATTTTGTACACCTTAATCAGGTCCTGCCCTCAACCTCCATCTTTCTAATGTAAATAATTTTAATTGACTCAATCTGTCTTCATAGCTAGCGCCTTCCATACCAGGCAACATCCTGGTGAACCTCCTCTGCATCCCCTCAAAAGCATCGACATCCTTTTGGTAATGTAGTGACCAGAACTGTACACAGTATTTCAGATGTGGTTGAACCAAAGTCTGATTCAACCGTAACATGACCTGCCAACTCTTGTACTCAATACCCCATCCGATGAATGAAAGCATGCTATCTGCCGTCTTGACCACTGTATCAAGCTGCGTTACCTCCTTCAGGGTACAATGGATCTCAACACACAGACCTCTCTGCATATCAATTTTCCCCAGGGCTTTTCCATTTACCATATAGTTCGCTCTTAAATAGGATCTTCCAAATGCATGACCTCTCGTTTGCCTGGATTGAACTCCATCTGCCATTTCTCCGCTCAGCAATCTATACATATTCTCCTGTATTCTCCAACAGTCCACTTCTTCAATATCTGCTACTCCACCAATCTCAGTGTCATCTGCAAACTTGCTACTCAGACCATTTATACCTTCCTCCAGATGGTTTATGTATATCACAAACAACAGTGTTTCCAACACAGATCCCTATGGAGCACCACTGGTCGCAGTTCTCCATTTTGAGAAACTCCCTTCCAATACAACCTTCTGTCTCCTGTTTCTCAGCCAGTTCTCTATCCATCTAGCTCGTACACCCTGGACCCCATGCGACTTCACTTTCTCCATCAGACTACCATGAGGAACCTTATCAAACGCCTTACTGAAGTCCATGTATATGACATCCACAGCCCTTCCCTCATCTATCAACTTTGTCACTTCCTCGACGAATTCTATCAAGTTGGTAAGACATGGCCTTCCCTGCACAAAACCATGCTGCCTAGCACTAATAAGCCCATTTTCTTCCACATGTAAATAGATCCTATCCGTCAGTAGCTTTGTCACCACTGACATCTGGCTCACCGGTCTATAATTACCTGGGTTATCCTTGCTAACCTTGTTAAACAAGGGGACAACATTAGCAATTCTCTCATCCTCCAGGATCTCACCCGTGCTCAAGGATGCTGTAAAGATATCTGTTAAGGCCCCAGCTATTTCCTGTCTCACTTCCCTCAGTGACCTGGGTTAGATCCCATCCGGATATTTCTGGGGCCTTACAGAATACCCAGTACTTCCCCCACCCCCCCCAATGTCCTGGTCCTCAGTGAATACCAATGCAATACCACTCATTTTCTTTGACTCCTGGCATAACTTCCTTCCTTAGTCCTTGAGTGGGCCAATCCTTTCTCTAGCTACCCTCTTGCTCCTTCTGTATGAATATAAGGCTTTGGGATTTTCCTTAACCCTGTTTGCTAAAGATATTACATGACCCCTTTTCGTGCCCTTAATTCATTTCACATTGGTCCTACTTTGCTGATATACTTCCAAAGCTCTGTCTGTTTTCAGTCGCCCAAACCTTATCTATGCTTCCTTTTTCCTCTTTGCTAGTCTCCTCACAATTTCACCTGTCATCCATGGTTCCCTAATCTTGCCCTTTCTATCCCTCATTTTCACAGGGATATGTCTGTTCTGCACTCTAATTAACCTCTCTTTAAAGGCCTCCCACAGATCAAATATGGATTTACCCTCAAACAGCTGCTCCCAATCCACATTTCCCAGCTCCTGCCGAATTTTGCTTGAGTTGGCCTTCCCCCAATTTAGCGCTCTTCCTTTCGGACCACTCTCGACTTTGTCCATCAGTATTATCGAACTTACGGAATTGTGATCACTATTCCCAAAGTAATCCCCTCTTGAAATTTCAACCACCTGGCTGGGCTCTTTCCCCAACACCAGGTCCAGTATGGCCCCTTCCCGAGTTGGACTATTTACATTACTGCTGTAGAAAACCCTCCTGGATGCTCCTTACAAATTCTGCTCCTCTGAACCCCTAATACGAAGTGAATCCAAGTAAATGTTGGGAAAATTAAAATCTCCCGTTGCCAACACCCTGTTGCTCCTACATCTTTCCATAACCTGTCTATATATTTGTATCTCTATCTCGTGCTATCTGTTGGGAGGCCTGTAATACAGCCCCAACATTGTTACCACACCCTTCTTATTTCTGAGCTCTGCCCGTATTGCCTCACTGCTCGAGTCGTCCGTAGTGCCCTCCTTCAGCGCAACTATGATATCCTGTTTAATCAGTAATGCAACTTATCCACCTATTTTACCTCCCTCTCTTTCCCACCTGAAGCATCTATATCCTGGGATATTTAGTTGCCAATCTTGCCCTTCCCTCAACCAAGTCTCAGTAAAAGCAGTAACATCATACTCCCAGGTGCTAATCCAAGCCCTAATGAGTACAGAAGTGTTCGAGGAAAATTGTTAGTTTGTATTCTTGTGCACAGGATCAGTTGGTTGAAATGACACTCTACAGCCTATTGAGGACAAACGAGTGAAGGTAATTTGTCACTCGTAAAGTAGCCAGTAGTCCAAATTTAAAGACCATAATTGTGACAGTTGCCAGTGACGTCCATCAGGAACTCATTGGTTAGGTTGTGAAACTGTTGGGATAAACAGCACAGAAACATTTATGTGGAAGCTTGGTAAGCATGTCGGAGAATAAGGAGTATGAGGTGGGAGAGAGAGTGTTGTAGAGCATTAATCCTGGCATGAAGCAGCTGGTTTGTATGACTTTTTTCTGCAAATTCCACTTTGCCTTGCTTAATACTACATGGACTCATCTGATGGTGAATGAATGGAATGAACAGTGTGGAATGTGTATTGACCTCTGGATGTCAGGTTTTAAGAGGGTGAAGAACATAGACAATTGTGATTGTAGGAAGTTGAAGTGTCATGTTGGCTAAAGGATGATGCTTGACAATCATCTCCGAAAAAGACTCAATCTGGACTCATACATAAATGACTCTTCAGATCGTGCACCAGGGAAGTTGTTGAAACAGGCTGTAGCAGTTTAGATGCTGATCCATTGTTTATTCACCAGCCAGCTGCAACATTTTAAGAAGTAATGTCTCTGGGTAGGGCAAAATATTGGCAGATGGTGCTCAATATAGGTGTGAAATTGTCTATTTCGGCAGAATGTATCGTCAAGAACAACACTATTTAAATTGAAAGAAATCGCAGAACTTTATGAAGTAGAGGGATCTGGACGTCTGGTACACCAATCACATTAAAATACTATGTAGGGAAGGCGAGTGATTTGGAAGGTGTGCGAAATGTCCTTGTTTTTTGCAAGGAGAATGGGAATATCAAAGCAGGGAAGTTGAACCAAAATTGTGCAGTGCATTGGTCAGAGCATATCTGAAGTGCTGTGTACAAATTTTGTCTCCTTACTTGAAGAAAGATATAATTGCTTCAGGATCAATTGAGTGAAGGTTCACTTGACTCTTTGCAGTGATGAAAGACACAACAGGCTTGGCTTCAGTCAGTTGGGGTTTAGAATGATGAAGGTAATCATTTTGAAATATGTAGCATTTCAAGGAGACGAGGTAGGCTGGATACCTGGTGAAGTTCCCTCTTTTAGGGAGGCAAAAACTAGGATGGATTACAGACATTCCATTTGAGAGATGAGAATATTTTTCATTCGCAACTGTTCATGTTTGAAATTTTCTTGTTTGGAAGGCCGTGGAAGCTGAGTATTTAGAGGTATGCGACATGAAGTTGGACAGATTTCTGATTGCGTTGAGAGTCAAGGGAACTTCTGGGTGCAGACAGGAAAGTGAAGATGGGATCAAAAACAAAGTAGTCATAGTCATGTTGAATGGTGGTGCAGACTCAAAGCACCAGATAGCTTTAGTTCTTATGCAATTGTCCTGAAATTTCTTTTTTTCTCTTTGTTTGTAGAATGAGAACAAACAGCCAGCATGTGACACGTGGCAGAAACAGTTTGGCAAGGAGCTAACATGGAAGGTGATGGATGATTTTGATGACTCTGAGAGTGATGCTGATGAAACAGTCTGGAAGTGCTATTTTAAGGTATAACACTCATTTACAGTAACAATGTTCTTTATTTTTTTTCTGCCATGAAGGTCTTCAACAATGTACCTAACACTCAATGTTGAAACTGCAAATTTCATTGCAGAATGTCTGATAGAACACAGATTTTTTTTGGCTGAGAGTTGGATATAATGGTGGACGGCCACTGGAAGCCAAAATGGCACAATGATGTGAATCTTTTGAGAGGTTGATTGATTGCACGAGAGCAGGCTTGAGTTAGTATTTCTGATTAAAAGCGCAGTAGCAAGCTATGTAAACATTCATGGGAGTATGTCTTTGCATTTTGGCTGGTTGCACACGATGAGACAGCAATAAATCCAAGAGTCGAACAAGAATTGTATCTTTGGTCTTGTTTCGTCTTTTGTTGAATGCGCTTTGCCAGCAGTTGCCTAATGTGTTGTTATCTTATTTTCAGCTTGGCCAAACCCAGGAAAGCCACACATTTTACCTTTTTCTCTGTAGTTTGTTGCAGCCTGTATTGAAAGCATATGAGGCAGCAGCAGGTTTGCTCCACAAATTGGACTTTCCAATTGAAGGTACTGTTTGTGTGTATTGAACTATTTTCGAATGGTCAAATAATTAATAAGATCAGGGTTTTGATTTATAGAATGCTGTCCTTTGGCTCACGTCCATCTGTCAGGAAATGATAGAGTTGAGCAAACTCCATCCATTTTCTTCTGACTGATCATAATTTTGGAATGTCACTAATGATTTTGTGTGTCATGGGTCGAAGTGGAAAGCTCAAGGAATGCCACCTTTGAAACTGAGACATGATGAAGTTGGAATCTGTGCAGAAGTGAATGAGCAAAATAATCACCTCAGTGTTGTACTCTTCAGGGTAAATCTGAATGTGAAGGTTAGGTGCCTAGTGCACCTCAATAAGTAAATTCCAGTAGCCCTTTTATTTGGCTTACCTATGTTTAACAAGAATTTTATAAGAAGCATTATGTGCAGCTCTTCATTCTCTAACTGCTGTGAATTAAGATATGTAGAAGGAGAACATAGCCCTTTTGACAGGATTTCATGCTTCTCTTGTGCTATTTCTTTCAGAGTCACAGTGTGTGCTGAGGATGTTTCAGCTTTTGCATGCACAAGTAGAAGAACAGCATGGTGAGTCAGTCAACATGACAGAATGATTTGAATCAACAACTTGCTCATGTACCACCCCATATGCACAGGAAGGAATGACTACAGCTGCAGTGTTCATAGCATACTGTTTATGAGAAAAAAATGGTGTTGCTGTTTTAAATTTGTTTGGCAGTGAGAGTTTCCTTTGGCTGATTTCAACTGTTGTTTGAGATGTGGCTTTTATCCACTAAGCAAAACTGCAAGATGTTGGGTTCACTTCAACGTCATCTGTAAGACCTAACTCAATTACTGAGCCTCGTAATTTTTTAGTAATTTTTAGTGCAAAAATATACTTTATTCATAAAACAATTATCTGTAAGTACATGCAAAGGATTGTCAATCTGTTCCATATAATCTTTGTGGGTGAAAAAGAGGCACAAATGACAGACAGAAATTTGACATCCCACAGAGCAACTGTCCAATTGCAAAAAAATGGCATTTTTAAACCCATACGGGGAAAATATTTATATTCAGTTTGTGGCAACGATGGGGACTGAGAACTGAACGAATCCCTGCTGTTCTTTGGCAGACCAAAGATTATCTTTATGTAGTCAATGGTCCTTCAGGCCCAGTTATGTTTCTGCCTGTGTCCTGGGTAACAGCTCATGGAGCACAGAGTTGTGTATCAGAGAGCTGTTAGGGACCATCCTCGGCCAGTAGCTCTATCTCTCTTCAGATCTTTTTGATAAAGACACATTGCAGAAGGAGGTGTATGATAGTGTCTTTCCACACTGGAGCCACTTCAAGGGCAGCATGGAGAGAGTCCCGATGGACTTGAAGGATCTCACAGGCAGTGCCTTTCTTGCTATGAGCCAAGCCACATCTTGGTGCTTGCTGGAAAGCCTTGGCGATGAGGCAGTCTGCCTAGTTATGTCCACAGTCTTGCTCAGGGAACCACCTAACAGGATCTTTTTCCCACAGGGTCTTGAGGACACGACACACTACATGCTGACCACTGCCAGATCCTTGGCAGATTTTTATATTGGGGCCAGTGATATGAAATGGTTCAATTAGTTGGCGTATTCTATGGCACTGAGGCCAGACCCATCCTGAGCAACAATGGGGACAGGTAGAACCTTAGAACAAAATGTCACTCGGTGCTCGCATACCAAAGGTTAACACACAGCTTGATGTAGCCACACACAGTGGCCATCAGGATGAGGGTGATATTGGATATGTATCCAACCAACAACCCCATCCCTACCCTCAGAACTTGATAAATGTTTTCCATGCAGACAAAATCCATCTTTACCTCCAAAGCATGTAGAAAATGGCTCAGGTGACTAGCTGAGGCTCAGGCCTGCAGAATGGGCCAAACTTCCACCTTGTACAACAACAAGGAGAGTACCTCACACCTGATGATGAGGCTTTCACCTAAAATAGAGAGGGAGTGGTGTTTTCATCTGCCTAGTTTTTGCCTCACCTTGGCAATGTGCACTTCCCAGGTTTTAGTGCAAGCCACATAACCATCCACTTTTAGTAGATTGATCCAATCGCAGAATTTGGAGAGCCTGCCCCACATGTGCGTGTACAATATCCCGTCAAAGGCCTTCTCGTGGTCCCTGCTGATGAGGCAGGTGTGCACCACCTTGTTCTGCACGTAGGTGATCGGATCCCTGAGGAGTGCGAGGCTCTCAGAGATCCCCCTGCCCAGTGCAGCACAAGTTTGTTTGGGATAAATCACTGATCCTAGAGCAGACCTGGTCTGGTTGGAAATGATCTTACACAGGATTTTGTCACCTGCATTCAGCAATGAAATTGATTGCCAATTTCTAATTTCCTTCCTCTTCCCCCTTCTGCTTTTAGATCAGGGTTATAGATTTGCATATGCTACCTACCAGAAGCATACTGTTGTACACCTCCAGCAGGTCCAGGCCAATCAAATCCCACCAAGGTGACTGCACGTCAGCTGGCAAGCAGTCGTTTCTGGGAGTTTATTCTTTTCAAAGAACTTGAGGGTCTTGGTCAGCTCATTCAGACATAATGGCTAGTCCAGCCTCTTCCACATTACATAGTAATAGAGGACAGCAAAGACTGGGAGGCCACACTGTCTTGGGCTTCATGTCATACATTCTGACATAAAAAGATTTGCTGATTCTCAGAACGTCAGACTGAGATGACTTAACCAAGCCATCTTCTTCTTTAAGGCTTCTAATTGCATAACTCTCCCTGTGCGCCCTCTGGAAAAAGAAACAGTGTTTGCATCCCGCTCCACAGTGCAGATCCTGGACCAGAAGATTATCTTCAAGGCCTCTGAGGCAAAGAATGAGGCTTGCTGACTGTTCACTTCCTGGAGATCCCCATCAAACCCCATTGTCTAAGCTCTGCCTGCTTTTCGGGAGTTTTGACAGTTTTCCCCGTATATCTGTCCCCTTCTGAATACTTTTGAAGATAAAGAATCTCTTGCAGTTCCCATTGACTCTGTCCCACCAGTCTGCTGGAGAGTCAAAGAGGGGCTTCACTATTCTCCAACCTATACAATCCCTTTTGAGTTCCTCTGTATTTTCTGGGGTCAATAGCTTAATGTTCAGCTTCCACATTTCATTGCAGGTCTTCCTTTCGGTGACAGTCAGCCAACAGGAGGCAGTGGTCAGTGAAGAATACCACTTTGACATTGGTGGATCTGACCGAAAACATATGGGATACCAACAGGAAATCTATCCTGGATTAGATAGGGCTGTCCATGCTGCAATCATCTGCAGGGGTGCTTAAGATGTGATGCAGCTTGGTGACTTCAACTGTTTCCATCAGGAAGCTGGATGTGGCTCCCAGTTGCTGTCAACCCCTCCGAATCGTCCGTCCACATCTAGTGATGCACTTGAAATCTCTGGCCAGAATGTTGCCAGCAGCAGTTCTTAATGGCTGCAGTTTGGGTTTCACTGGACTGCTCACAATGTCCGGTGCTGCCTGGTTGGGTGGTACTCCTCTCCTCTTTCCCTCTGGTATGGTGCCTCTTGTTTTTGTTGGTGGGCATTCATCCGCATGACTTCATCAGAGAAGCTGCTGCTGTGTCCATCATATACCTGTCTCTTTCCATTATGCAGTGACCCCATGGGGGCCTGTCATATTTTCCTTGTCCAGTTTTTTCTGACCAGTATCCACAACCCACCACCTTAATTTACTCCTCCGTTGACTTTGTTCATTCAGGTGGATGATGGATCAGTTGTTTGCTTCCACATTGACCATCACAATCCATCAATGATCTTGAGATCTTCTAATTATGAAAATTCTCAGCTCAGACTTAACCTGGGAGAACCATCTTCTGGATCATTTTGTCTCACTTGCCAGTCTACAACACCGAGTCAAAGTCGATTGTGAATCTATGTGTGCATCTTAAACGTGAGACATTTGAAGAGAAAGGAGGTGTACGTTCATCAACCTGACTGTGTTCCTGACACCCTTGCGTGGGATACAGGCATTTGCAGTGTTCATAGCTCTGTTTGGCTGTGTGCTGCATTGGCATGAGGCTGAAGCCAACATGAAGTTCCACCACTAGCAGCTCAGCTTGAGCAACAATCCTCCAACATCCATACACAATCCAGCAATGATCTCAAAACCTCCTGATGACTTGCAACTCTTAGATTTGGTCTGAGCCAAAGGGCTGGATTCAGGCAGTTCATGATTGAATGCCAGCTCCTGATGACTGGCTTACCTAATATGTATCCTGATATGATATATATTCCACATCAAACAGATGTTCACCTGCACATCTGCTAATGTTGTACATGGTATTCGCTGTTCCCGTTGTGGCCTCCTCTACATCGGGGAAACCAAGCAAAGGCTTGGGGGCCGCTTTGTGGAACACCTACGCTTGATTTGCACCAACAGTTGCACTTCCCAGTCGCAAACCATTTCAACTCCCCCTCCCACTCCTTGGGCGACATGCCAATCCTGGATCTCCTGCAGTGCCACAGTGATGCCACCCGAAGGTTGCAGGAACAGCATCTCGTATTTCGCTTGGGAAATCTGCAGCCCAATGGTATCAGTGTGGACTTTGTAAGCTTAAAAGTCTCCCCTTCCCCCGACCACATCCCAAAACCAGCCAGCTCGTACCTGCCTCCCTAACCTGTCCTCCCACCAATCCACTTCTCCGACTCATGCCCCGCCCTCATCTCCTACCTACTAGCCTCATCCTGCCTCCTTGACCTGTTCGTTCTCCTGGACCGACCTATCCCTTCCGTAACTCCCCAACTACATTCACCTTTACAGACTCTTAACCCCTCGCATCTTTGACCTGTCTGTCTCCTCTCAACTTATCTTCTCCTTTATCCAACTTCTGTCCAGCATTGGCAGCTCTCACAATGTCTGACGTGTATCTCTTTGTTTGATTTTGTTTACTGAAGTCTTTCTTTTGTTTTCAGTCCTATTTTCTGAACTCAAAAATAATCCACATTCATTACCCTTGCTCTCCACAACTGCTTGAGCATGACAAGAGTTCTCCTTAACTCTTAATTGGCTTGCCAATGCATGATCTGTGCATGATCAGTCTTCGATTAATTAAACAGTAAAAACCTGATTGGTTGCTTTAAAAGTGATGGCCATCTTATTAACATGACTTAGCTCTGTCACCTAGTTTTATTTCTTTATTGTCATATGTATTTTGTCACAAAATACAGTGACAAGTGTTATGTAGTGTTGGCACTCTCCAGTACTGTCTTAAAGCACACATGCTTATAAGATGATAAAATGTGAGGCTGGATGAACACAGCAGGCCAAGCAGCATCTCAGGAGCACAAAAGCTGACGTTTCGGGCCTAGACCCTTCATCAGAGAGGGGGATGGGGGGAGGGAACTGGAATAAATAGGGAGAGAGGGGGAGGCGGACCGAAGATGGAGAGTAAAGAAGATAGGTGGAGAGAGTGTAGGTGGGGAGGTAGGGAGGGGATAGGTCAGTCCAGGGAAGACGGACAGGTCAAGGAGGTGGGATGAGGTTAGTAGGTAGCGGGGGGTGCGGCTTGGGGTGGGAGGAAGGGATGGGTGAGAGGAAGAACCGGTTAGGGAGGCAGAGACAGGTTGGACTGGTTTTGGGATGCAGTGGGTGGGGGGGAAGAGCTGGGCTGGTTCCACCCCAACCTTCAGTTCACCTGGGCCATCTCCAGCACATCCCTCACCTTCCTGGACCTCTCAGTCTCCATCTCAGGCAACCAGCTTGTAACTGATGTCCACTTCAAGCCCACCGACTCCCACAGCTACCTAGAATACACCTCCTCCCACCCACCCTCCTGCAAAAATTCCATCCCCTATTCCCAATTCCTCCGCCTCCGCCGCATCTGCTCCCACGACAAGACATTCCACTCCCGCACATCCCAGATGTCCAAGTTCTTTAAGGACCGCAACTTTCCCCCCACGGTGATCGAGAACGCCCTTGACCGCGTCTCCCGCATTTCCCACGACACATCCCTCACACCCCGCCCCCGCCACAACCGCCCCAAGAGGATCCCCCTCGTTCTCACACACCACCCTACCAACCTCCGGATACAACGCATTATCCTCCGACACTTCCGCCATTTACAATCCGACCCCACCACCCAAGACATTTTTCCATCCCCTCCCCTGTCTGCTTTCCGGAGAGACCACTCTCTCCGTGACTCCCTTGTTCGCTCCACACTGCCCTCCAACCCCACCACACCCGGCACCTTCCCCTGCAACCGCAGGAAATGCTACACTTGTCCCCACACCTCCTCCCTCACCCCCATCCCAGGCCCCAAGATGACATTCCACATCAAGCAGAGGTTCACCTGCACATCTACCAATGTGGTATACTGCATCCACTGTGCCTGGTGCGGCTTCCTCTACATTGGGGAAACCAAGCGGAGGCTTGGGGACCGCTTTGCAGAACACCTCCGCTCAGTTCGCAAAAAACAACTGCACCTCCCAGTCGCAAACCATTTCCACTTCCCCACCCATTCTCTTGATGACATGTCCATCATGGGCCTCCTGCACTGCCACAATGATGCCACCCGAAGGTTGCAGGAACAGCAACTCATATTCCGCCTGGGAACCCTGCAGCCATATGGTATCAATGTGGACTTCACCAGTTTCAAAATCTCCCTTTCCCCTACTGCATCCCCCAACCAGCCCAGTTCGTCCCCTCCCCCCACTGCACCACACAACCAGCCCAGCTCTTCCCCCCCACCCACTGCATCCCAAAACCAGTCCAACCTGTCTCTGCCTCCCTAACCGGTTCTTCCTCTCACCCACCCCTTCCTCCCACCCCAAGCCGCACCCCCCGCTACCTACTAACCTCATCCCACCTCCTTGACCTGTCCGTCTTCCCTGGACTGACCTATCCCCTCCCTACCTCCCCACCTACACTCTCTCCACCTATCTTCTTTACTCTCCATCTTCGGTCCGCCTCCCCCTCTCTCCCTATTTATTCCAGTTCCCTCCCCCCATCCCCCTCTCTGATGAAGGGTCTAGGCCCGAAACGTCAGCTTTTGTGCTCCTGAGATGCTGCTTGGCCTGCTGTGTTCATCCAGCCTCACATTTTATTATCTTGGAATCTCCAGCATCTGCAGTTCCCATTATCTCTGCTTATAAGATGAATCGCTTGTAAGATCAACCTCTTTATGATGGCTTGTCCATTTAACCTGAGTGAGTTCACAGACTTTACCAGGTTTTTCCAGTGGCACCACTGGAATCATATCAACTCAAATCTGATGTGTCTAAATATTCTGCAAAATTTCAATTCAAATCTGTATCTTTTTAAGTAAACAATCTGTGTCACTCCACAAAAAGTCTTCATGCCTGAAACAAGTTATCTCAAGTACTTTCAGAAAACCATGCATACTTATTTTGTTCTGTGAACAGAACCAAGTCCCACCATCAAGAATTGGACCTTAGCCACACATTGAAGTTAAAGTGATAATACGAACTGCAGATGCCAGAGTATCCAAGATAACAAGCTGTAGAGCTGGGTGAGCACAGCAGGCCAAGCAGCATCATAGAAACAGGAAGGCTGACGTTTCGGGCCTAGATCCTCCTTCAGAAATGGGGGTGGGGGTGGTTCTGAAATAAATAGGGAGGTAGGGAGAGGTGGAAAGAAGATGGATAGAGGAGAAGATAGGTAGAGACGAGACAGACAGGTCAAAGAGTTGGGGATAGAGCCAGTAACGGTGAGTGTAGGTGGGGAGGTCGGGAGGAGATGGGTCACTCCAGGGAGGACACAACAGCGGGGGCGGGATGAGGTTAGTAGATAGGAGATGGGGGTACAGCTTGAGGTGGGAGGAGGGTATAGATGGGTAAGAACAGGTTAGGGAGGTGGAGATGAGCTGGGCTGGTTTTCGGATGCGGTAGAGGGAGGGGTGCAGCCCAATGGTATCAATGTGGATTTTACAAGCTTCAAATTTTCCCCTCTTCCCCCGCCCACTGCATCCCAAAACCAGCCCAGCTCATCCTCGCCTCCCTAATCTGTTCTTCCTCCCACCTATTCCCTCCTCACACCTCAAGCCCCTCTCCCATCTTCTACCTACTAGCCTCATCCTGCCCCTTGACCTATCTGTCCTCCCTGGACCTATCTCCTCCCTACCTCATCTACACTCACCTTTACTAGCTCCATCCCTGCCTCTTTGACTTGTCTGTCTCTTCTCCATCTATCTTCTCCTCTATCCATCTTCTATCCGCCTCCCCTTCTCTCCATATTTATTTCAGAGCCCCCTTCCCCTCCCCCATTTCTGAAGAAGGATCTAGGTTTGAAACGTCAGCCTTCCTGCTCCTATGATGCTGCTTGGCCTGCTGTGTTCATCCAACTCAACACCTTGTTATCATGAAGTTACAGTGTACTGTTAAAAATACAAAAACTGTACAGAGCTAACATACATTGGGTCTAATGCATGCCTCAAGTTTTAGAAGTAATCCATTTTAAAACATAGTTCAGACCTTGAGGAGAAGCATTTTAAATCAAAGCATTTTCACATTTATAAACCTGACTTTGCATTACATTGGGCCATAAAACCAGAAACCCATGACTTGCTTTTTGATGAGGACCATTATGATTGTTTTTCCTGATTGACAAAGAGTTTTATAACTAATCACAGTTACACGGAAATTAATTTAATTCTTCACTTGTTGAATTGAGTCCTTGTTGTGCTTTACCATGACTTCCTGTGGAGATTTTTGAAACACTTTTATCAGTGACAAAGATGAGGCTGAAGTGTTGGCAACCAGCTTCAGCTGAAAATACTGAACAGATGATCCATCTCGCTCTCCTCCTTAAGTATGTATTGTTATGGATGCCAGCAATTTCCATCCATCTGATTCAGCCCATGCGATATCAACAAATTGCTGCTGTTACTGCCTTTGTCGTAACCAATGTGTTCTGACCACATCCTGCGTGCAGCAATGAAAACCGTTGTTCCAGAACCCGTGAGGCATTTAACCAAGATATCCAGTACAGTCATATAGCTTTGACTAACCAACAGTGTAAACAATTGCCCAAGTATGTTCTACCTTGGAAAAAAAACACGGCAAGTCCACTGTGACCTTGCAAATCTAAACGTCTGCCATGCTGAATAGTAGATGCTGGGAACGACAATCACCTGCAAGTTCCTGTCAGATCTCTGTCCATCTTGACTTGGAACTCAGTCACTTTTTCATTTATAGCTGGATTATAAGTCTGATCAATAACTCTGCCTGTGCATCTGCATAATGTAGGCTGCAGTGTTCAAGAACATAGCTCACTACCACTTGTTCGATGGCAATTAAGGATAGATGATAAACGTTTGACAGGAAGTGATTGTCACACCTCGAATCTGGTTGATTTAAAAGATGAACAGTGAGGCATGTTTTTAGTGAAGATAAGTTTAGATTTGAATGCGTGCATCACTGACGATTTTCTAATATTTTACAGAAAGTGCAACATTCAGCATTGCCAACAGTGCTATTAAGACCTTCAGGGAACTGGGGGTAAGTGAAATTCTTTGTTGATGGAACAAATTTTTAATCAGACTTCATTCAGAAAATAACTCAGTCATGGTTTGATCTCGTGCCACTCCTGAGCTGTAAGTTGTCTGCATGGGCACAGCAGTGGGCTCAGTGTTCGTAGGTTATGTAAAAATATTGCCCTGCAGATTCTTTATGGTTGCCATGCAATGATCCATGAGCGTGGTGTTGGTGAATGGTTTTTGGTCATTTTGCAGTGTTCCACAGGGTCACTAGCCAACCAATACTAAGCCCACCAATAGTCTGTGCTCGGTGTTAATGCAGAATTCTTTGCTGGGTGGCTAGTTTGCAAAACAGATGCCAACAGCATGGGTTAAATTTTTGCACTGTCTAAAGTTAGCATGAAGGACTCCTCCTCGACCTCTCCCCTTGCCTGAGGCATGGTGTTGCTCAAGGTAATCCATCACAACACATCTCTCTCGCACTCTGTCGCTGTCTCTGTCTCATGAGAGAGCCGCCTTGTAGTCTGGTAGGATTACAACGACTTTCAGACATGAGAACTAGGAGCAGGAAAGAGGAGACAGGTTGCCCCTTATCTCTGCTCCACCTTTTGATAGGATCATGGTTGATCCCACCTTCACTTCAACTCTCTTCCTGCATACTTTCCACAAGCCTTCAACCCATTACAAATTAAAAACATGTCTGTCTCTGTGTGAAATTTACTCGGTGCCCCAGCGTCCACTGCACTCGCAGGTGGTGAATTCTTCAGATTTGTGATCCTTTGAGAAAAGTAATTTTTTGTCATCTCTCCTTTAAATCTGCAACCCCTTTCCTGAAATGGTGACCACTTGTTATAGACTGCCCCACAGGAAGAAACACATTTTCTACATGCACTTGTCAGTTTCCTTTTGCATCTTATATCTGAATTAGACATCCTCTCAATCTTGTAAATTTGAGATCCTCTCGGCCTAATACCTCTTCATAAGACAAACGTCACATCTCTGGAATCAATCTAGTGAACCTCGTCTAAACTGCCTCCGATGCAGCTATATCCCTTATCAAGTAAGGGAACTAAAACTTTTTGCAGTATTCCTGGAGCAGTTTAACAAATAGCTTGCACAGTTGCAGCAACACATCCCTGATTTTATACTCAGTTTCTTTCGCAATAAAAGCCAAAATTCCATTTGCTTTCCTTGTTACTTGCTGAAACTGCATGCCAGGTTTCTGCACTTCATTTATGAGGACACCCAGGTCCTTGTGCTCTGAAGTATTCTGAGGTTTTTGTCGATTTAACAAATAAGTTGCATTTATGTTCCTCTGACCAAATTTGATAACCTCATAATTATCCAAGTTATGTTTGAGTTGCCAAATTTTGTCCCAATCAGATAACCTATCTAAGTCCATTTGAAAATATACCTTGACCTTTCAACGTGAAGTTTAGTGTTGCAGGTTTCTTTTTAAGATTGGTTTTATTAACTCTTAGTGCATATCAGTCCTTGACATGTTATGAGGTAGATTTGCAAGTAATTATTGAAGATACAGTCACCAAACCCATTTCCTATCACTTCTAGGTTTTCAAAGAGGAGCCAGGAACAAAGGGACCCTTACTGAAACTCAGTGAAACTTTTCAGGAACCTGATAACTTACTGAAGCTCCAGTGGTACATTCAACAATTCTGCGATTAAAATTAAAAGAAAAAAACTGGTAAACAGTTCTTCTTTTGCGTTTGACTGAACCACCTGAGAGATTGTTGAGATTTTTTTTTGCAGTCGCCACGACTTTGGTCATCCCTCAGAGAAAAGGATCCCCAGCTTCTGTAAGATTAAACATTTCCACGGCATTTTGCTCTGGGCTGCTGTTGCCTTCCTGATAGGTGGAAAGCTGAGTTTTAAACCATGTTGCTTTTCACCCCACATTATGAAAGGCTGAAAACCAAAACAATTTTTCAAAAACATATTCATGGGGTTATGGCATTGATGGCTCAGCCACCATTTATTTCCCATCTCTAATGGGTCATGATAAGGTGGTTTTCAGCTGTCTTCTTCAGTTGCTGCAGTGCTTGTGGTCAAGGCACACCCGCAGAAGAAACTGGAATCATGATTGTGCGTAAAGCCCTCGAATTATCTTGTCATGAGAGAATTCTTGAAAGTTGTGTGTAAAAAGGGCAGAATTGTATTTCAACGTAAATGAAAAAAAATATGCAACACATGGTAATTTCACTGGTTATTTTTGAATTTGTTGCCTTGTGTCACTTCAGTGCTTAAATAAAATGAGGTGATCAATATTTGAGTGAGACCAATCTTCCATGTCTGTCCTTAATGGAAATAATGATGTTGCAAGCTCAGCTCTGGTGCTTCTTGTTTTGAGTTGAATTGAGAGCTCTTGAAAACTGTGCCTCTTCAGTCATTAGGGAGGTAATGTCTCAGCAGTACTATTGCTGGACTGTTAACCCAGAAACACAAATAATATTGTGCAGACTCCGGTTTGAACTCTGCAGATGGTGGAATTTGAATTAAATAAATATCTGGAATTAAAAATCTAATGATGACCATGAATACATTTTTGATAGTTGGAAAAATCCATTTCATTCACTAATGCCCTTTAGGGAAGGAAACTGTCATCCTCAGTTGGTATGGCTGACATGTGACTCCAGACCTACAGCAACATATTTGACTCTTAACTGCCCTCTGGGTAATTAGGGCTGGACAATAAATGCTGCCTGGCTGGTAATGCCCGCTTACTGTGAATGACGAAAGAAAAAGGAAAACAGTACACATTTCATTTGATGATTAACAAAAATCAGTGAATGGAGTGTTTGTGCACACTTGGAACTTAGTTTGTTTTATCTCACTCCTTCCCTCAGTATTATTAGCTCTTTTTAAGAATAACTCAAACCTCGCACACTTTTTTTTGATCAGGGTCTTAATGTCTGTGATTTTCCAGTCTTCTGGCAATTCGTCTGAGTCAAGGCAAGACTGAAACAGTAGGACCCAGTGCTCCTACATTTGCCATTCTCACTTCCTGTAAAATCTTTGGATACATCTCATCAGTCCTGGTTCACTCATGGAACTTGGGCATCACTGGCTGGCTAGCAGTCTTTTTTTACCCCCATTCCTAGTTGCCTTGAGAAGAAGGTGGTGAGTTGCCGCCTTGAATTGCTCCTGGTTTAGGTTGACCACAGTGCCCATGGGGAGGGAATTCTGGGGATTTGATGCAGTGTCATATATTTCTAACTCAGGATGGTGAGTGGCTTCGAGGACAGCTTGCAGATTCTGGCTTTCCTGTGTATCTGCTGCCCTTGTCCTTGTTTGGTCATGGGTTTGGGAGGTGCTGTTTGTGGATCTTGGGTGACTTTCTGCAGTCCATCTTGAGAATGGTACACACTGATCCTCCTGAGCATCAGTGGTGAAAGGAGTGAAGGCATGTGGGTGTGGTACCAAAGAAGCGGGCTGTTTTGTCCTGGATCGTAACAACCTTCTTGAGTGTTGTTGGAACTACCCATCCAGGCAAATGGGAAGTATCCCATCGCACTCCTGACTTGTGCCTTGTAGATGATGGATAGGCTTTGAGGAGTCAGGAGGTTGAGTTAGCCATTGCAGTACTCTGGCCTTTGTCCTGCTCTTCGATCCACTATTTACATGTTTATCTACTATTTATAAATGACTTGGATGAGGGCGTAGAACGATGGGTTAGTAAATTTGCAGATGACACTAAAGACGGTGGAGTTGTGGATAGTGCGGAAACATGTTGCAGGTTCCAAAGGGACATAGATAAGCTGCAGAGATGGGCTGAGAGGTGACAAGTGGAGTTTAACGCAGAAAAGTTTGGGGTCATTCACTTTGGAAGGACTAACAGGAATAGAGTACTGGGCTAATGGTAAGATTCTTGGTAGTGTGGATGAGCGGAGAGATCTTGGTGTCCATATACATAGATCCCTGAAGGTTACCACCCAGGTTGATAGGGTTGTTGAGAAGGCATACAGTGTGTTAGGTTTTCTTGGTAGAGGGATTGAGCTTTGGAGCCATGAGGTCATGGCTAGCATGAGGGGACATAGCTTTAAATTGAGGGGTGATAGATATAGCACAGTTGTCAGAGGTAGGTTCTTTGAGAGTAGTAAGGGCGTGGAATACCCTGCCTGCAACAGTAGTAGACTCGCCAAGTTTAAGGGCATTTAAATGGTCATTGGATAAACATATGGATAATATTGGAATTGTGTCGGTTAGATGGGCTTCAGTTTGGTTTCACAAGTTGGTGCAACATCGAGGGCTGAAGGGCCTGTACTGCGCTGTGTAGTGTTCTGTGTTCTAGAGCGAGTCCGTTCCTGTTCAATGGTAACTCCCAGGATGGTAATACTACGGTTTTCATTGACTGTCAGCAGCAGTGGTTAGATTATCTGTTATTGGAGATGATCATTGCCTGGCATTTGTGTGCTGTGACTGTCACTTGCCACTACTCAGCCAAGGCCTGAATATCGCCCAGAACATTTGACTTGCTGAACATGGTGCAGGCATCAGCAACACATCCACTTCTGACTTCAGGATGGACGGAAGGTCATTGATGAAGCAGCTGAAGATGGTTGGGCCTAGGACACTACCCTGAAGAACTTATGCAGATATGTCCTGGAGTTGAGATGACTAAGCTTCAACAACCAAAGCATCTTCCTGCCTGCCTTTTGCCTTGGACAGATTGATGCTATACATCCTTTCGTTGGTGGTTTACAGATTACACCAAGCAATGTAATTTTATCCTTTTTGTTTCTGAGCGCTTACCAAATTGATTCTGTCCTTGAACACTCGGAGACACACTTTAACTGTAGTGGTTCCTTTAGAAACTCTGCTACCCCTCCTCCGTTTCTTCCTTTTCTATCCTTAATTAACACCTTGTACCCAGGAATATTGCACAACCCAGCCTTTCCCTTCCTTGAACAAGGCCTCTGTTTGGGCCTCAACATTATGTTATAAAGTGGAGGCCAACACTCCCCCGCTGAATAACTAAAATTCCAACACCCCGAGAGTCTCACCTTGCCTCATAATATATTAAAAGAAGTGTGAAATGTGATATAACCTGCATCTCCCCTCCCAACCTGTTACAAAGGGGTGGTTAAATAAATGAAATCCTTTCAATCTTTCTCCAATCAACAAGTAACAACTTATTTATCTAGCTCTAACAGTGAACAAATGAACAGAACTACGAACAACGTGAACAATTCTTCCTCAAGTACTAACTATTGTCAACCAAAACAAAATTCTAATGGTATGTTGTTCCAACAAATACAAGTCCCAATTAGATAAACCAATTTTTAAAAAAAAATTAAAACTTAATCTCTTGAAAGTACAGCCAGGACACGTCTTCTAGAGTGATCCGCGCCCTGTCTGCTGATGCTCAGTCAGGAATGCATTTCTCCATTGAATTATTGTCAGGAATGCCTCTCTCCAGTGACTTCTTGTATCAGGAATATTAGCTAGGAGTGCCTCAATACCTTTCGTGAGATGATGGCTACGCTGAGATTTCTGAGAGAGCCAGTGATTTTCTCTTTCGAACTGATGGGTTGTTAACTCAATTCGATGGCAGTTGCTCCCGCCCCAATTTTCAAATGCCATGTTCTTTTACACCCGTGATGAGTTATCAGTTTCTTACAATAGGATTGGTTCTAGGTTGTCAAAACAATCATTTAAATTTATTTGGTTTTTAGACATTTAATGCTTGGTTTAAATTTAATTAGCTGATATTCACACTGGCTGCTGCAACGAACTACTGCCTAGATTGTGAACTCCATAGCCCCCTGATAGCAATGTTCGAATTTCAGGAACTTCCTGTGCATCTGCTGCTTCCTGCAGGCAGTTTTTTTAATCTCTCCAAGCCTAGAAAAACATCATCATCTTTTCAAGGGACCGTGCACTCTTCTTTCCACCTTGCCCACTACCCCAATCATTTTTTCAAACATGAAGTTTCAGCAGCCTGCCTTCCAATGTACAAATACTTTGCCCAACCTGATAACGCCGCTCTGCTGCCTCAGAAAAAATGAAGCGTCATGATGAAAAGATGGCTTCATTTTTATTTTTCCTAAAGCTTAAAGCAACTATTAACGAGATCTATACTCTAATCTAGAGTCACACATTTCATTGTATACTAATTGCATTTCCAAATATGACACGGAACACATACACATTTTTGTTTTAAACCTGAGATAAACACAGCTGCAGTAACATTTTCACGACCTGCAATATGTACAGTCTGTAGATTAAATGCTTGCAACATAAGACTCCAACGAAATAGTCTGGTGTTCTTATCTTCCAATCTTTCCAAAAATTCAATGGGTGGCGATCAGTATAGACAACCATCTCTGTTATGTTATTTGTAACATAAACATTGAAATGTTGGAAGGAATAACTCGTTTTCAACAGCTGCATATTATCTCTGGTGGACATTGAGTTTCTTTTTGAAAAATAACACGTTGGCCTTTCGATTGCGCAATCATCCTCCTGCAAACCACAGCCCCAACCCCGACATTGCTTGTGTTGATTGCAGCTGTAAAGGATTTCGAGACATTTGGTGTGGCTAAAGCTGATGCAGTGGTTAACACTGTTTTTAAATTCTCAAATGCCTCCTGGCATTGTTTTGTCCGCCAACATTTCATGTTCTTCTTTAACAAATCAATCAGCGGCGCCAGCAAACTACTGAAGTTTGGTACAAATTTTCTGTAGAATCCGCTTAGTCGCTTACTTTGGAAGGCAGGCTGCTGAAACCTGATGTTTGAAAAATCAGAGCACCTCTTTCTTTAAAGATATTTTGGAATTTCATCAATGGCTTTCATCTTCACTTTCCTGTTTGTCATCGTGCGTGTCTGATGTTCTGTCCTACAAACGTCACTTTCGTCTTCACGAATTCTGTTTTTGCTACATTTATGATTAATTTTGCCTTCCATAGTCTCAAAGTTCTGCCAAATGTGCGTTGTGGTTTTTCCATGAATGACTAAAGATCACTCGCTCATCAATATCGATGGCAAGTTAGTCAATCCTGCCCCAACTCTATTCATCAGTCTTTGAAGTGTGGCTGGTGCATTCTTCTTTCCAAATGGCATTATCTTAACCTCATACGGGCCATATGGGTTATGAAAGCAGGAGCTTCTTTCATTCTCTCTGACAAATATACCTGCCTGTAACCACCAACTAAATCCAACTTTGTGATATAAGTGGCTTGTCCTACTTTTTTCATACAATCCTCCAGCCTTGATATTGGGTATGAGTCTGATTTGGTCGCAGCATTGACCTTCTGATAAGCGATGCAGAATCTTTGAGAACCATCAGGTTTGGGAACTAACACGATTGCCGAACACCAGTCACCTTGACTCAGCTACGTGATGTCGTCTTGGAGCATTGTTTCCGCCCCCTCTGTACCTGTGTTGCTTTGAGAGGATTAAGCCTGTACAGATGTTGTTTTATCAGAACTGCATTCCCTATCTCAACCTCATGTACTGTAATATTCATCCACCTCATCTATTTCTACGTATGTCCTCATAGTGCTGCATCAAGTCTTTCCGTTCACTTCTCTATTCCTCAGATAGATAGCTCCTTACCCTATCCCATTGTTTAAGGACTTCCTCATTCAGTTTATTCTGAGATACGTCAAAATCCAAATCATCTGGATTTGATTCCTTCCTCTGATGGGCGGTATCTAATACCTGTTCTCCGGTTCCCTTTCCCTATCATAGTAAGGTTTCAACGTGACATATCTCATAGGGAAAATTTTCCCTATCTGGCATCTTTACCAGATAATTCACCTGCCTCAATTCCTTCTAAATCTGATAGGGACCACTAAATCTTACTTTGAAGGGATCTCCTACCACTGGTTACAATACCAATACTTGATCCCCATGGGCAAACACACAAATTTTAGACTTCCTGTCTGCTTCTTGCTCCATTTGGTGCTGTTCCACCTTCAAATGCTGTCTAGCTAATTCACCAATTCTATTTAATCTTACTGTCACCTCAGATACACGATCCAACAGTGAGATATCTGACTTGAGACCTATCAATTTTAATTATATTTAAAAGCCCTCTTATTTGGTGTGCAAATATCAATTCAATTGGAGTAAACTAAGTTGATTCATTTGGAGCATCTCCAACAGCAAATAATACAAATGGGATACCTCTCCCAATGATTTGGGTAATCCTAGCAATAAACTTTCAGGATGGTCTTTAGGGTCTGATGCCACCTTTCCAATGCTCCCTAGGATTCAGGATCGTATGCACTTGATTTAGTGTTGATGCCTGCACTATCCATGATCTCCGTAAATAGTTTGGCAGCAAAATTAGACCCTTGGTCTGATTGAATCTCCCTGGGTAGTCCATAACAGGGGAGGAAAGCAAGCAATTCCTCCACAACCTTTCTTGCCAAGACATCCTGGAATGGAGACAACAAAGTATGGAGCTCAGGGTGCATTTTTCATTGAATTTTGGTATTACTTTGACGTATTTGTATATATTCCAACCAGGTCTTTGGCTCCGATGGGTTTGCTCATCGTCATCAGGTTTTGTGATATTAACCAGAAGTACTTAAAATTCTCAAATGTCATTCCTTTTAGCTTATTCTTGCGAACCTCCTCTGGACTCACTCCAAGGCCAGTACATCCATCCTGAGATATGGGGCCCAAAATTGCTTACATATTCTATATGTAGACTGACGAGAGCTTTATAAAGCCTCAGAAGCACATAGCTGCTCTTACATTCTAGTCCTCTCAAAATAAATGACAACATTGCATTTGCCTTCCTGGCTACCGACACAAACCACAAGTTAACTTTTAGAGAATCTTGGACTCAGACTCCCAAGTTTGTTTGCACTTCAGAGTTCTGAATTTTCTCCCCCTTTATAAAATAGCCCATGGCTCTATTCTTCCTCACACTTATACACATTGTATTCCATTTATTACTTGTTTGCTTACTCTCCTAACCTGTCTAAATCCTTCTGTTGCCTCCCCACCTCTAAATCACCTGTCTGTCCAACTATCTTTGTATCATCTGCGAATTTAGCCAGAATGCCCTCAGTTTTTAAAATCCAGATCATTAGTGTGTAAAGTGAAAAGTTGTGTTCCCAACACTGACCCTTGTGGAGCTCCACTCATGACCAGCTGCCATCCTGAAAAGGACCCTTTTAACCCCGTTCTCTGCTTTCTGCCGGAGAGCCAGTCTTCTATCCATGCTAGTACCTTGCCTCCAACACTATGGGCCTGTATCTTACTCAACAGCCTCCTGTGCGGCACCTCGTCAAAGTCCTTCTTGAAGTCCAGGTAGATAATGTGCATGAGATCTCCTTGGTCTAACTTGCTCATTACCTCCTCCAAGAATTCCAACGGATTTGTCAGGCATTACCTCCCCTTGATGAAATCTTGCTGACTTTGTCTGATTTTTATGATGCACTTCCAAGTATTCAGAAATCTCATCCTTCACAATGGACTCAAATCTTATCAGTGACTGAGGTCAGGATAATTGGCCTATAATTTCCCACCCCTTGCCTCACTCCCTTTTTAAACAGGGGTTTATGTGAGCAACTTTCCAGTCATCCGGGACCCTCCCTGACTCCTGACTACTAATGCCACCACGATCTGTTCAGCTATCTCCTTCAGAGTACAGGGGTGTAGTCCATCTGTCCAGGTGATTTATCTGCTTTGAGACCTTTCAGTTTTTCTTGCACCTTCTCGTCTGTGATGGCCACCAGATTCACGACTGCAGCTCCCCCCCACCGACCATCTTGAAGTTTCGGGATGTTACTCAAGTTTTCCACCATGAGGACTGACGCAAAGTACTGATTCAGTTCCTCCTCCATTTCTTTGTTACCTATTACTACTTCTCCAGCATCATTTTCCAAAGCCCAATGTCCACTTATGTCTTTCTCTTATCCTTTATGTATCGAAGGAAACTTTTGCAATCATCTTTTTATATTACTGGCTAGCTTACCATCATTTAATTTACTCCCTCCTTGTTGCTTTTTTAGTTGTCCTCTGTTGGTCTTTGTACTCTTCCCGATCCCTTGCTTCCCACCGCCTTTCATCATGTTAGATGCTTTTTCTTTTGCTTTTAATGCTTTCCCTGACCTCCCGTCAGCCATGGTTGCATTGTCCTCCATTCAGTATGCTTCCTTTTCCTAAGGATGAATTTTTGCTGTGTCTCCCAAATTCCTCCCAGAAACTCCTGCCATTACCGGTCCACTGTCTTTTCTGCTAAGATCTATCGCCAGTCAATTCTGGCCAGCTCCTCCCTCATGTCTCTGTAGTTGCCTTTATTCAACTGTAATATTAATAACATATGATTGCAGCTTCTCCTTTTCAAATTGCAGGGTAAATTCTATCATATTATGGTCGCTGCCTCCAAAGAGTTGCTTCACTGAAAGCTCCCTAATCAAGTCTGCCTCATTGCACATCACGAAACCGAGAATTGCCTGTTCCCTTGTGGGCTGTCACACAAGCTGCTCTAAAAAGCCATCTCACTGACATTGCACAAATTCCTTTTCTTGGGATTCACTACCAACCTGATTTTCCCAGTCTAGCTGCAGATGAAAATCCCTCATGACCTCTGTAACCTTGCCTTTCTTTCTATGTCTTTTCTATCTCCTGATGTATCTTGTGCCCCAAATCCTGATGACTGGAGGCCTGTACATCCATTATGATTTTTTTTATCTTTGTGGCTCCTCAATTCTACCCACACAGATTCTATATCATCTGATCCTACGCTGTTCCTTGCTATCGATTTAATTTCATTTCTTACGAATAAGGCAACCCCAACCCTTCTGCCCACTTGCCTGTCTTATCTATGCTTCTCATGATTTTATAAACCTCTAAGTCACCACTCAACCTCTTACACTTCACTGAAAAAAGTACCAGCCTTTGCAGTCTGTTTCTATATTTCAAATCTTCTATTCCCAACATCATCCTGGCAAATCTTTTCTGAACTCTCTCCTGTTTGATAATGTCCGTCCTCTAATAGGATGAGCAGAATTGCATACAGTACTCCATAAGAGGCCTACCAACATCCTGTACAATCTCACTGTGACATCCCAACTCCTCAACTCGAGGTCTAACCAATGAAGGCAAGTGTGCTAAATGCCTTGTTAATCACCGTCTTTCCCTGTGACACAAATTTACAAGAATCCCTTGGTCTCTCTGTTGTACAACGGTACCCAGGGCCATTACCATTAATTAAATAAATTCTGTCCTTGTTTGTATTACTAAAATGCAATACCTCTCGTTCGTCCAAATTAAATGCCATCTGCCACTCCTCAGACCATTGATCGAATTGATGAAGATCTCCTTGTAATCTTCACTGTGCAGTATACCATCAAAGTTAGTGTCATCTGCAAACTTACTAACCATGACTCCTATATCCTCAGCCAAATTATTTATATAAATGACAGAAGAAAAGGCTCCTGTACATCTTAATTGGGATACCCATCTTAAAAACTACCTGCTAATTCACACCTGTCGCACAAGTGTAATCATTCTTTGACGATCCACCTTATGTGCCTTCAGGACGTTACAGGCAATTCTGCTGCAATGCGTGTTTTGTTAACGCAAATTGGCTGTAACACTTGACGAACAGTAGATGCTGTTTACATAATGCGAACTTTCTGCTGTACAGTTATAATGATAATGTGATTTTTGGTGGTGATTTTCTGAAGTGCAACGTCACATAAGAGCACAACTATCGCATTTCAAAAAGATAGCTCCTCATTTTTTGAAACCATTAATTACAGGCCCAACGTTTTTCTTATACAATAACTTTTAGGAATGTTGAATGAATGTTATTCAAACTGCTTTTGAAACTATTAGATTTTTCGTTCAAATCAGAAGACCAATAAATCAAGAGTCCTTGAGATTGCTTTGATCATCTGTTCCCTTGCATTAACCAACACCATTCCATTTGCTCTCTTATTCACTTCCTATACCTGCATACCGAGTTTGTGATTCATGTAGCAGGGCACCCAGATCCCTCAGTTCCAGAGTATCTAAATCCTTAGGTGCCACCAAGTTCTGTAATGTCTCTCCAAGTAAAATGGCACTTTTCTCCTCTTCCTGACAAAATGGACAGTTTGCATTTACCAACGTGCAACCCATCTAGCCCCTTTTTTTCACCTTTTCAATAATTGTGTTCTTGCCTACATATTTGAGGGTTAAATATTTGTTTTCAAAATCTTTTAATGTATTTGTTGTTTTTTCTGTCAAGGCAAAGATGCAAAATGTGATTGCTAACCTAATGTGGAAAACATCAACATGTTATTATGGGGTAATGTGATTAAAACAATTGTGGCTGTTAAACAGTATATGCAAGCTGTGAAAAGGACAATAGCATTTAAGTTGTTGTGAAAAATGATCTGTCTGAGATGGCAGCTACATACTGTTGTGAATGGCAAATCTTTAAGTTTAAGAAACAAGTTGTTATGTTGAGAACAATAAATTGTACACATGCTTGCCATGTAATTTCAATGCCTTGTAAAAGCAAATGTTATTTTATATTGTTTAAAATGTTGAGAATTTGTGGAATGAGAAAATGCTTTGGAATACTGTGTGGAATTGTAACCATTGTAATCTTTTGATAAGGACATGGAAACCCTGTGCAAAGATGTGGACTGAAATGCCAAGATATTATTCAACAGATTGCGATATGCCAGAAATTGGCATTTGGGAGAGAGTGTGTGTTGAAGAGTATGCTTTTTGACAAAGAGAAGGGGATACAACACGACCGCTCAAGATTTTCGTTTAACATTAAGATACACTCCACATCTCATTGGGAAGTAAAAAGTGATGACGAAATGACACAACTGTCTACCACCACTTCTGTTAAGTATCACATTACTTGAAAAAATTCCATTATGCTCACCTACTATACGCCTGTGCCTGTGACAGTCTTTGTTCTTCTCAAACAGCAGTTAAACTGGGAATATTTTTGTTGAGGCATTATATTTTGAAGGGTCTAGGCCCGAAACGTCAGCTTTTGTGCTCCTGAGATGCTGCTTGGCCTGCTGTGTTCATCCAGCTTCACACTTTGTTATCTTGGATTCTCCAGCATCTGCAGTTCCCATTATAACTGATATATTTTTGACAACATTGTCTTCACCTTTCTAATTACAACCTTGACATCGCTGTTTTGGGCAATGGATCCCCCGGTGGTACATCTTGTTCTCATTGGTGCCTGTAATAGTAAATTCTACATATTTCAAACTCTAGGCTTGTTTTGCAGCCTTTCAATGCACAGACGTCAGACAGAGGAGATATATTAGGCAGTTTGACACGTTGAGTCTGCTGTGCCATTCAGTTACAACTGCTATGTTTCTCAACCCCATTCTCTTGCCTTTTCCCTGTAACCCCAATCCTCTTATTAATTGATAACCTATCTACAGAACAGCATGGTGACTCTGTGGTTCATGCTGCTGTGCCAGCGATCCAGATTCAATTCTAGCCTTGGGCCACTGGCTTTGTGGACTTTGCCTGTCCTCCCCATGTCTGTCTGGGTTCCTGCTGGGTACTTCAGTTTCCTCCCAAAGTCCAAAGATGTGCAGGTGAGGTGAATTGGCCATGCTAAATGCACGAATAGAGGAAGAGCCTGCGTTTGAGTTGGATGCTGTTCAGAAAGTCAGTGCAGACTAGATGGGCCAAATGGCCTCTTAAATGTAGGGTTTCTACGATTCTGTCTTTGTCTCAAATACACCTCCTGCTTAATATATGTTAGTGCAATTAAATACACTCCACAGCCCTCTACGACAATGTGTTTCACAGATTAACCACCGTCTGGGTGAAGAAATTCTTCCTTATCTCAGTTTTCAAGAGCCGCACTTCACCTGAGGCTGTGCCCTCAGGTCCTAGTCCCTCCTACCAGTGGAAACAATTTCTCCACATTCCCTCAATCCAGGTGTTTCACTGTGCAGTAAGTTTTTCAATCAGATCCACCCTGATCATTCTGAACTCAACTGGGTACAGACCTTCAATTGTTCCTGATAAGCCCTTCGTCCCTGAGATCAGTTTGGTAAACCCTGTGGACACTCTCCAGCACATCTTTCCTTGATACAAGCAACAAAACTACTCACGCTATTCTAAATGTGGTTTGACCAAAGCAATTTGTTTCCCCGTTACTCCCTGTGCAGCCTCATTTTCCAGTGGTCCAATGTCCACTCGTGCCTCTATCTTACTTTTATATATCTTAAAAACCTCTTGTAATCTTCTATGTTACTAGCTGGTTTACTGTCATATTTCATCTTCTCTCCCCTTTGTTTTTTCAGGTATCCTCTGCTTTAAGGCTTCCTAATCTTCTGACTAGTCTGGATATTGTATGCATTTTTGTTTTACTTTTATGCTTTCCCTGACTTGTCTTGTTAGCCATGGTTAGTTCGTCTTTTCCTCAGTATGTTTCTTCTTCCTCGGGATGAATTTCTGCTGAATGAATTATCCTCAGAAACCCCTGCCATTGGTGCTCCACTGTCATCCCTGTTAGGCTTCTCTTCCAGTCAGCTCTGGCCAGCTTCTCCCTCATATTGTGGTAGTTATTTTCCTCAGTTATAATACTATTAGAACTGATACTAGATTTTCCTCCTGAAACTGCAGGGTGAATTTTGTCATTTTATTGTCACTGCCCCCAGGGGCATTGTTACCTTAACCTTGCTGGTCTGCCTCGTTAGGCATCACTAAATCCAAATTGCTTATGCCCCCATGGGATTTACCACAAGCAGCTTCAAAAATCCATCTTGTAAACATTCCACAAGATCCTTGTCTTGAGATCTGCAACCTACCTGATTTTCCAATCAACCTCTATATTTGAAATCCTCCATAATTATTGTAATAACATCTGACACGCCTCTTCTATTTTGTGAATTACTTTCAGCCGCATATCCTGATTACTGTGAGACAGCCTGTAAACAAGTTCCAATCTGGTATTTTTTTCCCTCGGCTGTTTCTGAACTCTACCCACATGGACACTGCACCTTCTGCCTCTGTATCTCATCTTGATATTAATTTAATTTCAATTCAACATCAAGGCAACCCCCCCCTCGTTGTCTGCCTCCTCTGAGTTGTCCCCTTTTCTACTGTGTCTGAAGTTAGATTCCTGAGCCTGTCCACACACTCTGTCTTGTTGTTTCTTGTGGAAACTTTAATAGCCTCAGCTCAAACAATCCCCCCACCCTGGATGTATTTTCTTTTTAATCTCTAACGTTTCATGCATTTGAACACAACCATTCATCTCCGGCCCCCACTGTTTAGTTTAAATCCTGTACTAATTGTTGCTCCTTTGACCATGAACTTGGTCGTTGTCAACTTGAGCACAGGATGAAGGTCTCCGGGCTCCAACTATGGTTTACCAGATTGCTGTCTCTTGGTAGGGGAACGTGACGAGCTCACTGGTGTCCCAGGAGTAGGATCAACTGGAAGCATCTCATGGTCTGTGCCACAGAATATATGCCTGGGGTCATTTAATTTGTTGTCAGTGGAAAATATTTAGTTGTGAATGATGAAGGCAGGTTAAAGTTAAAACAACATGATGGAATGCTTCTTCGTGGTGCATACATCCATTTAAAATAAGAGTTTATGATCAACAGTAAAATCAGTGGGAAAATTCCCTGTTTTTAAAACATGAGAAATCTGTGCTGAAATGAGCAAAACTTAGTTGAATTTGTCGTAAGTGGTATCTGTGATGAAAAATGTGATTTTGACTGGTTTCTTTTGAATTTTGGGTCAAGCCTTGCAGCCCGTCAAGACGATCAGTTCTAGAGCAGGCATGGACACTAGACTGGCCAGCAACAAGTGGCAGACAGAATGACTTTGAATCAGAAGGTGGGACAGAGAGGACCAATATGCTGCCAATTTGTTCATGTAAATGAAGTTGAAATGAATTTTGCGATGCTTACCAAGATTACAGTCTCGATAACTTTGCACTGTGGAAGCAACACAAGATAAACTAGTTCTGAGGGAGCTGGGTCAGTGTCATGTGATATGTATGTGTAAATAACGGGTGAGTTTGTGACGAGAGACCTGCCTTCATGGAGTTACTAAATAAACCAGACAACTTTAAGTGAGGATCTCATGCATATATTTATGGAAGCTCCATATACATTGCAGCGCAGCACAACTGCTTTGTGTCAATTAAGTTGCTTTTTTTAAAACCATATCCCATGAATCTTGAAGTCCCAGGACTTAATTCTTTTTACTTCCATTTAAAGTGCACATTCAATCATCAGAATACAAGTGAAGTCTGCTTCTTCATTCAAGAGTTCTACCCCAAGCACTGCAAGTCTACTTTGACCATGTTCAGGTAAATCAACCTGCAAAATAAGTATATTCATCCAGTTTAAATTTGTTTCGATTCTTCTTGCAACTTTCTTTCTGGTTATTTGCTTTGAGGAGCTTGTCACTGAGCAGAAGTTTTTTTTCAATCAGTGATGCAATTGTCCCATTCAGTAAAACTCCCAGCTCATGATATTTATAATGTTGCATTTAAAAATATTCAAGAATGAATTATTTAAATTCATGATTTCATTCATGGTTACCATTGTTTTATCATTTTGCTCCACTGGCACAGTCTACTTTTGTCACTCTGAAATGCAGATCAATGCTGAACTTAATGGGACAGCCAAGATCTTGGTAAATTAAACTCCATTTGTCAATTTCTTAAATTGAAATGAAATTTGTATATCATGCTGCGAAGCATCACAGTTTAGCTAGCAGTCTGTGGCATCAACCTGTCCTGCAGTATGGATTACATTTGCAGTACTCAGACAACTATACTTGGCAATATTTTTTTGTCCAATTTCCGGACATTTTGCTGGTATTTTCCAGAACAACAACTTTTAAGAATTAACCCCACGTATCAGCATGACTGAACGTGCGGTAATTCAAAGTTTAAAAAAAATGAGAGAAAGCCATTCAGCTCCTAAAGGACATTTCCCTCATTGTCATTTTTCTCTCTCCGGCTATGTGTGAACTCTTTCTCACCCATCAATTGGACGGAGGCTCTTAGTCACTACTTATAAAATCAGGCCATTTCTGGCATTTATTTCCCTTCAGTACTTTCGGATATTATTGAAACATTTTCCATTAAAAATAAATTTGATACCTTGTCTGAAAGCACTCTGTAAATCTAAATGACAGTGTTCCTCAAGGTTCCTATTTCATCAATTTCACATTCCACAGTGTCTCCACGCTGCAAGAAATTCAGAAAAATAAACAGCACATTTTTTCCAATTGGGTTGCAGACATTTTACAGAGCCTGTGAATGTTACAAAATTAAGCACATTGATTTTGAATATGAATAGCATTTGTAAAAATGGCATTTGCTTATTTGTCATTTTGCTGTCCAATCCAAATAATTTTGAATAAAATGGATGAGTCACTGTCCTGATATTTCAAGTCAATATTTCCAAGCTTTGTATGTATTCATATGTAAAATAACCACACAGAAGCCAATATCCTTAATTCACCCTTTACTTACATGTGGCAAGTCCTTGACTCTGATTCAGCTCTCAGGGTGAACAGGATGTCTGATACTCCTGTTTATGTCTGTCAGCCAGGGCTCCCTAAGTGGACCAGATTAGCAGCCGAGTCAGGGAGCTCAGATTCTATGAGATCTATCTGGCTGACCTCATTATATTCGTGGCAAGACATACCTACGAATTAGGAGCAGAAGTAGAGCAGTCACCCCTTCAAGTGTACTCCACCATTTGATGAGATGATGGCAGATCTGTTTGTGTTCTACATTCTACGTTTGCATCGGTCCCCATGAACTTTTAATTCCCTTGCCTGACAAGAATCGACCTGGGCCAAAAAGTTATTTAATGACCTTGCCTCTTCCACCACCTGAGGCAGCATACAAAAGCTGCACAACTGTCCAATAAAAATATTTACACTTTGTCCCAAAAGGGCAACCCCTTCAGGAAACAATTAGTAAATGATGCATTCAACAAATTTGAGAAAATTAATCCCAAACCTTTTGTTTTCCCGCAGGCATTTGAGATTGGATACTGCTGTTTTACACACTTGTTCTGCTCATAAATCCGTCTTTCTTGAATAAGCATCCAAGTGAACTAAAATCGTACTCTATTATGCTGTTTAGGATCCAGAGACACTTTGTGGAAAGTGTTCATATCGTCATGAGATGACTGGTATTCTGCCGTTTCCTTTTCTGAAATAGACGACCAGTGTTTGCCTTCAAAGCTGATACATGATTCGTGGTTATTTGGATGAGACAGCAGAATATCTTTATGGTCATGGAACATTATCAAATTAGCATTGAATAAAAAAAATTATCTTTTTATTGGTGTTGAAATGGAGTGATGCTTGAATTTGTATTAATTTTGTGCTTCCATCTGCCTTTCAGAAATATTTCAGAATTTCATGCACACTGAATAATCTGGAGAAGTCAGTAGCGAGAATCAATGTGGCTTACTTTGAGGAACACAGGTGGTTTTCTGAATACTCCAACTCCAGATGGTGTTCCAGTGAGGAAGACATCTCCTGGATTCAGGGTCACAAACCTAAGAAATCAGTTGATGACAAATAAAAACTGTGTAAGTGGTGTTCTCATCACAAAAAGGCATCACAATCAAAATGACTTTTCATGGTCACAGCAGCTTGGGAATTCCTTCTTAAAACCTCTCAAGCTGACAATGTCTCTAACACCCCTCCCTGAAGATGCTAATTTGGCCACACACCAAAGTGTCAGTCTTATAGTTTGACTGTCACTGTTCCTTTGGGGTTTCTTTGAATGTTTGACTCTGTTAACGAGATTCTTTGGAGGGTTTACGTTGAGTGTGAACTCTCGTGGTAATCAAAGGTAGTAGTGCAACAAGGCCACTTTGCAGATTTCACTTCAGTTTGAATTTGAACCTGATTCTAAGGAGAATTTCCCCTAGGATCTTGCAGCTGGTGCCCACAAACAGAAAATGGTGTGACATTTGAAGTCACGCAGATACCAAAGGCAAATTACAGTGAAAAGAGAACTAGTTCTGAGTCAGCAATTTGTTCTAAACTCAATTGGCTGCAGTATTCTAACCAACAGAATCTTCCACAGATTGGCCCTAGCAGCCACCAAAACACATCAGACAATGAACGTGGTCATCTTCACCTTAAAGGATGAACAAAATGTTAGAAGGGATGTATAAAAAGTTTCTCTTTTTTTCTTAGAGTGTTAATTTGCTGATCTTTCTTTAAGTGCTTTTTAAGATTTTGTTGAATTTTTGGACATAATACGACTGAAACATTATTTTCCTTTCACATTGCCTAAAATAGAGGTTTTTTTTAAGATATAATTCCCATAGTCATTTGAAAAGGATATCTGCATTGGCAACCTTTTCATGTTAGAAAATGATGGAAGTCACAGAGTTAATTCATGAAATCTTTTTGTCTGAAAAGAGGCAGCCTAACCTAGTGAGCTTTTTTCTCTGAAGCATGTTCTGTTTTTATTCCAAGAACTTATGGTTTGGCATAAATCACAAATTACAGTTTGCTCCAATTTTTGCACAGCCTTGCTGCTTTACTGTTTGAAATAACAACTACATAGCACAGCACTATCCCATTAAAATCAACAATAGTTTGGATTTTCTTAATGCTGTTTTACTAACCACAACCTAAGATTGTTTATTAAAAAAATGGCCTCCCTGACTGCATTGATTCCAGAAAGATCACCAGCAATTCCTGCACAGTCTTTTTAGCTGTCTCCTTCAGAACTCCACAGTGTCTGAGGTTGTTGGCTTGTTCATCCAGCTGGCTGGTTATCATACAGATATTTCATCACCGTGCTAAGTAACATCATCAGTGTGGCCTCCAATGAAGCGATATTGTTCTCCTCTGCTTGGATCTGGTCTGTTAAGTTGGGTTGCATCATTTCCGGTTCTTTTTTGCATGGGTTTGGATATGGAGTCTAATTCCACATGTTTGTTGATTGCATTATGTGTTGAAAACCAGGCCTCCAGGAATTCCTGTACGTGTGTGTGGTTGGCTTGTTGGTCATGGTGTCCCAGTTAAATAGATGGCCTTTATTGTTCAGGTGCACATGAGATACGGGAAAGATCGTTGTGTTGTTTAGCTGCAAGATGGTCTTTATATATCATGATGGCTAGTTTCCTTCTCGTAATGTAATTGTACTGTTTGTTGCAGTTATTGCAAAGTATTTTATAAACTACGTTGGTCCTGCATGTCATGGGTATGGGGTCTTTTGGTCCTTGGGAGTGTTTGTCATAATGTGGCTGTGGGTTTGTGCGCTACCAGAACCACTTAGAGAAACCGAGTAAGCTGTCCTTACACACGTTTCTGTGGTTATAGCTCAGATCATGAACAAAACAGACTTCAACAATAACAAAACACAACAAGCCATCTGACAAACTATAATCCGGACTCTGAACCAGGGGAATGAATGGGACTCCGTCAACACGTTAGAGAGGAAAGCACTGGAAGGACTCAAGAAAGGCAGGAACATCATAGTCCTGCCAGTGGACAATAAGTGCATGACCGTCATTATGAACAAACCAGACTATGTTGAGAAAGCACAGGCACTGGTAACAGATGCACATACTTACCAACAGGTGGTAATAGATCCAACACCACAGTTAGCAAATAGGATGACCAAACACTGAACTGACTGAAATATGGAGGACAAATAAGATAGACTACATGAAAAAGAAACCAGAAGGCTCGAACACCCCATGCTTCCAAGGATAACCCCAAGTACATAAACCAGGTAACCCCTCAGATCCATTGCCCCCTACAAGGCACACCTACGCACAAACTGACCAAGGACCTACAACAGAGACTGAAACAACAGAGACTGAAACACCTGGTCAACAGATCACCCGCTCCTTCCACTCAAACCAGGAATTCCTTAACAAAGTCAAGAACATTAAAATCAACAATGACAAGATTGTGGTATCCTTTGACATCACAGCAGTATTCATGTCCATTAACATAGCACTAGCCAAAGAAACACTTGCCACATTACTGGGTACAGCAGGAACGCCGAGTCCAAACAGCTATATCAGCAAGGACAACATACTCTGACTACTGGACCTATGCCACAACACACACACTTCATCTTTAATGGCCAAATATGCAAACTAATCAATGGCACACTGGTGGGGATGCCCGTCTCGGGACTAATTGCAGAAGCAGTCATGCAAAGACTGGAATGCAGTACCCTCCCTCCTCATATAGCCAAAACTGTGGACCCAATCCATCAGTGACATGTTTATCATCATTAAATGCACCAATTTAGAAGAAACACACTATCTCATCAACAGTAGTTTCACCAGGATCAAATTTACAATTTGATCCAATTCCTGGTTTGAGTGGAAGGAGCGGGGTGATCTGTTGACCAGGTGTTTCAGTCTCTGTTGTCGGTCCTTGGCCAGTTTGTGTGTAGGTGTGCCTTGTAGGGGACAATGGGTCTGAGGACGTTACCTGGTTTATGTACTTGGGGTTATCCTTTGAAGCGTGGGGTGTTCCTGCATGTCAGGGAGAATTCCAAATCACATTCCAAACACACAGTGACCAAATCCTCAATTTCTACAGTAATCATCCCAACATCAACAAACAAAGCTTTTAGGACACTTTTCAAATGAGCCACAACACACTGCAACACACCAGAGCTGTGCAAGAAGGAGAAAGAGCAGCTATGCAAGGTATTTGCTAACAACGGATATCCCAACAACTTTATCCCTAAGTGCCTCCGAGATTGACAACACCAAGAGGACACAGTATGTCCCAAGACACTGGCCACACTATCAAGAACATATCAGAACTGACAATGAGACTCCTGCAACCACTCAGAATCATGGCAGCATACAAACCCACAGCCACACTACAACAAACACTCACAAGGACCAAAGACCCCTTATACCATGACATGCAGGACCAACATAATTTACAAAATACCTAGCAATGACTGCAACAAACATTTCATTGGCAAGACCGGAAGGAAACTAGCCATCAGGATACATGAACACCAGCTTGCAGCAGATCGACATGATGAACGTTCCCTCATCTCAGTGCACCCAGACGATGAAGGCCATCAATTTAACTGGGACAACATGACCATCCTAGTTCAAGCCAACTGCAGAATCGCACAGGAATTCCTCGAGGCTCGGTTTTAAACCCATAATGCAATCAACAAACATGGTAGACCCCATATACAAGCCCATGGAAAAAAAAAACAGCAATGACACAACCCAACTTAACAGACTGGATCATACAAATTCCAAACTGAGTAGAACAACATCATTTCATCAGAGGCCACACTGATAATTTTACCGAGCATGGTGACGAAACATCTGTACACCACTAGCCAGCTCGGCAAGCAAGCCAACAACCTCATCCACAACCCAAACTACAAATCTTGGCACGAACCTTCAACTCTGTGGTGTAGTCTGTCTGGTCTCCCTGATTCATCCACCCTCAAATGTTTTAGCTTCCTGAGCATCTTCTCCTTAGTGATGGCCACTGCACTCAACTCTGCCCCCTGACTCTCTCGGAGTTTTGGTATGCTACTCGTGTCTTCCACCGTGAAGCCTGATGCAAAGTACCTCTTTGGTTCCTCTGCCATTTCTTTGTTCCCTATTACTAATTCTCCAGCCTTATTTTCCAGCGATCAATTGTCCAGTCTTGCCTCTCTCTTCTTTGTATCGAAAAACACTCTTAATATTCCTACCTAGCATACCCTCATCTTTTATCTTCTACATACTTGTTGCTTTTTTTTTGTTGTCTTCTGCTTTTTAGAGGCTTCCCAATCTTCTGGATTCCCAGAAGACAACCGCCAGGTAACCTGTAAATTAATTCCAATAGTCTTTCCTCCTTTGTGGTTCCTTAACTTTACCCATACAGATTCTCGAATTAAGAACAGAATCCCTCCAGTGTGGAAACAGGCCCTTCAGCCCACCAAGTCCACACCAACCACCCAGACCCATTCCCTATCACCCACAGAACCCACACATCCCTGAACACTATGGGCAATTTAGCATGGCCAATCCACCTAGCCTGCACATCTTGTTGGACTGTGGGAGGAAACCAGAGCATCTGGAAAAATGTGCAAACTCAACACAGACAGTAACCTGAGGGTGGAATCGAACCCAGGTCCCTAGCGCTGTGAGGCAGCAATGCTAACCATTGACCCACTGTGCTGCCCCTTCTGACTGTAGATCACTTCTCACTATCAATTTAATTTCCTTTCTTGTTAACAAGGCAACCATGCCTCCTTGGCCCATTTGCCCATCCTTTCAATTGGGAGCGTATTCTTGGATATTTACTTCCTTGCCTTGATCGCCTTGTGTCTGATGTCTACAACATGGTACCCACCAATTTCACCCTGCACAAAATGTATCTTATTTAATATACTGCACCCTCAATCCTGCATTGACTGCTCCCCTCTCACAGTTGACTGCTTATCTGCTGTGTCTGAAGTTAGCAGTTTTGAAGGATGTTACATTCTCAACTTGGAGGAATCTCCTGAATGAAGACACACAATTCTTTGCAAGAGGAAGTGTGGAAAAGGATCTGGTGAACCACTTCCACCTCCCTGAGGATACAAACAGTACTTTTTTTCTTTCACTCGTTGGAATTCTCTATCCCAAGGAGCATGTCATGCTCCCAGAATTGCCTCACCATCATCTTCCCTCTCCACTTCAAAAGCCATCTTTGTTTTCTGACCAAATGTAACTTTGCTCTCTTAGCTAAATTATTTTTGCTTTTGGATGCACATCTGTTCCATCTTGAAAAGTGCTGTGAATTGTTTGCAGTAGAAATTTAGTTTGTTTCAACCCTATTACATTCAAGGCCAAAAATGTCTCAAATTCCAATTCATTTTATAATAGTAAATTGGGCCATCATAAAATTACACTCACTGTGACACTCACTGTGACACCCAAGCGACAAGTTCCTCAGTTTTAAATATTAGCTGATTGGTGTTGCTGTCCTGCATAACTTCTTTGTTTACCCGGCAGCGAATCCCGAGATTGTGGGGGTCTGTAACATAAGGAGTATGGCTTAAATGTAAAAAGAAGCTGGGAATAAAGGATTTTTTTTTCCAGCCATCTAATAATGAGAAAATGCTGGAGAGGACAATTCAAGGAACTACTTGTCACACACTAAGAATATTGGTTCAGCTTAATTCACAGCCCAGACTTGGTTTAGACCAAGGCTTTAGTGATGTTAGGAGCAGAGGACCCAGGTGGAAACCAGTGAGCAGGTTATTCCTTTGCAAATGCAACTTGATAGCACTGTTGATGATCCCTTCCATCACTTTGCAGATGATCAAGAATTTGGTTGTGATTCAGCCCCACATTCCTGATCTGTAGATACCCCATGCAAGGACAGTGGACAGGGATGGCCTTCTCACAGGTCTGCTCCTGGGCCTGGCCAAAGGTGCAGTTCACAGGTCCAGACATTGGGCCAGAGAAGGGATCACTGTGCCTTACTGTCTGCCCCTTTCTCACAGTAATATCCTCACTTGAGTGTCTCCAGAGAGGAAGCAAATAATGTTCACCGGCGATAAGAGGCCTTTTGAGACAGGTGAGCACCACACTACCTGGATTGCATCATTGGACCATGTTATTGTGAGTTACAACATTTCCATCAGCCCTTAATTTGAATCTTGCTACAGTGCCATATCAGGGACTGTTTAAAAAGAAACCATTTGATAAGGCAGAAATTTTTAGCCTTGCATTTGTCCTGCTTGTGAGCATGGGACATATCTAAGTCATTTTCCACATTGTTGGATCAATAACAATCATTGAATTTTTCAAAACTATTGCTGAAATGTTGTCAGAGCCCATACTCTTTGCAGTCACTTATGCTTTAAGTGGAGTGAATTGCATTGATTGAATTAATTGACATTCACACCTGTGATGCTCAGGACCCTGCAGGAGGCAATGGATCATGGATTTGACACTGCTTGCTGATGATGGGTGCAGATAGATGAACCTTCTCTTTTCCACTTAAGTTCTGAGCTCCCCCATCTCCAAATATAGAGATATTTGTGGAGTCATCACATTCCTGTTGACTGTTTAATTGTCCACCACCATTCACTCTGGATATGGCAGGATTACAGAGCTTACATATGGTACATTTGCTCTGTAGTTTCGCATGCAAATAATAGTGTTGTCATTTCACCCAGTTGGCAATTCATTTTTAACTACTCTTGATTGAACTCAGCTGGAATACCTGGCTCGATGGTAGTGGTAGAGCAGGGGTCATGCTGGGCCATGAGGCTGCAGATTTTGTTTGAATAGAATTCTTCTGTTGCTGATGGCATCATGGATAGCAGTTTGGTTTTGGTAGATCTGAATGAAATCTATCCCATTTACCACAGTGGTATTATCACACAACATGATGGATGATATACTTGTTGTGAAGTTGGGACTTTGTCTCCACAGAACTATGAGCTGGTCGCTCTTGCAATACTGTCATGGACAGATGCAGCTGTGGCAAGCAGATTAATGAAGGTATGATCAAGTATGTTTTTCCATCTTGTCGATTCTCTCACTACTCAAGGTCGACCCAGACCAGCAGCAATATCCTTAAGTGCACCACTCTTGGTGATGAAAAGTCCCTTAACCCAACTACATTCTGGATTTCACCACCCTCAGCATGTACTCCACGGAGCAGTACTGGTAAATCAGCTGAGGTGGTGTATTTGGTCGTAATTGCCAGATTTCATTTCCCATGTTTGACCTGTGCCATCAGATTTCATGCAGTCTGGAGTTGATGTTGTTGACTCCCACGGCAGCTCCTTCCTGATGGAGTATCACTGCTGGTGGGGCAAATACCTGGAGATGGTGCTGGTCATGTCTGGAACATGGTCTGTAAGGTATGACTCAATGTATGTGTCTATGTCAGGGCTACTGATTGACTGATCTGTGGGATAGCTCTTACAGTTTTGGCACAAGCCCCCAGCTGTTGGTAAGGATTTTGCAGGGTTGACTGGACTGTGTTCACTCATGGTGTTTGCAGTGGCTACGATGCTGCCCAATGGTTCATCCACTTTCAGTATTTTGTCCAGTTTTGACAGTGATTTGGTAATGCTGGATGGCTCGCAGGCCCATTGTTAGTCCAGTGACATTACCACAATACCATTGCCTCCCATCAGTGACATCAAATGAATACACCAACAGCTTATGAAAGAAATGAATAGAACCATGAGTAAAACAAAGATGAAGGACAATAAGACTGTTAAAACCATTGGTGAAGCTCATAATTTAACAAAATGAAAGGTAAATTAAAATGAGAATATGACCACACAATGCTGCATGGGATAAATTCACTGATAATGACAGTAAAATTTCAGAAATATTGCATTGTCACTTTGCCTTAATTTTTATCCAGCAGGCTAAAACATTTTGCATGAAGAACCCACCAAAAACATATAGTTAGTTTCCTCCAGTACTCCCTATGAGCATTATAAGACAAAATTTGATACTGAGACACACATGGAAATATGCGGGTAAGTCTCAAAATTTGGTCTGAAAGTCAGATTTTAGCAAAATTTTCCAGAGGTGAAAGTGGCAAGACAGGAGATCATGCAAAATATTAGAGGTATGTAAAATGAGACATGGACAGGTTTGGAAACAAAGATGGGAATTCAAAACCCAAGATGTTTTGAGACTGAGTACCACTGTAGGTCAGCAAGCACTAATGTGATGTGTCATCTAACTTTTCCATTTTAATTACTTGGTCAAGCTATCTGGTCCCAGATAGAGTGCTCTTGTGAGTACCTGAGAGAGCATCTTTGGTGACTATGGCTGGTCCCAATGGACAGAATGTGTCAAATGTTTTACCCAGGAGCCACTGCTTGCCATTGCGTTTCATCTGCCAGTCACGTGCACTGACATCATGTGCGACTGTGAATCCAACAACATAGTCCATTGCTTCCTCCTTCTGTAAAGAGGACACAACATATTTATTGTCAGTTGTCTGTTCAGATTACAGTGTTTATTCTCTGAATATGCTGCAACTAACTGGTCTTCTTGGACTGTACAATAAAGGACCAGAACTTCCACTCAGAATCTACAATCCCTTTATGTTTTTGGATCAGGAATGACTGAATGAAAAATGCATGCTTACTTTTGGAGGAGGAACTTGTAGGCCAGGTACCTTCTAAGCTGAAACTATCTCGTCTATGCAAAAGCAATGCATCAGCCTTGAAACCACACAATCTTTTCATGACAATTCTGATCATATTTCAGGGTGTAAGGGTTGTCAAATCATTTTACAGACACAGAAATGTTAAGTATGTCGAGTGAATGTGGGAGTAGTTAGCAGTTGTGTGAAGGGTTTAGGGTGGCAGATACTAGAGGTGTTAGACCGTTAGGAGGCTGGAAGAACACAAGTCAGGCAGCATCTGCAGGAAAGGAGCAGTCAGTATTTCAGCTATTACCCTTTTTCACGACTGGTCATCAGAGTTGAGGGAGCTGCAGAAAAGGGGGTGGGGGAGGAAGGCAAAATGGTGATGACAGGTGGACACTGGTTGTAGGTAAGACCTGGTTGTTCGACAGGATGGATGAATCCGGTTGGTGGCTGAATGGGGATTCAAAAGGTAGAATGGCAAGGAGGAGTTGGGGCTGGAAGGGGAGCCAGTCGAAGGGTGGCAAGGTTATTTGAAATTAGAGAACTCAAAGTTCAGTCCTCCAGGCTGTTGAGTCCCCAGACGGAAGGTAACATGTTCTTCAAATCTGCGTTGCAACTCACTCCGATGCTGGAGGAGGCTAAGAAGGAACATGTTGGAGGGGCAGGGAGTTGAGATGGGCGATAACCGAGAAGTTAAGGTTGGCTGTTTCGGGCCAGGTGAAGATGCTCAGCAGTACAGTTACCTACTCTACGTTTGGTCTCACTGACATAGAGAAGACCACATCAGGAGCAAGGATGCATTAGACTGGGTTGGAGGAGATGCAGGTAAAAATTTGTCTCACTTGGCAGTACTGATTGGGGCCCTGAATGGAGATGAGAGAAGTGGTGTGTAGGCATCTTTCATGATTACGAGGGAAGGTACCAGGCAGGTTGGCGTGCTTATTGGGGAGTGTGGCATGATCTAAGGAGTGTCAAAAGGAATGGTCTTTGTGGGAGGCAGAGCAGGGTGGGGATGAATTGAAGTTGGCGCAAGTGAAGATGATACATTGGTTGTAGAGGCTGGTGGGGTGCAAAGTGAGGACAAAGGGGATGCAATCTTTATTATATTTTTAGAGGGTGGTGGTTAAGAGCTGTGGAGCAAGGCATGGAGGAGCAGCAGTGGAGGGCTATTTGGATGACAGTGGGGGGAAAAGAGCGTTGTTTGAAAAAGACGGACATGTGGGATGCTTGGGAATGGAATGTGTCCTTGTCGGAGCAGATGTGACAAAGACAGAAGAATTGGGAAAATGGGATGGAGTTTTTGCAGAATACAGGGAGGAAGGAGGTGTAGTTGAGGTAGCTATGGGAGTGTGAGAGTTTATAGTAAATGTGAGTCATAAACAATTGCCAGAAATGGAAACTGAGAGCTCCTGAAGGGGAAGGGAGGTATCTGAGATAGACTAAGTAACTTGAAGGCAGGGCGAACATAGTTTGTGAAGTCAATGAGCTGCTCCAATTCAGCCTGGGTGCAGGATGCAGCACTGATGCGGTCATTGATGTAAAAGCAGAAGAGTTGGGTAACAGTACCGATGCACATACTGAAGAGTGATTTAACCTACAAGCAGGCATTCATAGTTATGGCCCATACAAGTGCCCAAGGCAATCTCTTGGATCATGGGTTTTTGGACAGACAGAGAAGTAAGTGGAGAATGCTTAAGAGAAATGGATTCATGGTGGGGGGGGGGGGGGGTGGTGGTGGTTGAAATTGGATAGAAAAGTTGTAGGTGACCAGTCTGGATGTTGAGTCAGTTTAATAGTTACCCAAGGAATTTGAGTGCAGAGAATTGGGGATTTTCATTGATGAGAAATTGCACTTCTGAAGTTTTATCTTACAGGTTGTTTCCAGGAGAGTTTGGGGGGATGCAACTACGGCTTGTTTAAGGTGGGGTCTCTGTACGATCCCGCTTGTGTAGTTGCCACGGCAACGTTTCTACGTAGCTTATCGCTTGCAGTGTTGGTCGAACCTCCACGCGGTTCCCCCTGGTAACAGCACTGGACGAGAGTACTTTTGTCTTATCTGCTGAGGTTTTAGCCAACAACCGGTGTTCTGGTTGGTGGTCCAACAGGCAGAAGTACAGGTCTAGCTCGATCCTTTGCCGGCTAATACGACCAGAGAAAAGTTACGAGACGGCTGTCAGCCCGCATGGGTCATTTGCGCTGTGGTGTATATGGCGCTACAAACAAAGGATGGTAGATGTATATCTTCCAATGTCCGATTGGGCCGGAAACTTGGTAAATAACCGCCCCGCAAGGTTGTTTGTGGTGACATCTTGCGCAAAATGTACGAACCACATCAATAAGATCAAGGCATCCGTCTCAACTCAGACGGAAATATTGAGACCCATAGTTCCCTATCCTATCTCACTCCCCGAAGGCAAGCTGAAGGGGTCAGGGTATAGGAAGGAAGAAGAGATAAATAATGTTGTAGAATCATTTGATATGATAGATCAACCCATGGAGAAGGAGATAATAACAAGGGTTTTCTACAACAAAAAGTACAAATGAAATGGTAGTGAAATATCAGAGCATGGAGATGTATCTGGGTACAGTAAGGTTGTTGAGCCACCCCAAATTAAGACTAGAGAAGAGGTGATATTAAGGTATCCGGTAGATATGTTTGTGTGTAATGTTGAATGTGCTACAATGGGAGAATATAGAGTCCATAATAAGAAGAGGCATGGTATCAAGGTTGTCAGGATTACATGTAGTAAATGTGGTAAAGTAGGAGAGTATCATTCTATTGCCTGTCACTACCCTAAGTGTAAGGTAGCGAGTAGACAGTGTAGTGAAGCAGCATTTAAATGTTCATTGTGTGATCTTGGTTTTAGCACGAAGATAGGACTAGGGCAACATGAGAGACACAAACATGCAGAAGTGACAAATCAGAACAGAATTAATAGTATAAAGCAAAATAGTGGAAATAAGGCCGGAGGAAAAGAAAAGGAATATGGACAGAAGAAGAAGTTCAGTTGTCATTGCAACTAGAAGCTAGACATAGTGGGGAAGAGCAGATTAATAAGAAAATAGCTGAAGGTTTAGTATCAAAAACAGCAAAACAGATTGCAGAAAAGAGAAGTCTTAAAAATGTAATAAATAAAAGAGTAAAGGAGACTATGTCTTGGAATAGCGATGGTGTAGAGTCGGAAGAACTAGAAGAGTTGATAAGCAATAGTAACGAATTAGAGGAATCGGGTCAAGAACTGGTGAAATTGAACAAGGATGAATCTCTGAAATCCAGAGCTAATACACTGGATGAAATGTTAGATCAATTAGAAAATTATATTAGAAAAGGTGACCATCATGAAGTGAATAGGTGGATTGAACTATGTACTGAGAGATTATTGGCCAAGAATCGAAAGGAGAACACCGGGGAAGGGAGAGGAGTAAAAATAAGACTAGTAAGGAAGGGAATAATCAAAGGAAAAGGAGAAAGGGAAATGGGGCCCAAAGGAGATATGCTGTAAACAAAGCTAAATTCCGTGCAAGTCAACTGTTATATAAAACAAATAGAAAGCAACTTGCTAGGGAATTGATGGGAGCCCCTCCTGGATGTATTAATCAATTCACTGTAGAATATTTGACCGGTGTATTTGAAGAAAAGCTGGTTTGTTTTAACGACAAAGCAAATATTGCAAGGTTTAGACCTTACAATGGAAATAAGGACTATGAGAGATTAATGATAGATATAGACAATGGAGAAGTTGAAACGGCCATTAGTGAATCCGACCCCAAAACTGCAGCAGGGGTTGATGGCTGGGGGTTGAAGGACATCAAGGATATACATTTAACGAATGTCACTTGGCTCCCACGTCTCTTCACTGCGTGGTTGAGGGCCAGAGTAATTCCTAAAGTACTGAAACAAAATAGCATAGTACTAATACCTAAAACAGATGACCATGATAGTCTCAAAGATATAGATAACTGGCATCCTATTACAATAAGCCTGATTTTATTACGGATTTTTACAAGAATTATAGCAAAGAGACTTAGTACGGTAGTGGAGTTAAATATTAGACAGAAAGGCTTCATGGCAGGGTCATCAGGGTGTTGTGAAAATATGATGATTTTAAGGAATATTGTTAAAGGAGCCAAGAAGCTTGGTAGGGATTTGGCAGTAATTTTTGTGGATTTGGCCAAGGCTTTTGATTCAATAGGGCATAAACTACTTGCTAAAGCATTGCAAAGGGTATCGCTGCGAGAGATTTTATTCAGTTGATGGTTGATCTTTATACTAATAACACGGTAGTGGTGGAGGGTAATAAGTTTTGAACACTCCCCATAGCAATCAATCGTGGTGTGAAACAAGGAGACCCTTTATCTCCTATGTTATTTAATATTGCGATGGACCCTCTGATTAGTACACTTCAGGAACTGGGAACGGGAGTATCAATGGAGTGGCAGGGTGAGACTGTCAATTGTACTGCATTAGCCTTCGCGGACGATATTGCTCTGGTGAGCAACTCTCACAGGGGTATGGCGAATAATCTGAAAATTGTACAACGGTTTTGTGATAACACTGGCCTTAAAATCAATATCCGAAAAACAAAAGGCTTCCATTTCCAATATAAGAATAAAACATTCTTATATAATTGTATGAAGGAATGGACTTTAGGAACTGGAACTGTGCAATATGTCAACCCCGGAAAGTATGAGAAATATCTTGGAGCTATGATTGATCCGTGGATAGGTGTGTGGTTGAAAAACTGGGAAGGGATCTTGGAAGAATGGACAGTAAACCTACGGAAAGCAGCCCTCCTACCGTTACAGAAACTGGAGATCTTTCGTGTTTATTTTATACCTCGGCTATACTATCATTTGGTCCTGGCAGAAGCATCGCAGAATGTTTTAAGCAAGTTAGATTCTTTTATTCATGGTTTTATAAAGGATATTTTACATCTACCATCATACATGGCTAATGGGATAATTTATGCCCGCAACAGAGATGGGGGCTTAGGGATTCAAAGATTGGAGATGCAAGTCCCAATTGCAATTTTGAAGAAAAGGTTGGCATTGGAGATGACAGACAATATTGTTGTTCCGGCGTCGTTTCAGTTTTGCCATGAAAGAAACATCAACGATATCAGAGAATTGATGAAACTGAAGACGATGCAGGAAGTGTGGCCAGTCAGGTGGGAAGAGCTAGAATTGGAAAACAAGAAGAAATGGACAGAGAAAAGCCTGAGCTCGAACTATCGGGACAGGAGGAAGGTTGAATTATGCAGATAGAAGTCATTACAGTACCAAGGATTGGGAGTACAGTATTTTAAGAACGATGATATCTCTAATGTGTGGATAAAGATGACCCCAAATATGAAGACATCAAAGGTGATAAATACTTTACTGTTGCGTGCTAATATTTACCCCACTCATACAACTTTAACTCGCGGGAAACCTCTCTGCAATAAAACTTGCTGGAAATGTGATACTTCAGTAGAAACGCACCCACGTATATCGGGATGGTGTCCGGCAGTTAAGAATAATGCGAATAAAAAGGCATAATACAATAGCGGAGAGATTATATAAGTTCGTGAGTAGATATGGATGGAGAACTTTTGTGGAACCCCGAATAAAGGATACAGATGGTAAAATATGGAAACCAGACCTAATCTTCCAGAAGGATAGTAAGGTGGTGGTTGTGGATGTAACAGTACGATATGAAAACAACAAGGAAGCCCTAGAAAAAGCCTGGGAAGAGAAAATTTCAAAGTATAGGCATCTGGCAAGCAATATTAAGGAAATGATAAAAGGCGAGACACCAGTATTTTATGGTTTTATAATGGGTGCACGTGGCAAATGGACCTCATGGAATACCAAGCTCAAGGAATGCCTCGGCATTATGAAAATCCGGTCGTTTGCCCAAGAGATATCCAGATTAACTATCTCATTGAGTCTGGAACTTTTAAGGTTTTTAATGACATGTGTAAGATCACTTGGACTCCGAAATACTCTGATAAGCAAGCTTGCAGATTTTAATTTTTGGTTTTTATTTATTTTATTGTGTGTTTTTAGTTTTATTAGTATTATTGAATTTTAGATTAATTTTAGTGTGGTTTGATAGAGATATTGTGATTTTAATAAAGTATAGGATTTTAGTCACAGGTAATGGTGATGGGTAATGGGTGTTATCAATATACTTTTTCTTCAAACACATCAGATGAAGGAAACAAGGTAAACTTGCTAACCTCTGATGTGTCTCCCTGCTCAAGATTCCCAGCCTGATATTCTGCCACATGATAGGAAGAACTGCATAAGAACTGTAGTGGAGAACTAGATAGTGGACTTAACAACACATCGACGGGCGACGTAAAAACTCGGAAAAGACACTGATAGATACAGTGGAATTAAAAGATGAAATGTAGAGGTACGAGTTCATGGGTAGTTAGGATGGGTCTGTTTGTGACTTGGAAGGGATATGGATTCATGTTGGTGGGGTTGGTGGTTGAAATTGAATAGAAAAGTTGTAGGTGACCATTCTGGATGTTGAGTCAGTTTAATAGTTACCCAAGGAATTTCAGTGCAGCGAATTGGGGATTTTTATTGATGAGAAATTGCTCACCTGATGTTTTATCTTACAGGTCATTTCCAGGACAGTCAGCTGTGTTGGGACATGCATATGTCCTGACTCACAACTCCACTCTCCACTGCTTTGCCACTGTCTTTCTATCAGAAGATTGCCGCCAGAGTTTCACAATTATAATAAATGTCAAGACAGTGGGATTTCTGTTTCCATTGTGGGCTACTTTCATGTAGTCATTGGCTTCATTCATTAAGGTTCACTCATATCCTTTACAGAAAGGAACTACTGAGCTTAAAGGTATGTCCTGTATATGACTCCAGAGCCGCATCAAATGATTAGGGTGTTAACGGCTCTCTGAAATGGGCTAGGAAGCCGCTGTCCAAAGGCAACTAGGATGGACACCAAAGGCCATGAAGCCAACATCTCATGAGTGATTTATTGTGACATTTCCCTTCTTAACAACACTAAGTATACCTCCACTAGATGGATTACAGTAATTCAAGACGGCAGCTTATCACCATCGAATCAATGGGAATTCAAGATGGGCAACTAATGCTGGACTTGACAGCACGATTCATGTTTCAAAAAAGAATAATGAAACAGCTGTTTCTCCAAAGTATTCAAGAACACTGCAAAGTGTTCCTCTGGGAGTCCCTGTCTGACACCCATTCACCATAAACAGTACGACCATATTTGGAGTGGAAGAAGCCACTGAGCTCGTAGTCAAAAGGCTTCAGGATTTTATTTATGAATCAGGATACCAAGCTGAGATCAAACACTATGCTGTTGGACCTCCAAATGAGAACAGATGAATTCTCCAAGATAGATGTACATTGCCATCTGTTTGAGGTGCTGACCAGGAATTTGACTGGAAAAATTGATGATCAACAGTCGTCAAGGTTGCCAAACCACTCTTCATAAAATACAGGCTGTGCATGAAATTGCAACTGTGATTCAGCTAGTATTCTCTGCTGGCTTCTACCCTTGTTGGTATCCTGCACTGAACTTTGTTGACTTGTGGTTCAAGATAAAAATGATTCTGTTGGGAACCAGAAATTGTCCTAACACACTACACTTTTCCAGGAAGTTCCACTGTCTCGTACTCATTTGGCCACGTGCACAATTACCATTCGTCTTGGCTTACTGCCTTATTCACCTTGAGTTCTTGGCCTCTGTCAGCAACCCTGACAGTGTTATTTCTTCACAGTCAAAAGCTCAATGATCTAAGTTCTAATGAACATAATTTTGACTGACACGAATTCCAATTTAATGTTAAAGAAGTTCTGATTGTCTTCAAATGTGATGTTGCTCTGAGCATCTAAACAAGTGATTAAGGAACATGAAAGATATCGTGGTGCTGTACGAACAGCCCGCACAAGCTTCAAGTGTCCTGGTTCACATTCCTTTCTCATCCAAAAACAGATTAATTGTTCATGCAACTGTGTTACTGTTTCAGAGATCATGCTCCGTGCAAAGTGGTTGTCACCTTTTGCCAATTGAGCAATAGTACAATTAATTGTACTCGGGAAGCCTAGTCCCTTAGTAAAAACAAGCACACAGTTGCAAGTTTTTATTTTTCCCAGTAGAAAATATGGAAGGCACTGTGAAGTTGCTGCATTTTCAGTTCGGAAATACTGCTTCTCCTGTGGACTGTATATCTAAACAGTCTAGTAATCGATCTTTATCAGAAGCACTCATAGATTGGTTTGCAGACCATAGTATTAGATTCAGTGGTAAATTTTGGCAAATCCAACTTGCTTTGCCTGAAATAAATATAGCGTTGGAGAAGGTGAGAATTTGTGATTGACTTTAGTTACAAATTATCTATGACAAGTGTGATGATGCGGACACTTGAACAACGTGATTTTGTCCTAGATTTGTCGAAGAGAGGTTGTAAAGGAATAGGTACTGAACTGGGTCCTGGAGATAGTCTAAGTCAATAATTTAGGACGCCTTTAAGTTTTGTTTCAAAAACAGTTGTAAGAATCAAAGAGAGGCCAGCTCTCACAGACTAGGCATTTTGTTGTTTTTTCAGTTGTACCAGTCAGGAGCTGTTTGGGGTCCCAGAAGGGTTGGCAGTTTCAGTAAATGATTCATAATTGCTACATTCTCTGAAATCTCTCGATTTTGTTTCCTCCCATGTTGGAGAATTGCATTTTAGAATCTGTGTCTGAATTTACCTATTTGCCAAAGGGTGTGTTCATGGGATGTTACTATATTGGAACAGTTAATTAGTAATAGGTACTGTATCTATTATTTGGTTAAGTTTTCCAATAGTCAAGTTATTTTAAATTCCTCTTTCTTTTGTTTGTATTTTAACTATGGTGTTTAAATAAAAAAAGTTGTGTTGCTTAGCGTTGAGTAGTTAGACCAGTCGCATCACATCTGGAACGTGCATTTCACATCTACATTTAAAATAAGGAAAAGTTAGGGTCTCAGCTGCCATCTAGAAATATTTTGAGGGGGTGTGGCCTTGTCTGGTCCATAACACATGCAGTATGCTATGGTCTTCTGGCCAGTTTACCGCTTTGGAAACCAATAAGCACAAAGTCAAACCTTGATATGCTTCCCTTTCTTTCCAATAACAAATGCCAGCTCCACCTCCCAATCCACTTCCTGCAAGAAACAAGACACAAATGAGAACAATTGTTGATTGATACTGTAACAGGCAAAATGCCACTGCTGTATAACTTATATTTATGCTTATTTGCATTCAGATGAAGAGGATCTGAAAATTCCATATTATTTTCAGTCGATACGCAGTATACATAGAGAAGATGTCGAAAATGCACAGATGCAGTTTGATTCACAAATCAATAAAAAAGACTGTTTCATGTTTCAGGTGGATCAGCTGGAATTCAGTCAAGTGTCTTCTAAATGGAAAGCAATCTTTGTCAGGTGTATATACTTAAGATAAGAAATATTTAGTCTGCATGGTTAAATGCAAGTTGACCAAGTCTAAAGCAACACCTTCCACTCAGCTGAAACTATTGATGGTGACACTTCAACCCCTTACTACATCTACTCCGTGAAACCTTCTGTCCTCCTACACTTCTCACTGCCAATTGTAAAAGAAAAGCACACTTACATTGCTCTCTTCTGGGTGAATGATGTCACTGTAAGGCCCAACTATGGAACTACCAAACTTGCTAAATATAACTGGTTCTTTTGGGACTGCTATATTCTGCTCCAGGCAGTGATCCATATAGTTCATTCCAATACACACCACTTTATCAGGGTTTGTTATTGGTGAAAGAAGTGTTATTTCTGAGCGACATACAGCATGCTTTCCACAATCCACAGCTCTGCAAATACAAAAATACTGAAGGGTTACTTCTAAGTTCTTCATATTGACAAACAGCAGATTCTCAATAATCAGTTTGAACATCTGTTCAGACAGGACAATATTTAGACAAGTAGAATGATCCATGACTACAATATTAGTACGGTGATAGTACACTCAGACTCCCAACTTGAAAGGGTTCAGAAGAACTCGCATGCTCTTCAAAAAACATAACATGGTAAATATCTCAAATAGCCTCACTTAATCAAAGCACAACTTTGTCAAAAACAGGTTTCAGGTTATTTGTGTGGGCAGAGCTGTGAGTACTTTTGGTGGCTTTGAACCACACAGCTCTGAGTTGGTAGGGTTTATCAGCCTGAATTGGTAGTCTATCTTGGAGATAGTGACCCTGATTTCAATCCACATCTGTGGATTATTAGCAAGATAAACGTCATCTAACATGTGGAAGTCACAAACCGTACTAATATCAATGAACAAAACAATTAAATACCTTCTTGCAGTTTCCAGAGCAGTCTCTCCAATTTCCAGAAACTCTTTCATGGTTCTGGGTAGGGAACTGTCAAATGAGTTCAAATCAATTACACTCCGTCCGTCCTTCTCAACTCCCAAACTGACTCCACTCTGATTATCAGTAGTTACAAACTGGAGAAGCCTCATCCTCGAACTCTTAGATCCAGACAAGGGCCTCACTTGGAAACAGTAACTGCCCTGTGAGCAAATACTGCCGGGTCTGAGTCGCACCAGATGGACAAATGGAGTTGCTTGAACAAGAGCCTGCATTATAAAACTGAATATAGTGATTTAATCAACTTCATCAGATCTTCTTTACATAAAAGTAGCACTTTATTAAAACTCTTCAATCATTTCCAAGACATTGTAAGTTGGAGATGTACAAGTAATTTCTAATATACCACAATGGGAAGGATATCATACCAATGGTATAATATAGCTTTCAAATGAAAGATGTTTTATCCACTGGAGTTTATTTTCATCAAATTAAAGTAAGTTAAGAAAGCAATTTGATAGTGATTTTCATAGAATGAAACTCGTCATCTTGGCTTTTCATTTCATCCAAAGTTAAACTTTCAACACCCGATATAGAATACCACAAAGACAACAGACCTCCACCTTTAGCATCCCTTTCTTTTAGTCTAACTACTGATCATCTGCTGTTCAGATCCTTATTCATATCTCTACAACTTAGAGAATCGACTATGCTAATTTTAAGGATGGACAGTGATGCAGGCCTAAGCAGCAGTACTCAAATCACTTGAACATTTTTTTAAAAAAATGCTCTTTCCTGAAATTTGAACCTCCATAATCTGAAAACTTAGAAATGCAGAACAGTTGCAGCACAGAAGGAAGTTGTCAGCTTGTTTTGTCAACTAACCTGTCCCTTTTTTGTTTGTAGCTAATTGGTGACAAAATGCCATACAAATCATCACTGTTTCACAGAATAATATTACTTCACTACTCCAAAAACTTGTCCATCTCTAAAACTGAAAATGCTTATTTTCAATTTGAAAGTTCCTTCATTGGTTTAGTGCTGATAACCTATAGCTTTCTCCAGTGTTATAGCTGAATCCAGATTCCAGTTTGGACAGTTTTGATCACATTAGGATCCAGCCATGTTTTAACATTTTTTTCTGTAAATCTGAAAACCCAGGTATTTTGAATCTTACTTCACCAAAAAATTAATAACTACTTTATCTGAAATAGTAATGTTAAAGACATCGAGAGTAGAATGAACCCAGTTTCTTGTCCTTAAACCGACCTTCTGATGTTACATCTTCCCTTCTGGACTGATTTGACTTAAACCCCGTCTCCCCAGATAATTAACCTCTTGTTTACCCCTTGCTTTACTTTTTTTTTAATCTGCAAGATGCAAAAACTACAATCATCTTCCTTTTGTCAGCTATGACTGCGATCAATGCATTGTTTGCCCCATGGTTCCCATAGACTGCAGTTTTGCTAGAAATCTTTGATTCCAGGATGTGGGGATTCTTAAGCAGCGTATCAAGATATCCAAATTTTATTTACACAGAAATATTGAACATTGAGCTTGGTGAGCACTGAGATTTTAAACAAAGTAAGAAAAATATCTTCAAATGAAGAATTGCTTGTCAGTAGTTCATGTTCCACAGTGGTGAATGAACCAGAGAGTATCACATCGCTTTAAATGAATTGGTTAAATGCTGGAAAAGGAAAAAATGAGAAAGTCTTTAAAACATTGACCATTTCTAGCTGAAGAGCTGTCAGATACTCATAAAATCTTGTGCTGTGTTTCATCCACGAAACAGGTTAGATTGTTTATCCTTGACATTTTTGTCAAGTATGATCTATATCATTCGTGCTATCAATAGTTGAAGTGTGAGAACACTAAGTTAAGCATGATAAAGGGACATTGAATGATTTCCCAAAACTGAAGTTTTATTACAATATTGCATCTTACTGCTCCTGTATGACCTTATAGACACCTTCAAAATTATCACTGGGTTCAATTTGTTTTGTTTGTACAAGAAATCCAAAATCATGAGCCATAACTATGAGATTCTAACTGATCTTCACAGAGATATCAGTTAGAATGTAGAAATTGTTACCAAGTGATTTAGAAGATGGTAAATAGTATTGATGCATCTCATGGAAGCTTGGTGACAGTGGAGGGAAGAAAAGAAGAGAAAGTTATGGTCTAAGATTTTGGCTTTGAGAAGGCTCGGCTGGAATCTGAAAACCAACAGTTGGCCTGAAAGACCTGCTTCGGGGTTTTAGATTCAGCACTTAAGAATAGAAAGTATGTAACAAGGTGTCAGACAAAGTAACAGTGTATGTAACTTTATTTTTATCACAACTTACCCTGCTTAACATTTTAAAACTTTCTAATTCATTGCCACACCTAGTTAGTGACAATTCAGAGATTGCAAGCAAAAAAAAAGGCATTTGGGAATACTCATCATGCCGAAATATGCTTTGCAACATATTACAGATAAAAATAAGATGAATGCAAGAAACAAAATTTTAGGAGCACAGAAGATTGGAATGAAAAGTCTTCAGCTGTCATTTCAGAGCAGGAGAACGATACCAGAGACAAAACTCTCGTGAGTGAAAGAACAGGCTCCAGAAATAAATGTAACAGGAAAAGAAGTGAGAAGTAGCTTGTTTTTTCAAAACAGAAATGGAGGTCGGCAGAGGCAAACGGCTTTTAAGTTGGGTGAATATGTGAAGATCCTCAGTTGATAATTAAGATTCTCAAAATGGAATGACGCTTACAGAATGAACCCTTGGAGTCAACCAAATAAGGACATTTTTAAGTGGATTACAATTCTGACCTTGTTATGAACATAATCGGTGACTTAGAAGTTTTTTTACAGAAATAATTGTCAGTCAGTAAATGATTGCTGTGAAGTGTTCACTGAATCAGAGACTGCTGCATCACTAAAAGGGATTGCATGTGTGTGACTAAGCAGAATGTGGAGAAATGATTGAGGAATAAAATTCAAGTGTTCATATCCAGTTGAATAACCGTCATTGGCACAGGTGTCTTTGGATGTATGAATTTTTGTGCTTTCGTGAATGAAAATTCAGAGTATTTAATGTTAACTGTGTGGAACATCGTACATTTCAATATAACTGAACAGAAAGGATAACAATTTGAAAAGGCAAGAATTTGAGCAATAAAAATAAAGCAACTCTTCCAGTGAGATAGCATCATTGTAAAAGGAGAAGTAGAATTGACATTTCAGATCTGTGACCTTTTGTCAGAACTGGGAAAAGTTAGAGAGATGTATAATAGGTTTTTGAACAAAGCATGGTCAGGACAAGGTAAAAAGGGGTGTTTGTTTTGATAGAAAACAGAAGACAATTAAGAGAAAAGTTAGTCCTCAACAAGCAAAGAGAATAGAGATATAGCAAGAAAAGAAACTAAGATGTGCTGAGAGGTGGTATGCATCTGGCTAATGGCAAAAGGACAAAATACATTGAACAAAGGAAAGAAACTGGGGAACAATGTTTATAGCTTGAAACTGTTCAACTGTTGATCCATAAGGCTGTCAAGTGCCTGACTGAAAGATGAATTGCTGTTTATGAGGCTTTTGTTCAGCCTCACTGAAGATGTCAGCATCAGAGTGAAATGGAGAATTAAAATGACACACCACTGGAAGCTAAGGTTCACATTTAGGAGTTGATCAGAGGTGCTGTACAATTTAGTCTTGCAGTCAATGTTTAATCTTCACAATGTTGAAGAGATCATATTGTGATTACTGGACATGACATCAAAAAAAACTGTGTGTAAATCTGTACCTGGAAGATATGTTGGGCCTGCACATGAGAGTGGAGGTACAGGGCAAGTGTTGTCTCTCCTGTGGGTGCATGCAAATGTAAGAAAGAGACAATGTGTCAGAGATCACAAGAATATTGCAGTGTATTGCAGGAAGGATCCCTTTAAACTGCTGGTGGGGAAGATCATCAAACACCGTTTCCCCTGTGATACTCTGGTTCACATGCTGTCAGCACCAACATTACCTGAAGCAAAAACAAATTATGGAGAAATTTAATAGATCTGGCAGCATCTGTAGGGCGGGGAGGGGGGAGGGGGTAGAAAAGCAGAGGTCATGGGACTCAAAACATTCACTCTGCCTTTTCCCACAGATGCAGCCAGATGTGGTGAGTTTCGCCAGCAGTTTGTTTTGTTTCAGATCACCAGTATGCACATCTATTTATTTTGTTTTTGTGTTCTTTTTCTTTGGCAGTTTTACATATATGCAGGAGAAGTAACTCTCTTGCCCTTTTATTTCCCCTCCCCTCAGCAACCAAGGTCACAAATACTTCCTTCTTTTTGTTTTATTCATTAACAGGATGAAGGTGTTGCTGGCTATGCAGCATTTATTGTCCATCCCTGACTTCCCAGAGCTGCTGTTGGTCTGGAGTCATCTGTAGCACAGACCAGGTAAGGATGCTAGTTTCCTTTCCGAAAGGATGTTTGTTAATTGGATAGGTTTTTCTGTCAATCGGCAATGGATTCACGGTCATCATTAGATTCTTAAAACCAGTTATTTTAATGAATTCAAATTCCACCATCTGTCATGGCTGGATTTGAATCCAGGTCCACAAATTCCTCTCTGGGTCTCTAGATTAACAGTCTAGCAATAATACCACTAGGACTTCACCTCTCCCCAAGGTGAAGGTGCAATTTATTTGAACTTCTTGCAATCTATTGCACTATTTGCTGGCCAGTGTGGTCTCTTTTTAGAGACAACAAGGTGGAGAACTGGATGAACACAGCGGGCCAAGCAGTGTCAGAGGAGCAGGAAAGCTGACAAAGGGTGATTTCTGAAGAAGGGTCCAGACCTGAAATGTCAGCTTTCTTGCTCCTTTGACACTGCTTGGCCTGATGCGTCCATCCAGCGCTATACCTTATTGTCTCAGATTCTCCAGTATCAGCAGTTCCTACTATCTCTGGTCTCTTTTACAGTTTAGGTTGGGTGACTGCAGAACACCCCTGTTCAGTTTTCAACAGTAACTCCAAGCTTCATGTGAATTCAATTGCCATCATGCTGTAATACTGACATCCTAGACCTTGGCTGACTCCTCCTCTGAGGCTCAACGAAATCTTCAAAAACAGTATCTCTTGTTTCTGCACTCAGCAGCCTTAGAAACACAAAACTTGAGTTCAACCATTCCAGACTCTAAACTCTGCTGTATTTCATTCCTTTCCTTTGCGTTCTTATTTTTCTTTTAGCCCACTTGCTTTTGACACATGTTTTGTTCCTTTTACTTAAAGATTCAATTTTTTTCTTGAAAAACAGAATTTTATCATTTAATCTCTCCTCTTTTCTGCTCTATAACAGCTTTCCCTCTATCCATGTTCCACCCATCCTTTGCTTAAAGCCTCATGCAATTTTAATTTCTTCCAGTTCTGATGAGATCAGACATTGAACGTTAACAGAGTCTACATTGATGCTCCTTGATGCTCCAACCTCTTGTTGTTTCCATTTCAGATTTCAAGCATTACTGAAATTATTTTCGACGGGTCGCAGTTTCTAAATGCTTATGATTCAGGAATGAGCAAATTTGGAATCTAAGGTAAGGAAACCCTGTGTTCCAGTTCAGATAACGGCAGAGGGAGACGAGTTCAGATTAACATTGCCCCAAATGGCAGTGCAAGAGAATATAGGGAAGGAAATTTAGCTTGGGATTCCAGCAACTGCTATGGTTTTAGACTAGAGATAATGGGAACTGCAGATGCTGGAGAATTCCAAGATAATAAAATGTGAGGCTGGATGAACACAGCAGGCCAAGCAGCATCTCAGGAGCACAAAAGCTGATGTTTCGGGCCTGGACCCTTCATCAGAGAGGGGGATGGGGAGAGGGAACTGGAATAAATAGGGAGAGAGGGGGAGGCGGACCGAAGATGGAGAGTAAAGAAGATAGGTGGAGAGAGTATAGGTGGGGAGGTAGGGAGGGGATAGGTCAGTCCAGGGAAGACGGACAGGTCAAGGAGGTGGGAGGAGGTTAGTAGGTAGATGGGGGTGTGACTTGGGGTGGGAGGAAGGGATGGGTGAGAGGAAGAACCGGTTAGGGAGGCAGAGACAGGTTGGACTGGTTTTGGGATGCAGTGGGTGGGGGGGAAGAGCTGGGCTGGTTGTGTGGTGCAGTGGGGGGAGGGGACGAACTGGGCTGGTTTAGGGATGCAGTAGGGGAAGGGGAGATTTTGAAACTGGTGAAGTCCACATTGATACCATTAGGCTGCAGGGTTCCCAGGCGGAATATGAGTTGCTGTTCCTGCAACCTTCGGATGGCATCATTGTGGCATTGCAGGAGGCCCATGATGGACATGTCATCTAGAGAACGGGAGGAGGAGTGGAAATGGTTTGCGACTGGGAGGTGCAGTTGTTTGTTGCGAACTGAGCGGAGGTGTTCTGCAAAGCGGTCTCCAAGCCTCCGCTTGGTTTCCCCAATGTAGAGAAAGCCGCACCGGGTACAGTGGATGCAGTATACCACATTGGCAGATGTGCAGGTGAACCTCTGCTTAATGTGGAATGTCATCTTGGGGCCTGGGATAGGGGTGAGGGAGGAGGTGTGGGGGCAAGTGTAGCATTTCCTGCGGTTGCAGGGGAAGGTGCCGGGTGTGGTGGGGTTGGAGGGCAGTGTGGAGCGAACAAGGGAGTCATGGAGAGAGTGGTCTCTCCGGAAAGCAGACAGGGGTGGGGATGAAAAAATGTCTTGGGTGGTGGGGTCGGATTGTAAATGGCGGAAGTGTCGGAGGATGATGCGTTGTATCCGGAGGTTGGTAGGGTGGTGTGTGAGAACGAGGGGGATCCTCTTAGGGCGGTTGTGGCGGGGGCAGGGTGTGAGGGATGTGTTGCGGGAAATACGGGAGACGCGGTCAAGGGCGTTCTCGATCACTGTGGGGGGAAAGTTGCGGTCCTTAAAGAACTTGGACATCCGGGATGTGCGGGAGTGGAATGTCTTATCGTGGGAGCAGATGCGGCGAGGCGGAGGAATTGGGAATAGGGGATGGAATTTTTGCAGGAGGGTGGGTGGGAGGAGGTGTATTCTAGGTAGCTGTGGGAGCCGGTGGGCTTGAAATGGACATCAGTTACTAGCTGGTTGCCTGAGATGGAGACTGAGAGGTCCAGGAAGGTGAGGGATGTGCTGGAGATGGCCCAGGTGAACTGAAGGTGAACGGCCGATGGAACCCCGCCCACGGCCGACGGAACCCCGCCCACGGCCGACGGAACCCCGCCCACGGCCGACGACCTCATCACTCCGCCCACAACCTCCACAGCCAGCAACCCCAGAGAAGACAGCCACACTGAGCCCTGCCGCATCTTCACCATCCCCCCAAACCTCCCACTGACTGAGGACGAACGGTCAGTCCTTAGTAAGGGGCTCACCTTTGTCCCCCTACAACCACACATCAACGAATACCAGTCACGGTTGGACATAGAGCAGTTTTTCCGCCGTCTTCGCCTCCATGCCTACTTCTTCAACCGGGAACCTAACCATCCTTCCACTGACCCCTTCACCCGTTTCCAACACAAGTCCTCCTCCTGGACACCACCCCCAGGCCTCCTACCCTCCCTCGACCTCTATCTCCAACTGCCGTCGAGACATTAACCGCCTCAACCTCTCCACCCCTCTCACCCACTCCAACCTCTCCCCCGCAGAATGGGCAGCCCTCCACTCCCTCCGCTCCAACCCCAACCTCACCATCAAACCCGCAGACAAGGGTGGCGCAGTGGTAGTATGGCGCACTGACCTCTACATCGCCGAGGCCAGACGCCAACTCTCCGACACCACCTCCTACCGCCCCCTCGATCATGACCCCACACCCGAGCACCAAACCATCATCTCCAACACCATTCACGACCTCATCACCTCAGGGGACCACCCACCCACAGCCTCCAACCTCATTGTTCCCCAACCCCGCATGGCCCGTTTCTATCTCCTTCCCAAAATCCACAAACCTGCCTGCCCTGGTCGACCCATCGTCTCAGCCTGCTCCTGCCCCACCGAACTCATCTCCACCTATCTGGACTCCATTTTCTCCCCTTTGGTCCAGGAACTCCCCACCTACGTCCGTGACACCACCCACGCCCTCCACCTCCTCCAGGACTTCCAATTCCCTGGCCCCCAACACCTCATATTCACCATGGACGTCCAGTCCCTATACACCTGCAGTCCGCATGCAGATGGCCTCAAGGCCCTCCGCTTCTTCCTGTCCCGCAGACCCGACCAGTCCCCCTCCACCGACACTCTCATCCGCCTAGCTGAACTCGTCCTCACCCTCTACAACTTCTCTTTTGACTCCTCCCACTTCCTACAGACTAAGGGGGTGGCCATGGGCACCCGCATGGGCCCCAGCTATGCCTGCCTCTTTGTAGGTTACGTGGAACAGTCCCTCTTCCGCACCTATACAGGCCCCAAACCCCACCTCTTCCTCCGGTACATTGATGATTGTATCGGCGCCGCCTCTTGCTCCCCAGAAGAGCTCGTACAGTTCATCCACTTCACCAACACCTTCCACCCCAACCTTCAGTTCACCTGGGCCATTTCCAGCACATCCCTCACCTTCCTGGACCTCTCAGTCTCCATCTCAGGCAACCAGCTTGTAACTGATGTCCATTTCAAGCCCACCGACTCCCACAGCTATCTAGAATACACCTCCTCCCACCCACCCTCCTGCAAAAATTCCATCCCCTATTCCCAATGCCTCCGCCTCCGCCACATCTGCTCCCACGATAAGACATTCCACTCCCGCACATCCCAGATGTCCAAGTTCTTTAAGGACCGCAACTTTCCCCCCACAGTGATCGAGAACACCCTTGACCACGTCTCCCGTATTTCCCGCAACACATCCCTCACACCCCGCCCCTGCCACAACCGCCCTAAGAGGATCCCCCTCGTTCTCACACACCACCCTACCAACCTCCGGATACAACGCATCATCCTCCGACACTTCCGCCATCTACAATCCGACCCCACCACCCAAGACATTTTTCCATCCCCACCCCTGTCTGCTTTCCAGAGAGACCACTCTCTCCGCGACTCCCTTGTTCGCGCCACACTGCCCTCCAACCCCACCACACCCGGCACCTTCCCCTGCAACCGCAGGAAATGCTACATTTGCCCCCACACCTCCTCCCTCACCCCTGTCCCAGGCCCCAAGATGACATTCCACATTAAGCAGAGGTTCACCTGCACATCTGCCAATGTGGTATACTGCATCCACTGTACCCGGTGCGGCTTTCTCTACATTGGGGAAACCAAGCGGAGGCTTGGAGACCGCTTTGCAGAACACCTCCGCTCAGTTCGCAACAAACTACTGCACCTCCCAGTCGCAAACCATTTCCACTCCCCCTCCCATTCTCTTGATGACATGTCCATCATGGGCCTCCTGCACTGCCACAATGATGCCATCCGAAGGTTGCAGGAACAGCAACTCATATTCCGCCTGGGAACCCTGCAGCCTAATGGTATCAATGTGGACTTCACCAGTTTCAAAATCTCCCCTTCCCCGACTGCATCCCTAAACCAGCCCAGTTCGTCCCCTCCCCCCACTGCACCACACAAACAGCCCAGCTCTCCCCCCCCGCCCCCGCATCCCAAAACCAGTCCAATCTGTCTCTGCCTCTGCCTCTGCCTCTGCCTCCCTAACCGGTTCTTCCTCTCACCCATCCCTGCAAATTTCTGATCCTCGCTCTCAAGAAGTGCTTTTTGAAGGCCTTGGGTATATTTTGTTTCTCAGACAGACCGGAAAGTGAATCAACGATTTTGCCTTTATAGAAATCCCTTTAAAGGGCCAACACTGAAGAGTGAAAATCTTGAATCTTTACCTCCTCCCGGGCAGGAACAGCAGGCGAAGCGGAGTGAGATTGCGTAGTGGGGGGGGCGGGGCGTGCAATCTACAAAGGGGTTATGGCGGGAAGGGGACCAATCAGCGATGAGTGGGCGGGGTAACGTGCCGGGTTCAAGCCAGTCAGAGTGGATCAAGTACATTCGGGAGAGACCGGCCGCACGTAGCAGTTGATGTCTGGAGGGAGCGATGGAGGCTGTCGGTTTGGATTTGAAGTGAGTGCGCCTCGCAAACAAAGCATCCCAACGAAGATTACTTTCTGAAGCTAATTTATTTAGTTCTTATTCCCCCTATCCCCAACCAAACCAGCGCTTTATTTGTTCGTTGCTTTGAGTTCCTTCGTTTGTTCATTTGTCGAATTGGTGCTCTCGCTACTTGTTGAGTGAAATGGGGTTCGAGAGCGCCCTCTGGAAGTGGGTGTTGCCAAAATTTTGGATCAGGGAGTGTGCCCCATACTCTTTGCGCCTTTGAATAACTGACCGTGATTCTCACCGCTAGAAGCTGCTGAAGAAACTCGAGTTTCGAGTCCACTATGACTTTTATTTAGTTTTATTTTAATCTTTTTCATTTTTCCCCGCTATCCATGTCAAGCTAACCGGTCCACAATTCACTTTTGTTTCTAACACACTTGTGGATAGTGGACTTACATTCACTACCCTCCAATTTATATGAACTCTGGAAGAGTGTTCAGAAGTTGGAACATGACTACCGGTGTGCCTGGATCTTTTTCAGGAGATGCCGTGCAAACGGCATTTTATCTTCAATCTATTTTCTTAGATCTTGTGGGTAGTTGTCGTCAGTAACTTGGTTTAGCACGTATTTTATGAGCTGCCAAGCACTCTGGGGTGGCTTGAGGTTGGGCTTGGTTCAAAATCATGAGTTCCTGTCAGCGCAAAGGTGATTGATATGAGTGAATTTAATTTGGAGAATGAGCTGCTCTCCTTTGCCACAAATCACTTGTCTTTTGTCTGCCTGTATGTGATCAAAATTTTACCTGACAGTAATATATCTAAGGTTAATAGCCGTTTATCTGTAGTTAGAATCTAATGATTTGTAATAAATGGTAACAATAAGTCCAGAAATTGGGTGTGTATTTTCTGTGAACTTTGATCCAAGAAGACTGGTGAATTGGGAAGCCATTGCATATTTGACCTTGAACTTCTGTGAAGGGTCTGGGAATCCTCGCAGTTGATTGCCAGTATGTAACCCCAATAAGGCAGGACACTTGCTTGTTCTCACCATGGGTGCTGGCTTTCCACGTTTATTTCATTGAACAGTTCCTTTCATAATGGAAAGACCTTTGGCGTTTTCAATTTATTTGACATTTTTCAAATCTGTTCTCTGTTGCTTGCTGCTAAGCACATGTAATGTTTTTAATGATTTCTTTGTAGTATACCAATCTTCAGAGAGGGGGGGAGAGAGAGAGAGAGAGAGGTCATTGCAGAAGTGATTCCGACTAGTTACAACCTCAAAGTTTGAGAAGATTTGTCAAGCCCAATTTTACCTTGTGATATTTTGGCATTAAGAGGTGTATTCTGTCTTTTTTTTATGAGGAGAAGTTGAGACAGGTATCGAGTGCTCTATTGCCCTCTAATAAAGTCTGCACCTTGCAAGGCCTTGGAGTTTTTTTAAGGTGGAATAAATGAAGCAGCATGAAGGGTACAGTCAAGCTCCCACAGAACTAGGATTTTAGTTTTAACATTCAGCAGTTGCAGCTGGATGCGTAAGCAGTTATGCCGGTTTCTGTTACAGCTAAAAACCTGGGTTCTCTTGTTGCTAGAAGTGCATGTGGGACAAACTATTTGCCTTTGTCAAGGGTGTGTTTATGGAATGTTACTCCTTTGGAACCGCTGCAGCTTAGTAGTTAAATAATCTGTTATTCTGTCAAGTTTCCTAATCAAGTTAATTTATTTCAGTTCTTTGCTTTGTTTGTATTTTAACTACAGTGGAAATTGTGTGTTTTGCTTCAATCCTCGTAGTTTAACCCATCGAATTGCATCTGGAACACAGCTCCTTACACTTGTCTCTTGAAATGAAAAAGTTGGGATCTGGACTATCTTTAATATATTTTGAGGGGATTTGGGCTGGTCCATGACACCCTTCATAAATCCATGCTGAATCTATCTGATCCTGTCTCTCTGTTCCATGTATTCTGTTATTTCAACTTATTATAATGATCTTTATCATTTTCCCCACTATCCACATCAGGCTAACCGGTCCACAATTCTCAAGTTTTGTTTCTACCACCCTTGTTAAATCGTGGATTTACATTCACTACCCTCCCATCTATCTGAACTCTTCCAGAGTGTTCAGAAGTTGGAACATGACTACCAGTGTGCCTACAATCAAGTAATTGTTTGACGTCAATCACCGAGACATCAGTAGTTTTCCGTAAAAGTTTTTCATCTCTGTTGACTTTGTAATAAATGGTCTTGGTTTTCAGGCCCAACTCTAGCTAGATATTGCATAGTCCTTCAACCCTTGTTAAAAGAAAATTCTCCTTTGACTTCTATTTGGTGTTCGTCCTCAAAAAAAGACATGAAAAGCATTTTGACTGGTAATTCTTGTGTGTATACAGTTTAGTTGATTTTCAATTGGACAAGTAATAGAAATGGCCACTGTTCAAGCCTGCTGAAAGCAATCAAGATGTACAGCTGGGCAAAGTCTGTTTCTCCCTCTGCTGTCATAATCTTACATAGTTGTTCATTCTCATTGTTCTACAATCTAACCAAACAATACAAAAGCTTTAGTATGGATATGATTAAATAACAAGCACTTTTAGCTCTTTCGAGCAAAACTTGACAGGCTTATAATTTTAGGTTCTTGTGGCCTATGTTGCTGATAAGAACAGCCAGTTGGAGTTTCGTCCAAGGAAATGTGTATGGCAGAATTTTATATTCAAAGTTGAGTTTGAAGTACGTGTGAATGAGGACGCGAGATTCTGTGTGGGTTTTGTGCTCAGATGCTACTTCATGGTTGTTCTCATTGATGTCATGTTTTTCAGAATTTGTCCAACAACTAATTGTTTTCACTTAACATTTGAACAGATTCTGCACTCATCTTTTCAAAGTTAATTTTAAATTCAACTTGTAATTAAAAGTCTTCCATACTTTTTAGATTTTAGCCTTAAATTGCAAATGTTTCCTGACCTTAATTGGTGATTGAATTCATTTAATTTCAGTTTAGATTGACCGTGACCACACACAACACTGCACGTATATTTGCCATGCTTTAAAATGCCAGATCGTTTCTTTGGTACCGATCAACAGATGCAGTCGTAAAAAGCAGAAATTTGGAGCCTGTCATCTGAATACTGCTGCTAGATTTTGGATCCTTGATTAGTGCAGCTATTTTGCTGAGACTGTGTCCCTCTCCTTGACAGAAAGCTTGGAATTGAGTTTTTCTCATGCAAATTGGCTGCTACACTTATACATATGAAGTGGCCACACTTCAAAAAAAATTGAAGTGCAGTCGATATCCTGTGTGAGATGATAGAAATGGCCTTAAATCTGAAGTTCACATGCCTAAATTTAAATCTGTTCTTCCGTAAATCAATGGCAGAATTGGAAGTACAGTCACTTTGCCCCAGTACTAGCCTAGTCTAAGTCAGTGGTGTAATCACTGTCAAGTTGGAAGAAGGCATCCCGATGATGGAATAATTTTAGAATTTGAAATTTGTAATTTACAACTTGAGTACCTTGACATTGAGGTTGAATTGCTGTCATAAGTTTCCCTACCTCCATTTGGTGTATATAAATGTGAAATTAAGTTACAAATTAGAAGTTGGCGAATGCAAGAACCTGAGATTTTGAATGTCATTTCACCAACAGGGAAGTGAAAATGTGCAATTCAAGATGCTAACTCTCACTTTTGTTTCTAAAAAACTTTTCTTGCAGGGTTCCTGAAATATTCTTCACAAGTCAGTTGCAAGCCACAGTGTGAGTATCATGTGAATTAATGTTGCCTGTTATTGCAAATATACTCTTTGCCTTTACTAATAGCACGTTTCACTTCATTTTTTGTTCTGGCAAAAGCACCAAATTCAAATTGATGACTTTGAATCTTGTTCTCAGATATTTTTCAGAAAATAAATTATATTCCCTTCAAATTCCACCCGAAACACATCAAAACGAAATGCGTCTCCCCTTCATAGTTGGATTGCAGTTTGTTCATCAGAGCAAGTTGCCTGATTTTGTGGACAACAGTGGATGGCCAAAGTGCATTGAATTTTTTTTATATGTATAGGGACTGGACAATCTATTCTAACAATCTCACACCTAATTGATTGATTGGTTTCTGGATTTTGGTGTTATGATCCCAGTTGATAGTCTGAAAGGGCCAGTCAGATTCCACAACAAAACCTGGCTTGGAATGTCATCTGCTCCATTGTTTTGTTGAATGTGTTGATTCGTCATATTCACTTGAGGCTCCAGATAGTCTTCATTGGCACAGCATAAGTTTGATACACAAGAAAAAAAAACAAGCTGTACAGATACATTACAAATCATAAGACCTTAGCCCAAAGTTTCAAGTGTCAAAGCCATCTTTTTGAAATTGAGAGAAATTAAATCCATACCTCAGTCTTCAACTTTCGACTGTACTGACTCGGCAGTTTTTTGTTTGGTGCAAACAGCCTTTTTGATTGCGCTGATTCAAAAAATCTGAACCTCGCACAATTCTGATAGTCTGACTCAAAATATTCTTGGTTGGATGTTTGATGTGCTGGAAAAATACATTGTGCATTAAACTGCTGAGAAAAACTGAAGCTGATGTCTGAACTCAGCACTGATTCCTTGTCAAGGAAATTTGTGTTTTTTTTTCAGATGGCTTAAAGTGTTCACACTGCCTGTCATAAACTCAAAAGTATCATTTTTTTTCCCCCTTTAAAAGTCTAGGCATTCTTCCAGTCCCTTGATAGAGGAATGTGTCTAATAGGAGCTGACGTATTTGGATCAGTGTTCCAGAATGACTGTCTGACCCTGACGTTTTAGAAAACAAACTTGTCAGTTCTAACCCTTAGCATGATGTTTTTCTTTGAAAAGAAATTAGACTTCCAAAATGATAAATTTCACACAACTTTCATCACATTGCATTGTTTCCCTTTATTAGAAATTCTGGATTTTGGTATGCATAGTTTGTGGCTTGCGCGTCTGTTTTAAGTTTATCCATTATTTCCTGAATAACTTGTGGCGATTTGTTCATTTTGAGTGTTTTAGCTACACGAACATCATGTTTTTGTCACTTTGCCACTGGAATCTATTTGACAGATGTTAAAAAAATTGTAGGTTTGTAATCTCTGATGTCAAATTAAAATAACATAAAATTGTTTTTGTTTGTGGTACACAGGCCAACTTGTGATGGTATTGTCTTAGTTACCAGTAGCATCAACAAGCTTTCTGGAGCTCTAGAACAATTGAAAGTTCCACTCAACTGCTACAAATCTGTAAGTACAATGATAGTAGCATGTTTGCTGCACATGTGAACTTGTTTTTGATAGGTACTTGATATCCAAAACAACAGTTTTACTGGTTTCAGTAAATCACCAAAATGTGCAATTCTAACTAAATGTTTGATTCAGATTCAAAGAACCAGAGACCAGAATTGTGCCATGCGCAAGAAAATGTTTTTAGGTACTGAAATGATCTTCTCAACCAATGATTTAAAGTGAAGGAAGGAAAGCATTGCTAATTTATGAAATTGCAATTTCAGCCTCACTGATTTTTTTCAAGTCATACACAAGCAAACACATACAAGGAGATTCTGACGAGTTATAAAATTCAGGGGTAGGAGGAGAAACAAGTCATGAAACTTGCTGCTTCATCAAAAATCAAGAGCTCTTAACTCACTGTTTTGGTCTTCGAAGCTTTTTTGTTTCTTCCATAATAAAACAGTCTTGTCTGCAGAACAAATCATCACCCTTTAGCTCGCTGGCTGATTGGTTGAGCCCAGGTTGCTTCCTGTTATTTGGAGTTTGAAATTAACTCTTTCAGACCCTCTAAATGTAGTTATATTGCTGTTTTGACAGATTTTGGTGAACAACACTTCAGAGAAAGAGAGATGTGGTTTTAGCAAGGATCCAAACATTTCTCCTTGCTTCTGCTAACATTCTCCTGGCATTGGCTGTGTTAACTGCAGCTGGATCCATTTGGAGGCTTGTTACTATGCTGAGCTTTCCGGAAGCCAGACAACTCAGCACAATGACAACTTGACAGTCTGACAGATACATGACATGCATAGAACATAGAGCATTACAGCGCAGTACAGGCACTTCTGCCCTCTGGTTTCACAGGTCGGCGCAACAATCTGTAGCCCATTTAGCCTACACTATTCCATTATCATCCATATGTTTATCAAATGACCATTTAAATGCTCTTAATGTTAGTGAGTCTACTACTGTTGCAGGCAGGGCATTCCACGCCCTTACTACTGAGTAAAGAATCTGTCCGATATCTGTCACCTGTCAATTTAAAGCTATGTCCCCTTGTTCTAGCCATCACCATCTGAGGAAAAAGGCTCTCACTGTCCACCCTATCTAATCCTCTGATCATCTTGTATGTCTCTGTTAAATCGCCTCTTAACCTTCTTCTGAGTTCGCTTCACTTAGTTTTCCCAGTTTCAAACGTCCCACTGGACATTTCCCTCGTGAAATGCAGTGTCCATTTTCCTAACTTGGTTTCACCAAAGTGGAGACGAAGCTTTTGTCGTAAGGTCTATCATGCTGTTTCTCTGCCTTGCAGCTTGCCTTGTATTCCCCACCTGTGCCTGCTTTTGCTGCTTTACTTTATCAGAGTCTTAATTAATGTAAGTTAGCGGTTTTTAAATGAGTGATGGTGAAATGTCTGCCTTACAGATTGATGCTTCATTCGAGCAAGAAGTGGTATTGGTCCATGCTCCGGATTTTCCAGGGGCAAGAGTGGTAAGTGATCTTCTCAGGTTGGAGCAGACCTTCTCACCTCACAGGAATTGCACAGCTTTTTTTTATAGGATCTGTTTGTGATGGCAAAACTAAGTTGCCCCTAATTGCTGTTAAGAAGGGAGTACAAGGATTTTTGTGCAATGATTTATGAAGGAGTAGCGATTTGGTTCCAAGACAGACAGTTTGTTGCTTGGAAGAGAACTTGAGGGGATGCTGGTGTTCCCTTGTACCTCCTGACTTGTCTTTTTGAGGTGGCCCAGTTTGCGCTTTGGAAGGTGCTATCTGAGGAACCTGGCTAAGTTGTAGTAATGCATCTTGTAGTGATCCATGCTGCTGCTTGTGTGAGCTGGTCTTGAAAGGGTTGAAAGTGTACCCAAGGGTTCTGGTTGGCAGTGTTATGTTTTGACTCTAAATCCTTTTTATTTTATTGTAAACTTGCTTGTCATAACATAGACTGAAAATGGCATGGTTCAATATCAGCTGAGAAGAATATCTTCCATCCCATTGCAAAAGAATAATCTAAATGGAGACTGAGCAATCTGTGTTCCTGTTGCCTCAAAGAGGCAATAATGTGGTCAATCTGATGGAAGGTTAACAAGTTGAGGGAGTACACACTTTTTTTTTGTCAACAGAACGTGAGACAATATTGGACACTGAACATGAAGAGAATTATGACTAAGGAAACTTTGTGAAAAATTGTGAAAGACACAATTTAAACCAGCTCAGACCTTTGATTATAAGGGTTGAGGTGTCTTATTGAGATTGTACAGGACGTTGGTGAGGTGTCTTGTCGAGTACTATGTCTAGTTCTGGTGTAGGGAGGATGCTAATAAACTGGGGGTGGTTCAGAAGAGATTCACCAGGATGTTGCCAGGGATCGAGGCTTTGAGATGTGACAGTAGGAAAGGCTGCGACTTGTTTCATTTGATCATAGGAGGTTGCAAGGTGACCATATTGAGGTTTATAAAATGACGATGGGCATAGAAAAAGTCTTTTGCTGAAGTTGAGGGAGTTCAAAACTAGGGGGCACATTTTAAGGTGTGAAGAGAAAGATGTAAAATGGAAAGAGGGGCAACTTAGTTACACAGAGTGTTCATGTGTGGAATGAACTGCCGGAGAAAGTGGTTGGTGTTGACATGGTTAAAACATTTAAAAGACATTTGGATATGGGCGCAGAGCAGGCAAGTGGAACTAGTTTAGTTTGGGAAGATGTGAACTGTTTGGACTGAAAGGTAATTTTTCATGCTGTATGACTCTGAGGTAGACAGCCTTTGGAAATGTGTTAAAAATTTGGATGAGGAGTGTCTCTTCAGGAAGAAGTTACCAAATGCCTGTTAAAACTTGAGTGTCTATCGAAAAGGGAACCCAAACTTCAAAAGTCCACTAAGTGGGATCTTACTTTTGGTTAACATTTTGGGAGGCAAAGTGAAAACGTAATCAAATCCTTGGACTCCGTTTGTTGAGGTGTTAGCCCAGTATCTGTCCTCCAACCAAAACACCAATTCTAAGTTCTGTGTCTGTCTTTATGTACACACACAAGGGTTTTAGGGAGTTGGAGTTTCAGTTAGCTGATTTATATGTAATTCACATTTTGTTTTGTGGGTAGTTGAAATTGATTTCTTGGAAATAAATATTTCTAATTAAGTTATTTCTTGTCTTCCCATCCCCCACAGATAGTGTAAACGTAACTTGCCACAAAACCAGCATCTTGATTTTAGAAATTGGCCACTTCTACCACAATCCTTTTCAAAGATATGCTCTTAACAACTGCTTTTCAATAATAGGTTATTGAAAAAGATGCCTTAAAAAGATTTGAAGACTCTGAAATTACTGCCTTTTCGAGAGGAAAGTTTCAAACCTCTGAGAAAAGCAAATCTCTTGGCCTATATCTTAAACGTATGATCTTTTCTTTTCATCTGTGATCCCAGTTGCAGTTAATCTGACAAGGCAGGATCCTTTCACATTAACGCTGTCGAGACTAAGGATCTTGTGTTTCAATCAAGTCGGCTTTTGGTCTTTTAAACTAAAGTGGATATAAGTGGAGCTTGTCCAACGTTTACTTGTATGACAACCCATATTGCACTAACCCAGCTAGTGTAATAAACCTGTGAACTGTTTTCCTTGCATTTGCATCCTGCCGAAGCGATTGAGTGTACACAGCAGTCCAGATCTGATGTTACTGATTGTGCATCAGTTACGGAAGCAATCTTTCTTCTTGGATTCCTCAATTCCCTTGCAAGAAAATTTAACATTGTATTGTTTTTCCTGATTCCATGCTTTACTTGCACACGAACCTTTCCTGATTCCTGCACAAGGATACCAAGATCACTGTGTGTCTCTGGACTCTGTAATTGCCTAATTGAGATAATGATTTTGTTCCTTAGTGCCAATGTGGATAAGTTCACATTTTTCCACATGGCACTCCATCTGTGGGATTGTTGCCCACTTGTTCAACTGGTCTGCTGTCGCTTTCAAACCACCTCAGGTGGTCACAGTTAATGGGTTTGGTAGCTTTATGTCATTACCAAATTCTTCAGCTGTACCTGCTGTCCATTCAAGCAAGTCATTACATATGTGGTGAAAAGCTGATGCTGTTGAGGTAGATTATTTTAAGAAATAATCTCAGCAGCCTTGAAACAGCTCAACGATCAATTATTGAGCGAACGTTCGGCGAATCTGCACTAGAAAAGATTCCAAGATAGCACTCTAACTCAACAAAGATCTTTCAGATATTTATACATTGTGAGTCATGTATATGGTTCATTACTGAAAATTCTGAAATGGTCTGTTTTATGTAAAGCTAACACTGTGGAGCTAGAGGAACACTGCGGGCCATGTAGCATCAGAGGAGCAGGAAAGTTGACGTTTCCGGTTGGGACCCTTTTTTTCCCCCACCTGTCCACTCCACCCATCCCACTAACCTACCTGCAGAACTATCACCATCCATGTACCTTCACCAGCCCCACCCTTCTCTTTATTTCCGAGCTCTCTCCTCCCTCCCCATTTCTGAAGCAGGGTCCCAATTCTGAAGCTTGTGCTTTGGTCCCATCCGGAGCCCCAGTACTTAGCCTTTTTTGGCGTGGTGCAGGGTCGTCCTGAAATTGAATTTCCAAATAAGACCTTAGGTTCAGTCACATTATATTTTCACAGAAACTGTCTATCCGTTGCATTAGCATCTGAGAGTGTTTGAGCACATTCGATAAATTTCTAGTTAACCTGACTACTTTGAGGAAGAAAAAATTAAAACAAACTGATTGTTGCTGATAAAGTTAACTTGAATTATCTACGTCATTCTAAACCCAGCTGGAACTTGATGTGGGTTCACAGGTTAAGTCATCATCGCCAAATTGCCTCGTGACAATGCTTCGGCACTGACCCGATGGCACAATATTTGTTGGATTTTGCTAACTAGAAAATGGTTAATTGGTGCCTTCTTTGTTCCCGTTAATGAGGCAAAGAATAAATACTGAAATGGGAAAGGTTTCTTGAGTAAAGAGCAAGGGAATGGGGTTAAATATATTAGTGTAATCGAGTGTAGATATGATGGGCCGAATTCCTGCCTCTGCCGACTCGTTGCACGACTCTGCAGAGGCAAGTTCCCAGAAAAAATTGAGAACGTGCCTCTGCCCAACTGGTGAGATAATTGGATAATTTGTGTGTGTATGTGGTTTTCTTTTTGCACAGATCTTTTCACCAACAGGGCCCCTCAACAGGGATTATGATGATGTTCGGAGATTCAGTGATGCAGCGGTCGTGGGTATCAAGCGGTATGTGATCCAGTGTTGTGTATACAGTCAATCTATATTTGCGTTTTTCCTTTTCATTTGAATCATAGAATCCCTACAGTGTGGAACAGGCCCTTTGGCCCAACACATCCACACTGACTCTGAGAGCATCCCCCTATAACCCACATTATCTACACATCTGAACGCTATGGATAATTTAGCATGGCCAATCCACCTAACCCGCACATCTTTGCACTGTGGGAGGAAACCGGAACACCTGGAGGATACCCGCACAGACACGGGGAGAACATGCACACTCCACACAGATTCCACCTGAGGGTGGAATCGAACCTGGGTCCCTGGTACTTAGAGACAGCAGTGCTAACCGCTGAGCCACTGTGCCACCATTTGCTTGAATGAATCTGAAATCATGAAACGGGTGTAAGCTTTTTACATCTTTGACGAGGGTCAAAATAATTGTGCATAGTTCTATGAAAAACAACTTGTCGTAGAGATGTACAACAGAGAGGAAGGCCTGTCGGCCCATCACATCCACGCTGCCTAAAAACAATCACCAATTGTTCTAATCCCAGTTTCCAGCACTTTGCCCATAACCTTGCATGCTTTGGCATTATGAGTATATATCCAAATACTTCTTCAGTGTTCATACAGTTTCTGCCTCTCCCATCCTTCACAAACAGAGACTTCCAGATTCCCATCACCTCCTTGGTGAAAAGGTTTTGCCACATCCTGGTGCAACATTATGTCTCTGGCCTTAAATCTATACCCCTCGTGCTTGATACATACATCAAGGGGAGATGTTTATCTTGTCTGACTTATCTGTGCTGCTTTTAATTTTATTCGTTTCAATCAGGTCTTCTCTGAATCTCTTCTACTTCAGCAAAATAACCCTAATCTGTCTAAACTGTTTGTAACTGAAACTGTGCGGCCCAGGCAACATTCTGGTAAATCTCCCCTGCTTCTTCTCCAGTGTACTCAAGTCCCCTCTGCAATATAGATTGCAGAACCTCACGTGGTACTCTTGCTAAACAATGTTCGAACATAACCACCCTACTCTAAAACTTTGCCTTGATTGGTAAAAGCAAATACGTATGTGTCATCTTCATACTTGGACCACCTAGTGTACACCTCAAGGGACTGGTGTACAAGAACACCAGGATCTCTGGATGTAAGTTTACTCGCTGAGCTGGAAGGTTCGTTTTCAGACGTTTGTCACCATTCTAGGTAACATCATCAGTGAGCCTCCGGTGAAGCGCTGGTGTTATGTCCTGCTTTCTAATTCTCTGTTTAGGTTTCCTTGGATTGGTGATGTCATTTCCTGTTCTTTTTCTCAGAGGGTGGTAGATGGGCTCCAAATCAATGTGTTTGTTGGTGGAGTTCCGCTTGGAATGCCATGCTTCTAGGAATTCTCGTGTGTGTCTCTGTTTGACTTGTCCTAGGATGGATGTGTTGTCCTTCCTCATCTGTATGTAAGGATATTAGTGGTAGTGGGTCATATCTTTTTGTGGCTAGTTGATGTTCATGTATCCTGGTAGAACATCAACTAGCCACCAAAAGACATGACCCACTATCACTAGTATTCTTATATACAGATGAGGAAGGACAACACATCCATCCTAGGACAAGCCAAACAGAGACACGCGCGAGAATTCCTAGAAGCATGGCATTCCAAGCGGAACTCCCCCAACAAACACATTGATTTGGAGCCCATCTACCACCCTCTGGGGAAAAGAACAGGAAATGACGTCACCAACCCAAACAGATAAGTAGAAAGCAGGGCATAACACCAGCGCTTCGTCGGAGGCTCACTGATGATGTCACCTAGAATGGTGACGAAACATCTGAAAACGAACCTTCCAGCTCAGCGAGCAAGCTTATATCCAGAACCTCAACCTGAGCTACAAATCTTCTCAAACTGGCTAGCACCTGGATCTCTCTTATCCTCTGTTTCCCAGAACCCTATTGTTGATCATGTATTACTTTGCCATGTTTTTCCTGCCTAAGTCATGACATGACATTTATTCAGGTAGAATTCCATTTGCCACTGATCAACTCATCTGACCAACCTGTCTATATCGCCCCGTCAACTTTTCACGGTGACAATTAAACTGCATGTAGGGTATATTGGCCAGTTTGCTTTTCCAATTTGTTTTTAAAAATACTTTACTCAGACTTTGCATAATGCCAGATGTTCTCGGTGCAGAGAGGTTTTAGCCCTGCATGCAGCCCCTATACAATACTTAGACCATAAAATGGGAAGATGCGCTTTTTAAAAAAAAATCTGCTATGTTGCAGCAAAGCTCATTAACTTTTTGTCTTCCCTAGTGCTTTGAAATCTGGCATGGTGAAGCCCCTCCTTGTTTGTCCCCCTGAAGAGCTTTTCAAAGAAGCTCCATTAGTGACTCTGCTTGGAGCTCTGCATGCCTTATATGTGGTAAGTAGGATATTGCATTAAGTGCTACCAGTGTTTGTACTTAAATCGGGAAGGGGGTTAGTTGTAGGATTTTCGTGCTTGCTGACTGCTGTGTGAATTTGGCCTAGTCCAGCGAGAACAAGACTTTGAGTCCAAATTGTCTGATTGGCAGTTCAGCTGCGTGGTGTTTGCTGCATGAAATCTACAGAAGTCATGAGCAGTAAGCCACCTGCTTTGTCTGTTTAGGTTTGAGACGGTAGGCCTCAGTTGACACATTGTGGAACAGACATTTGGGAGGCGGGTAGCTTAATACATTTTTAAATTCATCTTGTGCAACGTGGGCATGGTTGGCTGGCCATCATTTATTGTCTGTCCACAGTTGCCCTTGAGATGGTAGGAGTGAGCTTCTCCTTAAACTGCTGTATTCCGCCTGCTGCAGATAGACACACGTAACGTTAGGAAAAGTATTCCAGGATTTTGAGCTGATGACACTGATGAACGGCCAATATAGTTCCAGAATCATGATTGTGACTGGCTTGCAGGGAAACTTCAAGTTGGCCATGGGCTTGGAAGGTGCTGTTTGAGGATCTTGGGTGAATTATGTCAGTGATAGGAGGCAAATACCTAATGTTATTATCACTGAACTTTCAATCCAGAGACCCAGGTAATCATGCGGGGAATTGGGTTTGAATCCCACCACAGCTGGTGGTGGGATTTGAAATCACTGCAAACAACACTGGAATTAAGGGCCTGATCCTGACCATGAATGCACTGACAACTGTTGGAAAAAACCCTTCTGATTGACTGATGCCCTTTAGGATGGGAAACTGCCATCCTTAGGTGGTCTGGCCCACAACTAAGTCCAGACATATCTCTCGGTCTCCTCTCTCTCGGTCTCCTCTCTCTCGGGGCAATTAGGGATGCTGCCGAGACAGCAATGCCCTTATCCCATGAATGAATAAAGGAAAAAAATTCAGTGTCCAGCTATTGCTTGAGTACAATTCTGCTGTTGATGGCCCCCAGCTTTTCATAAGTACTCAGTCATGACTGTTTGCAGAGTGAGCCATTGAACACAGTTATAGTGCCACATGTATGATGGAGGGGATTTTCAATCCCAAGTGGGACTTGGTCTCCACAAGGACTCTGTGTTGGTCATTCTTTGGGATACTGTCATGGAGAAATGCCTGTGAAGCTGGTAGATGAGGTCAAGTATGTTCTTGCCTCTTGTTGCCCCCCCAGATGTGGGTATAGAGTTGCATGTAAATCAGACCAGGTGAAGATGGCAGATTTCTTTGCCTGAAGGAAATTAGTGAACCAAGTGGATTTTTCTGATAACCGACAAAGCATTCATGGTCATCAGTTGATCAGATTTGAACCCAAATCCCCGAACATAGATGGAGTCTCTGGATTCATTGTCTAGCAATAATACCTCTCGTCCATCACCTCGACGATACAAGATCTGTCATGGCTGTCAAGAAGTTTTTTAACTTAAGATGACTGAAGTGTTCTGATGTTCATGATGAAATATTGCATTATTAATCTTAAGACAAAATTGTCTCAGAGGGTTGACAAAAGAGTTGGTAAGCCTATTCCAGTGGTCATTGTATTGCAGCCATTGGAGATTCGTGAGACGTGCCCAGCAAAGGCAGCGAAAGTAGATTATCTGGGAGTATGGGCCTCGAGTCAGTACGAAGGGAAGAAGCTTGTACTACTGGCATCAGCATTGGAGAGCGGCAGGTAAGGATTCCCCAAGGGTTGTGCAGGTTTAAAAAGCCAGGTCTTGACCCTGGGGTCAAATTCATGCACTGATTAACCAACTGAATAACTTGTTATCTGGGTCTGTAATAATACGTTGCATACATGTTGCAATTGCTTCTTGGCCCAGGTTTTATTTTGTCTGTCTTGCAGCATACTTTCCCATATCTATTCTGGTCAATAATGCTGCATCTGCAGCTTGTGTGTTCATTTGCCCTTCAGTATTCTTGTATTTTCCAGGTCCAATGTTCATTTGCTGTTGTCAGCACATAGCGTAAATAGGAGCAGCAAGATTATGTTTGCTCACTCACTTGACTGCTGTTGACTGTATAAACTCTGTTTGATAGCCACAAAGTATTGCTGGACAGAGAGCCAGAGATAACAGTGAAATGCCCTTTCAATTTGAAATTAATAAGTGGATTGGTGGATACAGTCAAAGCAGAATATCAAAACCACAGACAACTAATGTCATAATGTGCTGTAGAATTGCAGCATTTCAAGTAAACTTTGAGGTCTGTACCCTTAGATTCGTATACAACTAAATGACTCAAAACTGATATTCCCTCTTCTGAAGTTTCTGGCCAGGCCAGTTTGATGTAACGGTTGTTATTTTGCTTGTAGCTTGGGGTTAGTTTGCAGTTATCACTGACAATCCATTGGAGCATCACTTCTTTTAAACACTTTAGCTTAGGCTTGAAAATGGCTTGAGTCAACTGCAAAGCTACTGACCATTGGCCACAGATGTGGCAGTCATGATCCACTTGCTATTAAGACATGATCTTGGCTTCCAATTTCCCTTCCTTTGTTAGTTGTGACATGTGATCTCACCTTGTGATGATCTCCTCTTTTGTTAGTTGCTTATTCTTTTATCGGGCTGACTTGGCCAGTCGGTGGTCAGAACTGCTTACTTCTCTACCCCTGTGAGGCATATCCACACGTGCCTGAGGCTGGCATACCACCTTGATCATTTTTCTCTTGCTCTAAAATAGCTTTTCAGCTGTACTCCGAAAAAATAATTTCATTTCTCTGACTTAATATTTTCCCTTTTATCTTTACAGAACTGTATGCAGGGATATTGGTGGATCTGACCCAGAGAGAATGGCTGCTCCAAAAGTAGCTAACTACGTTCAGAGTCTTTTTAGTAATTCTGTTGTGTCTGTAAGTTGGCTATTTGCTGGACTTGTTTTTCTTCTTTTTGTGTAACAGTTGAAAATTGTACTCTTTTATTTTCTTACGTTGGGGGCAAAGTCTCCGGTGTTTGAAGTCATTGCTGTCGCATAGGAGGATGGTTATGGTTGTTGGAGATCAGTCATCTCAGCTCCAGGACACACCTGCATCTCCTCAGAGTAGAGTCCTAGGTCCAACCATTTTCAGCTGCTTCTTCAATGACCTTCCCTCCATCATAAGGTCGGAAATGTGCAATCATTGGCGAATTACCCCAATGTTCAGCACCATTTGTGACTCATCAGTTACTGGAGCTGTCCACATTCAGATGCCACAAGATCTGGACACAATTCAGGCTTGGATTGATAGGTGGCAAGTAATATTCGCGCCCCACAAATGCCTGGCTACGTTGACCGTTGACAAGGCACGAGTAAGGAGTGTGATGGAATATTCCCCACTCGCCTGGGATGAGTGCAGGCCCAACAACACAAGAAGCTTGATACCATCCAGAACAAAGCAGCCCATTTGATTGGCACTACATCCACAAGCATCCACTCTTTCCACCACTGATCTCTACAAGATGTACTGCAGAAATTCACCAAAGATCCTCCGACAGCACATTGCAAACCCACAGCCACTTCCATCCAGAAGGACAAGGGCAGCAGATATGTGGGGACACCACCACCTTCAAGTTCCCCTCCAAGCCATGCACCACCCTGACTTCAAAATATATTGTTGTTTGATCACCGTCGCTGGGTCAAAATTGTAAAAATCCCTCTCTAACAGCATTGTGGGTAAACCCACAGCTGGAGAACAGCAGCAGGTCAACAAGGCAGCTTACCATCACTTTGCCCATCCCTAGCCACCCTTGACCATAAATGCTGACCAGTGAGCAACACCCACACGCCACGAAAATTTGCTGGATGGATTTAATTGTTTGTTCCATCATTACTTATTATTTTGGCAAAAACCTTGATGATATTTATTTGCTTTGACAACAGTATCCATGTCATATCAGGGCCTATGTTTGTACCCAACTTAAATTGCTCTGAAGAAAATTGAGGTGAACTGGTGCAGTTCCTCTATAGTGATTTAAGAAAGGAATTTCAGATATTGATCCAGCAACAGTGAGTGAACCATTGTATTCATCCAAATCAGGATTTGAATTTGGAGTGAAGTATGCAGGTTTGGGGTATTAGAGCTGATAGAAATCTCAAATTTGGATGTTGTTGTTGAAGAAATCATAGTGAGATGCATTGTATCTTGTGGAGTATATACACTGCTCTTACAGTCAGCCGTGAGGCAATTAAATATTGAAGGTGATGGAACTGGGCTGCTTTGTTGTGAATGGTGCCCACAGCAATGTGGTTGACTCTGAGCAGTATAGTTAGGAATGGGCAATAAATGCTGGACAAACCAGTGATGCTCAAGTAAATCAATAAAAAAGACAGTAGGCTTGGTTCCTGAGCAGCCATGTAATGGAAAGAACTTTGCAGCCTGAGTCATTGATGCTAAATTTGCAGATGAGAAGGGGTACATAGCTGGTATCCTGCCGTAGCATTCCCAACTGCATACAGGGATATGTTAGTTGACTGCACTTAGTGTGTGCATCAGATTGATGGCACCCATCTAGAATTTGGTCCTGTGCCTGCTGAGGTGCATTTGGCACTTCCCTCCATGCCTGCCTGTGAAGGCCATGTTGGTGTGGGTGAGATCTGCATTGGGTCAGGAATCATTTTGCAAGCCATTTTCAGGAAGTCAGCGAGAAATGTGAAGAACCCTGACATGAAAAGCAGAATTTTGTATTGGAATTATTTTGAATTTGTCAAAGCCAACACCCAGTTGAAAAATCGATTTTTCATATCACTTACCAGGTTTCAGTGACGAGTGATTCTGCGATTCTGAAGGAGCAGTACCCATGCTTGGCAGCAGTCAACCGCTGTGCTAAAGGTAAGTTGGTGTTCTGCTCAACTGAGCCTTCACCTTCACAAAACGCAGTTATATTGCTGAAGCCTTCTGTGAATTGAATTTTATCTGTATCTGCTCACTTGTTGTCATACTGAGCTTCTTTGGGATCCAAAGATGATTGATCTCAATACGTTTCAAATATTTGATTTCGGGAACATAGCCTGCGTTGAGTCCGTTCGCCTACTTGTGAGGCAGGGTGAGGATGGTGGTTTGTTTTAAGCCTGTGGTGGATGGGGGTGGTGGAGGCGTTGTCTCTTGTACGAGAGTTGGGCAAGCAATGGTGGGACATACTCCTCTGTGCAGCAGGCCCGATTGGGACAGGGTGCGGCACCCACTACATGTGTCGTAGGAGGGGTGAGTGCCCTTGCCCAAGTGAGAGGTCCATTGAGGGTTGTTGGAGGGTTGTACCTTGCAACCCTTGCACCTGTAAGGGTGGCAGTTTGGAGATGCTCTCTTGCACACAAGGGCTGTGCACGCTTACTCGGGAGCCGAGATGGGGGTGGTGACTTCCTCGAGGGCCCAGGTGGAGGTTGTGTTCACTTTGAACAGGGTGGCTTCCTTGGTTGGGGGTTGGTGAGCAATAGGGTGGGTCTTTTGATTCTTAGCCCTTGATACCCTGCACGTAGGACAGTTTTCCCTCCGACTGTGTCTGCCACTGCAAGCCTCCACCCCCAACTTGCTGAGAGTTCAATTCACGGATTAAATGTTTGTGCTATGATTTCTCCCTTTTAATCCCCTCAGATGTGGAGCGGCATCAAGCGCGGGTGATTGAATTGTGTTACAGAGGAGAGGGTGCCATTGACAAAACACTCATGCTTGTTGGCAAGGTAAATGCCTCATTACAAAGCTGTTAGCTGTTTTATCTTATCCTTAATATATTGTTGTTATTGGTATGCCCAGCACATGTCAGAAAGTTTATAATAGATTTGCGAAACCTGATCTTTGTGTGGCTATTAGCTGCTTGAATTACCGAAAGGACCACAGATGCTGTAAATGAGCCACAAAAACCAAGTTGCTGGAAAAGCTCAGCAGGTCTAGCAGCCTCATTGGAGGTGAAAAACAGAGTTAACATTTTGGGACTGGTGACCCTTCCTCTGAACTGATGGGGGAGGGAGTAAACGATAGGATCGAGCCTAAAGAGAGCCAAGAGCACTTGGACAGACAAAGAGTTGATAAGGATCAGGATGGGAGGGTGAATAGATGTTAAAGGGGACTGTTGGTGACTAACAACAAGTAGTGTGTAATAGGGTAAAGGAAGTGTTATTAACCAGGGTGTCCCGATGGAAGGCGGACAAGGAAGGGGAGGGGAATGTATGTCTGGAGGTGGCGGAAATGGCATCTGATGATCTTCTGGATGTGGATGCTGCTGGAATGATACATAAGTCAAGTAAATTGCGTTTTGTATTCACTGAACCTGCATTTGGAGGTGAAAGTCCTTTCTAATGTTAAAGCAAGAAGGGCAGTACAGCATCCAGGTGAGAAATTCCAAGTTTTGGTAAACAATCAGTACATGGAGTTTGGCCAGTTAGGGATAGTTTGGGAACAATTTCTAACATATGAATTTAGTTACTTGAATTATCATGAATAATTTTGAGCACCATGGAGTTATTAACGTCTTGCATGGATGTGCAGGTTGCGCTAAGCTAGCACAAATGCTTGCATAATTTTAAAGCCACTGCATTGATGAGATAAAAGAGCTGGTGGCATTACCAAATCGGGCAACTTTATTTGCAATGATTGCTCGCTAAACTTGTAGCATTATTTTCCCCGATGCACCTCTTGGGTAAGTAACAGTCAAAATAACAGTTCTGACATCATCTTTGCCCATAGGGAGTAACTTACGATACAGGTGGTGCAGACATAAAAGCTGGAGGTATAATGGCAGGAATGCACAGGGACAAATGTGGAGCTGCAGCGGTTGCAGGCTTGTTCCAGGTATTTACTCCAGTTCTATTTTCAAATTCAGATTAACTTTGCTTGCTTGTATTAAAAATTATGATGAGCTTGCCTCGGCCTTGTTTATTGAGTTTTTGCTGTTTGGTGTGAATTCTGTGTGATGGCAGGATCCCGGCTGTATTTGTTGCTTCCAGAGAAGGGCTGATGTCTAGATGCCTACTTTTCTGGTCATCAAACTGAAATCTGATAAATTCTAGGAATCAGAACAAAGCATGCTAACACGATGAGTTCTGGGTCTTTGTGGCTGTCTGTCATTTCATTTGCTTCATATCTGTATTGCATGCAATGCAACCTTAACTTGGGTTCACTCGATCAAGTGTCTTGCTATGATGGCTGCTACTTCGTGTGCGCTGTTATTATAACAGCAATCATGTGCCTGTTCTCAAACACCCTTGCATCCATTTTACAAAATCAGTAATCTGTCCAAATTTTTTTTTCTCTGAATTCAATGATGTTTCTTTTGGTCCCTTTTTTAAAGTTTGCATTTGGACAGAGTTTGACCATCCATTCTTCTTAAAGCACTATGTGATGTTTTATTGTGCCCAAATCTTGCATAACTACATGATGAATTCAGGTGATATTGTCTTATTGAATTCTGTTATTTTATATAGGTGTTATCCATTCTGAAACCAAAAGGAATCCAAGTAGTGGGAGCAATGGCAATGGTTAGGAACAGTGTTGGTTCAGGTAATGTGAATCTGAAAAGCATGACACCCATGAACTGATCATGTCATTTGTTCAATCCTGCTGCTATTTGTCCAGATATGGAAGAGGTGAGGGAGTATATTTTTGTAACCAGTACTTAGTTAATCTATGATGCATCTGTTTCTTTTGGATCATCATGGAAGGACAAAGAACATAGTGTTTGCAGTGGAAGCAACTCTGAAAGTTTGAAAGATGGTGCTCTGATTTCAGTTGGAGTCTCAGATGAATAACTGCAAAGTGGAAGGCAGAAAAATGATAGGTAGTGCCATCCATTTTTGGTTTACTATTTGCTTGTTGAGACCACACTATTTGCCTTTTGATATTGAGGTTCATTTTAACTGATCTAGAGCCAGTGGCTGGTCACAAGAACTTGAAACTATTAAAGGAAAAGGGCTCAAGTCAAGTCACAACAGTGTAAAAGTCAAGTAACAGGACTCGGAACGATGAAACAATTAGGAATCCTACTTCAGGTATTGCAGATGAACGCAAAATTACCAGAGTGTATTCTTTAAAGCACAAGAGAGAAACAATAAACAGGTGAATAAAGCATCAGTGCTGAGTGATAGGTTACAGTATATGGCCCAAATTGCAGCTTGAGAAAAGACGCTTCCTTCGGTCCAACCCAGTCCATGCTGATCATAATTGCAAACTAAACAAGCCCCACCTTCATGCACTTGTCTGTTAATCCTCCAAACATTTCTTTAGTCAGGTATTTATCCAAATGTCTTTAAAACATTGTAACTGTACCCACATCCACCATTTTCTTTTGTGAAAGTTGATTCCACACAGGAGCCATCCTCTGTTTTTTTTTTAAAAAAATTGCCCTTCATTTGTGTCTTAAATCTTTCTCCTGTCACCTTAAAAATATGCCCCATCTAGGGAAACGACACCCACCATTGACCTTATTTGTACCCTTGGTCATACTTTGGATTTTATAAATCTGTATAAAGTCACCCCTCCACTTCCTGGAAACTTCAGTGGAAAAATTCCAGCCTCTCCTGACAAAATGCTGGCAAATTTCTTCTGAACCTTCTTCAGCTTAATAAAATTCTGCTTCGAACTGGGCGACCAGACTGGACACAGTAAATTAGAAAAGGCCTCACCAATGTTCTATATAACCACAACATTTGTGTCCCAACTCCGAATACTCCCAGGTCTGAGCAATGAAGGCAAGCATGCTAAATGCCTTGTTAACCACCTTGTCTATATGTGATGCAATCTTAAAGAATTATGCAACTGAATCCCTCTGTCTTTCAGTTCTATAACACTACCCACTGCCCTACTTTTAATTATATAAGTCCTGCCACTGTTCGTTTTACCAAATTGCAAAACCGCACATATATCCAAATTAAACACTGTCATTATTCAGCTCATTCACCCAATCAATGAAGATTTCTGTGTAATTTTAGATCATCTTACTTGCCCACTCTGCCTCTTTGGTGTCATCCGCAAACACATTGATCGTGCCTCCTGTATTCTCATCTACATCATTTCTATAAATGACCAATAAAAATGGATGTGGCACTGATGTCTGTGGATGACCTCTTGCCACATGTCTCCAGTCTGAAAATCAACTGTTCACCACCTTTTCGTCTCCTGTTGAGCCAATTTTGTATCTCGTTGGCCAGCTCACCCTTCACCTCGTGATCTGGCTTAACTAATTGATCTACCATGAGGAACCTTGACAAAAGCTTTAATAAAGATTAAATAAACAATTTCTACTGCTCTGCTCTCGGCAATCTTCTTGGTTACTTCAACAAAAAACTCGCTGATGTTTTTGAGACAGGATTTCCCCGCACAAAAACATGCTGAGTGTCACTAATTTTTCCTTGCCTGTCCAAATGCATGTAAATCCTATCTTTCACAATCACTGCCAAGAACATAGCCAGTACCGTAATCAGACTGTCAGATCAGTTGTTCCCAGGCGACTCCTTAAATCCCTTTTTTAAACAAAGGCACAACAAGACACTTGTCGGTTGCCAGAAACAGGAGTCCCGAAGACTATGCTGCCATGTGGTGCTTGTGCTTAGGATATCATCCTCGCTGTAGTGTTGTATGTTCTATTAGTCACTGTGCAGTCATCTGGCATGCCACCTGTAGCTATTCCTCCCTAACTTGTCACAACATCCTAGAATACACCAGATCAGGTCCCGGAGATGTATCTACCTTTGTTTTCTGTGACCCCCACTGCTTCCTCCTCTGTAATGTGAACTGTTGGCAAAACATGAGGATGTATTTCCCTAAGTAATCGAGCCTGCATTTCTTTAGCCATAGTTTTAAAAAAAAACTGAGGTGAAATATTCATTAAATATCTCTACCAGCTCTTCTGCTCCCAAAGCTTGTGATTTCAAATAGTTATATTGGACACAGTCTCTGCATCAGGTGAGATAACCTGGTTATCATGTGACATCGGTCGATGAGATGAGGCGGAGACGGTGTGCAAAGTAAACTCAGAAAATTGACAGGTTGATTCAAGGAATTGAAGAACAGTGGAGGAGCCATTTAACAGCAATGCAGAACCAATTTATACTCCTGAAAGCGAAAAGCTCCTGTTCACAGAAAAAACAGCAATAGACAAAGAAATAAGTGACAGAATAAATGAAAAGAAACACTTAAGTGCATATTTGAAAAAAATAGTTGAATGGGAAAGAAGCAAAGACCAGCAAAGGACCTTACAGCTACAAAAAGGAATTACAAAAGGAAACTTGCCGGAAGCATCACAAAATGAATAAATAGAAAGCGGGACATATCATCAGTGAGCCTCTGATGAAGCGCTGGTGTTGTTACCTAGGATGGTGACGAAACGTCTGAAAACTAACCTTCCAGCTCAGCGAGCCGACTCACATCCAAAATGCTGTAATTTTACAGCAATGTACTCGGAAAGCATGTGTTCAGGAGCAAGATCAGCGCATGGTTGGGAAATTTGGAAACAGTGACTAAGAAGAATGACAGGTGTGTTGAACAATTACTTTGCCTCAGGCTTTGCTGCACTTGATTAATTTCTGCATTTATACAGGTTTCCATACAACATTGATGACTGACAGTTTTGTATAATTTATTATTCCTCAGTTTCACCCATCCAGTTCTCTACTGAATGCTTTCCTCTCCTTATATGCTCCCTCACTATTCAAGAAATCTTTTCCCTGATGACTAAGTCTACACTACCTTACTGCTACTTTACCCATCCATCCTGTAAATTTTGCAGGAGGTCAGCTTGCTGGAAGTACCAAGGAAATTAATAGTGGGTTGCCAACAGGAAGGTGAGAAAAATTAACCCAGGTAAAAAGTCAGTAAAGAGGAAGATAATAGAATTCAAGACTGATAAACCACTGAGACCTCATTTTCTATCTGAGAGTGTTGACAGAAGTAGGGAAAGACATTGCAGATGCCTTAACTATTGTCCTTTAGAGTTCCCTGCAAGACTCGTCCCTCTGAATTGGGAAATTGCACATGTCCGTCTGCTTTTTAAGAGAGGCGAGTGATGAATAAATTCTACAATCAAGAATGGGTAACTGAACGCCTTGAAATGTTACAAAACATCAGGAACACCCAGCTTGGATTCCTAACAGGCAGATCAAACCTGAAAAACTTCACTGAATTTTTTCAAGAGGTCTTTAAGGTCATGGATAAGAGAATATCAATGGCTGTTTGTTTAGAATCATAGAATCCTGACAGTGTGGAAACAGACTCTTCGCCCCAATAGGTCCACACCAACCTTGAGAGCATCCCCACCAGACCCGTCCCCCTATAACCCACCTAATGTGCACATCGCTGAACATGGGCGATTGAACATGGCCAATCCACCTAGCCTGCATATCTTTGGACTGTGGGACAAAACCGGAGCATCTGAGGAAAACCTTCTCGGACACGGGGAGAATGTGAAAATGCCACACAGACAGTCACCCAAGGATGGAATTGAACCCGGGTCCCTGGCGGTGTGAGGCAGCAGTGCTAACTACTGAGCCACCAAGGCGCCCTTTTGTGCGGACTTGCATAATGCATTTCATGAAATTCCACAGAAGAGACTTCTGATGAAGGCAGAAGCCAACGAATTGAGGGCAAATTATTTAAAAGGCTGGGAAATGGGTTGAGTGACAGGCAAAATGTAGGGCTAATTGCTGAGTGCTCAAATGGTTAAGGTATGATCAGTGGTGTCCCACAAGGAGCTGTGTGAGGCCCTCAGTTACTGATCATTTGTTCATGACTTGGGTAATGGCATACAAAATCATAAATCCAAATGTGCTGATGACACAAAGTGAGGTAGCCTTTAATACTGTGTAGATGATAGCATAAAATGACAAAAGGGCATTGATAGAATAAGTGAACAGGCAAAACTGTAACTGATGGAGTACAGCAGAAGCAAAAGTGAAGTTACCCATTTTGAGGTGAGCACTTGCCCAAAGATACCTGGGGTTCACCACCAGGTAGGGAAAATAATGAAGGCAGCTAATGAAATGCTGGCCTTGATATGAAAAGGACGATAATAGAAGGCTGCAGTTCTACAAAACCCCGGTTAGATCTCATCTCAAATCCCGATAGCAGATCTGGGTACCAAACCTAAGGAGGGATAGTGGCCTTGGACGGAGTGCAACGTAGGTTTACAAAGATGATAACCCCTGAAGCCAGGTCAGGAATGAGGAGAAATTATACAAATTAGGCCTGTGTTCTCAATAATTTAGAGGGGAAAGGATGCTCCATTGTAAATATTTTAGAGAAGAGCAGGAAAAGATAGGGTACATAAATAAACTATTTCTACTGGTTGGCAGCTGTAGCACAGAGGAAGGGCATAGGATGAGAATTAGGGCCAGACCCTTCAGGAGAGATTTTAGGAAGTTCTTCTACAGACAGGGTGGTAGATGTTCAGAACTGTCTTCAACATGTAGTGGATGCAGAAACGGTCGTTTATTGCAACTCTAAGATAGATTACATGTTTGTTGAGCACTGGTGTTAATGGATGTGGGCCAAAGCCGTTTATCTGGAGTTAGGACACAGATCAGCCATGATCTCACGGACTGGTGGAACAGACTTGAGATGCTGAATGGCCGACCTGTGTTCTCATGCAGAGTAAGATCTAAAACATGGTTGGGGCTCGTTTCCTAATTGCTTAATTGCTTGGTGTGGGTTCTGTGTCCCAACATGGTGCTGACTATGTCATTTTTCTAGAGAGAAGTGAAACATTACATTTCAGTCTGAAATAAGGACTGGCTGTGGCTGTCTGAATGTTGAGTTTGCAATTTTTATCCTCTAGATTGTTACGTAGCAGATGAGCTTATCGTATCCCGTGCCAAGAGAAGAATTCGGGTGGGAAATACAGATGCAGAAGGGCGGATGGCAATGGTAGATCTGCTGTGCAACATGAAAGAAATGGTTTGTATATACTCTGTGACGACTTGGCAAGGTTTAATGTCTCCAGGTTGCAAAGCATTTGTGTTGCAGTTGTCCACTGTACAACACCTTTGGAATAGTTGTTGAGAGAAGTGGAGGATGATTTTTATTTAACCTTGCACAAAAACCAAGACTCGTTCTCCCACTTTGCACCATATTTTGGAGGATGGAAAACAGAAGTTGAGAATTTTTCTCCCTGATGTTAGTTTTCCGACAACTTTGTACCTTGAAGTTCACCCTTAAATTGGTTTTTAAGTTGCTTCACCTTGGTTCTTCAAGTAAATTATGGTTCATTTTATTGTTTCTGAGGAAAAAGTGCAACATCCTTGCACAATTAGCATAGCAGACCACTGACTTGAAGTTTGAAATTATTAACAGTAACACTTGTAAGTGAAAAGTATACACCTGCATAATTATTTGCCAGTTTTCAGAAACAGTTCCTTGACATGGCGCTCCATCCATACATTGTTTTGTTGTAAAACAACAAAAAGAAAGTGACAGGATGATCATGCAGATAAGTAATCAAATACTGCATTCCTTTGCTGTAGAACCATCTTTTTGGAAGCTCTGAAAACATGTTCCAAACATGGCAATAATGAGTGCCACCATCATTTACTGGTGCAGGCAATCTTTTATGACCAGATGTTAATTGAGTCATTGAGCAAAGAGCTGAACCTGACCATGAATGTGTGAGTTCCTTGATTTTGCTGAATAATTGTACAGTTGTACCTCAGCAAAACTTCATTTCTGATGTCACATCTCTAAATTTCCTCTGCATACACACGAAGACATTCGTTTTTCCTGCTGCTGTCTTGAATTTGCCAAAATATTGGAGTTGGGCTTTAACCAGTGTGTTGTGTTGGTGATTCATAACTTTGTAGCTTATCCTGTCTGTACTTCGATTTGAAGTGTGAAACCTGTATGACTTTAAAACATCAGTCTTCTGAGCAGTTGAATACTTATATATCAGCATTTGATTTAAAATTGCTACATCTCAATCTTCCTTTTGAAATGCATCACTTAACCCCTCATAAGGATGTAAATATACTTTTTCATTGTTTAGACATGTGTGTGAGGAGGAATTTCTTCTCAGTTGGTAGTGAATCTGTAAATTATTAACCACACAAGGCTGGAGAGCTTGTCATGAAATATACTCAAGGCTGATTTTCAATCAGTCATGTCATCAAAGGTGCTGGGGATAAGGCAGGAAAGTCGGGGTTAGGATTAATAGATCACCCATGATCTCATTCAACGTTGAAGTAGATTGAGGGACAGAAAGCCTGCTTAGGATGCCATGAGTTAGGGCATAACCTGCTACTTAATTCAGTTACATGACAGATGGTTTGTCTTTGAATTGCATTTCACTGTCGATCCATTAAAACCTTTCTCTAACTGCCTATTCATTCTCAAGCCGCTCAACCCACTTCATCACTGGCCACAGCCTATAAATAAGCAAATTGCACATTAGCCATTGTATGGAAGAGGAGAAAACAAGGTAATTTCTGGTTTTTGTCTTTGCTCAAAGTTTCAGATCTTTGCTGCAGTTCTCATTACTCCTCGTCACAGGGAATCATGTCTTTGTGTTTAGGTTATCATTTTATGTTTGCAAACATTTGATTTCCTTGTAAGATTTTTTTCTTACATCTTCTCCTATATAGGAGATTTCAATACACTTACCTTTTTATTCTCAACCCTTTGACTGCATTCTTATCCTTGGGATTGACAAGTGGCCAAATGTCTTCATACCACAGATCTGCAAAGGATCTTACCAAGAAGGTGGAAGGAACGAATACCCAGATGCAAGAATTTGCACCTACTGGATCTCTTGACATCACTTCGCTTTTTCTTTTTGCAGACCAACAAATTGGGAGTAGGCTCTAAGTCATTTATTGTTCATGTTACCAGAATAAGTTTTTCAGCTGAATTTAGGGATTATGCTTCATCACATTTGGCAAACTAAGGACAACAACCCGCGGCCTGTTTTTTTAATTGAACTTGCTCTTCTTCAGTATAGTGATCAGAAGACCAAACGGATGGATCTGCATCTATATTCAATTATGTACTGTAATAGTTGAATTTGTGTTTATTAATTTCAGCTACCAATGAAAGCACAATGGTTTCCAGCGTGAGGACTTAGAAATGCATTAACTTGTACTTTGTGAATGTCATTTTCTTTTTCAAAAGGCTCTTAAAGATTGTGATTACGACCGTTTTGAACTGTTCACTATTGCTACATTGACTGGCCATGCTATTCGAGCTGTCGGTTGCAACTACTCAGTGAGTATAATCCAGTGCATGATGTATGCATATCTGAAAGTATGTCCCGATAATGCAACAAATCATCTCAGCAATCGCGAACAATGCCATGTGAAGATGCTTTATAGAATACAACAGCCTTGATTGTCACATGCGCTCGAGTGCAGTGAAAAGTGGTCACTGTTGCCTTTCAGTGCCATCTTAGGTACTGGGTGCCCAAGTACAGGTACTTTAAGTGTTGTGACAGAATTGAAATAGTAAAAAAAAATGATGAGCGTGGGAATACAGCATTTAAAAGTCCAGAATGAGAATTTAAAAATTTCTTCAAAGTACTTGGGTTATCGTCCATTACCAATAGCAGTTTATGCCCACTGGGCTTCAAAACGTGAGGTCACATTGCCTCCATGCGCTGGCCTCCGTCCAGAACTCGTGGGGCTCCCCACTTCGGGACCTGGCCTGTGACTCCTCTCCCTTCACCTTGCCTCTATTCTGCAGGTAAGATCGGATAGTTGAAGTTTAAAAATTGGGAGGTGGGGAAGAACTGCTGTAACGATGGGGGAAGAGAAAGGAAAAGGAACTGGCGAAGAGAGGAGCTCTGACTGGAGCAGCTTAGTCTCCCGCTATGTTGTCGAGAGATGCCGGCATTGCTCCCATACAACAAGTAGCAGTAAACTGTGCTGCTGCATAGTTTAACTGTTGATGTAAGCTCGGCTGATGTCACTTGTCTTACCATTGACTTTTTTTGATTTATTATGAAGGAAGGGGTGGAGAGGTGCTGAATAATGGAATATGTTTGCTTTCTCATAAAATATGAAGCTAAGGCAACAGTTAGATTCTCCCAGTGTTATTAGAGTTGATGACTGACTGATTCCATTATTGCTGGCCAATGCCGCATAACAAAACTCTTGATGTTACTTCTGAGTACAAAGTAGCTGAGTTTTTTGAATTTGCAACAACAATTATGATTGACTGGAAACTATTTTAATATTTTGTGGATGGAACAATAAAAATTGCAAGCTGTTCCTCAAATGTGTAAGCAGCTTCAAAACCTGAACAATCACTGCAGTCATTAGTCTCTATTTAATTTTACCCTGCTTCATGTTGCTTCAATTTAACATTTTGTTATTTAGGCCATTGCTTTTTTGCTTTACTTTTGTTATTTTCATTTTAGCATCACTTGTGTTTTGTCAGTGTTTATTGCCATCAGAAATTGGAGTCCAGTGGTGAGTTGCCTGGTGCTGGAGGAACGCAGCAGGTCAGGCAGCATTGGAACAGGAGGAAACATCGACTTTGCTCCTCTGCTGCCTGACTTGCTGTGTTCCTCCAGCTCCACACCTTGTTGATTCTGACTCCAGCATCTGCAGTACTTGCTATCTCCGAGTGAACTGCGTGCATCTTGGATGCATGCCCAAGCACACCTTGGTCTGTCTGTAGGCAAGAGGTTTTGCATCTATCCGGTCCCTAATTTCACACTTGACTTCTGACCTGGTACAAGCAACCACAAATCCCCCAGATCTGTCTCCTAGCTTGCTACGGCTCTGTCCCATTTCCCAACTTCATCCTCTTTAGTTAGCATCGACTTAAGTTGAGCGACCAGGCCTTTGGCTGCTGGCTTTACTCCTGAATTTGAATCGAGGTCTTGCGTTCCGTGTCTTGGGCGTCCAGCTGTGCTCCGAAATGGAGCTTGGTTAATCAAGGAGTGCTTTAGCATATTAAATTGTTTTGATCTTGTAGAACAAATTTTTGTTTTTAGTTTTAATATACAACCAGCCCAACTTCGTGATTTCAATCAGAGACTTGTTACTCTTTTCTACCTTGGAGGTTGCAGGTATAATGTAACTTTTATGCCTTTAAGGGATATTTTATTGAACTTAACTCTTGTTTAATATTGGAAAATCAATGGTCTGCTTAGTTTTGTCATTGAAATCATGATTTTCAGCATTGTATTCCTAGCACTTTAAGTGAGGACACCTGCATATTTTTTCCTTGAAACTTGACGAACTTCAAAAATTCTTATGCATTCGTAGGCGATCTTTATGTTTCAAACATTACTTTGCATTTAATATGCTAAACTGAAACACATCAGTAGTTCACATCACACTCAGACCACTGCATTGTCTCTTGCTTTAATCTAAAAATACTTGCTCTTTGATAGACAGTCAATAAAGTGCGTTTTTTTTTGGTTTAGATCATAATGGATAATGGTCCTGCCCAACAGGCGAAGATTGCTCAACAGCTTCAATCAGGTAAAAGCTGTTTGGCCCTGCATATCTCCAGTACATCGTACTTCAAAAGGCTACAAAGGCAGTAAAGTCTATAAAGAACTTTCCTACTAAATCATAACTGATAGTTTTACGCAGTTTCGGTGTGCCTTCGAGAGGTATGTAAGTCAAAGAATCCAGCAATGTGCAAAGAGACCGTTTAGTCATCACGCCTGCGCTAACCCTGAGAAAAGCATCCCACATTAACCTTGTAAGCCCACATTTTTTTAAGGCTAATCCACCTGGCCTGCACATCCCTGGACAGTTTGGCCAATTCAGCATGCTCAGTCTATGTAAGGTTCACATGTACTGTGGGAGGAACCTGACAGAAACTCTGCTATCCATGGGGAGAACATTCAAAGCCCACACAGCCCAAGGCTGGAATTGAAGCTGGGTCTTCAGCACTGCCAGGCAGCAGGGCTAACCACTGAGCCTTTAGGTCATGTTTGTTAAAGGGCTCTTTAATGGGCAATATTTGTTACATATGCTGAATATTTTTAGATTTTTATCTCGGTCGATTGTATCCTTGATCATTGCTATTTACTGATGCAAAGATGGAAGTACCAACTCCTACCCCAGGACACATGCTAGGATTTAAGCCAGAAAGCAAGGTGCAGAGGCATTTAAGAATCATTCAACAAAGGTGGTTTGAAATGTATTTCAATGGATAGTGCAGCTTAGCAAATCCACCTAACCACCATGTCTTTGGACTGGGGGCGGACACTGGAGCACCTGGAGGTAATCCATACAGTCATTAGGAGAATATGCAGACTCCACACAGTTGCCCAAATGTGCAGTCAAACGTAGATTCCTTGCAGGATATGGCAGCAGTGCTCACCAATGTGCAGTCCTAAATATGTTTAAGGGGAAGCTACATAACTGAATGAACACATGGGAGCACAGAGTTGATATGATACTGTCAGAAATTTGCAGAAGAACCAAAGTATGTGTTATGATTGAGCCATTTATGATTGGGTCTGTGATGTTGTGGCATGCATGACTGTGAAATAGAACATAGAACAGTACAGCACAGAACAGGCCCTTCAGCCCATGATGTTGTGCCGACCATTGATCCCCATGTATGCACCCTCAAATTCCTGTGACCATATGCATGTCCAGCAGTCTCTTAAATGACCCCAATGACCTTGCTTCCACAACTGCTGCTGGCAACGCATTCCATGCTCTCTCAACTCTCTGTGTAAAGAACCCACCTCTGACATCCCCTCTATACTTTCCTCCAACCAGCTTAAAACTATGACCCCTCGTGCTAGCCATTTCTGCCCTGGGAAATGGTCTCTGGCTATCAACTCTATCTGTGCCTCTCATTATCTTGTATACCTCAATTAGGTCCCCTCTCCTCCTCCTTTTCTCCAATGAAAAGAGACCGAGCTCAGTCAACCTCTCTTCATAAGATAAGCCCTCCAGTCCAGGCATCATCCTGGTAAACCTCCTCTGAACCCTCTCCAAAGCATCCACATCTTTCCTATAATAGGGCGCCCAGAACTGGACGCAGTATTCCAAGTGCGGTCTAACCAAAGTTTTATAGAGCTGCAACAAGATCTCGTGACTCTTGAACTCAATCTCCCTGTTAATGAAAGCCAAAACACCATATGCTTTCTTAACAACCCTGTCCACTTGGGTGGCCATTTTAAGGGATCTATGTATCTGCACACCAAGATCCCTCTGTTCCTCCACACTGCCAAGAATCCTATCCTTAATCCTGTACTCAGCTTTCAAATTCGACCTTCCAAAATGCATCACCTCGCATTTATCCAGGTTGAACTCCATCTGCCACCTCTCAGCCCCTCTCTGCATCCTGTCGATGTCGCGCTGCAGCCTACAACAACCCTCTACACTGTCAGTGACACCTCCAACCTTTGTGTCGTCTGCAAACTTGCTGACGCATCCTTCAATCCCCTCATCCAAGTCATTAATAAAAACTACAAACAGTAGAGGCCCAAGGACAGAGCCCTGTGGAACCCCACTCACCACTGACTTCCAGGCAGAATATTTTCCTTCTGCTACCACTCGCTGTCTTCTGTTGGCCAGCCAATTCTGTATCCAGGCAGCTAAGTTCCCCTGTATCCCATTCCTCCTGACCTTCTGAATGAGCCTACCATGGGGAACCATAGCTCGACCCTCATCAACTTTTCTAGTCACATCCTCAAAAAACTCTAAGGTTTGTGAGGCATGACCTACCCCTCACAAAGCCGTGTTGACTGTATTTGATCAAGCCATGCTCTTCCAGGTGGTCATAAATCCTATCCCTCAGAATCCTTTCTAACACCTTGCAGACGACAGACGTGAGACTTACTGGTCTGTAATTGCCGGGGATTTCCCTATTTCCTTTCTTGAAGAGAGGAATTACATTTGCCTCTCTCCAGTCCTCAGGTGTGACTCCAGTGGAGACCGAGGATGCAAAGACCTTCGCAAGTGGCGAAGCAATTGCATTTCTCGCTTCCCAAAGCAGCTGAGGACAAATCTGGTCCGGGCCTGGCGACTTGTCACTCTTAATGTTTGACAAAATTTTCAGCACATCAGCTTCCTCTATCTCTATCCATTCCAGCATGCACACCTGCTCTTCAAAGGTTTCATTCACTACAAAGTTCGTTTCTTTCATAAAGACAGAAGCAAAAAAACTCATTTAGGGCTTCCCCTACCTCCTCAGACTCCACACACAAGTTCCCTATGCTATCCTTGATCGGCCCTACTCTTTCTTTGACCATTCTCTTATTCCTCACAAGTGTAAAATGCCTTTGTGTTTTCCCTGATTCATTCTGCCAAGCCTTTCTCGTGCCCCCTCCTGGCTGTCCTCAGACCATTTTTGAGCTCCTTCCTTGCCTGCGTGTAATCCTCTCTAGCTGAACTTGACCCTAGCTTCCTCCACCTTATGTCAGCTATCTTCTTCCTTTTCACAAGAAGCTCCACCGCTCTCGTCATCCAAGGTTCCTTTATCTTACCCCTTCTTGCCTGTCTCAGAGGGACATATTTACTCATCACGCGCAACAACTGTTCCTTAAACAGTCTCCACATGTGTATAGTTCCCTTACCATGGAACAATTGCTCCCAGTCCATCCTTCCTAACTCATGTCTAATCGCGTCATAGTTTCCTCTTCCCCAATTAAATATCCTCCCATTTTGCCTAATCCTCTCCTTCTCCATAGCTATGTAGAATGTGAGGCAGTTATGGTCACTATCACCAAAATGCTCTCCCACCACAAGATCTGATACCTGCCCCGGCTCATTTCCGAGCACCAAGTCTAGAATGGCCTCTCCCCTCGTCGGCCTGTCAACGTACTGCGTTAGGAAACCCTCCTGAACACACCTTACAAAAACAGCTCCATTCAAATCTTCTGCTCGAAGGAGGTTCCAATCAATATTGGGAAAGTTAAAGTCACCCATTACAACAACCCTACTACGTCCACACTTTTCCAAAATCTGCCGACCTATGCTTTCTTCAATCTCCCTGCTGCTATTGGGGGGCCTGTAGTAAACCCCTAACGAGGTGACTACTCCCTTGCTGTTCCTAATTTCCACCCGTACTGACTCAGTAGGCAGATCTTCCTCGACAATGGAAGCTTCTGTAGCTGTGATACCCTCTCTGATTAGTAGTGCTACACCCCCTCCTCTTTTTCCCCCCTCCCTATTCTTTTTAAATGCTCTAAACCCTGGAACATCCAGCAACCATTCCTGCCCATGAGAAACCCATGTCTCTGTTATGGCCACAACATCATAGCACCAGGTACTGATCCATGCTCTAAGTTCATCACTTTTATTCCTGTTACTCCTTGCATTAAAGCAAACACACTTTAACCGATCCCTTGGTTCCTTCCCACTAGCTGGTCTACCTCTTGCTACTGCCTCACCTGCATCAACTCTCACCTCTGGCATACAGCTCAGGTTCCCACCCTCCTGCCATACTAGTTTAAACCCTCTCGAACTACTCGAGCAAACCTTCCACCCAGGACATTGGTCCCCTTCCAGTTCAGATGCAATCCGTCCTTCTTGTGCAGGTCCCACCTTCCCCAGAAGGCATCCCAATTATCTACATATCTGAAGTCCTCCTTCCTACACCAGCTGCGTAGCCACGTGTTAAGCTGCGCCCGCTCCCTGTTCCTCGCCTCGCTATCTTGTGGCACCGGTAGTAAACCAGAGAACACTACAGTTCGTCGTATGTGCGTCTTGTGCAAGGCATTGTTTCATCAGAGCACAAAGTACTCAAATGAAGAAATGGTTGTGAAATGAAGGCAGGGGTGCAGTACAAGGCTGTGTTGGTGCTTTATTAACAGCTGACCAATCCTATTCAAAGTTTGCTTGAATCCTAGTTCCCATCATCTTGATATTTTCAGTGTACCTTGGTACTGAAGTACAGACTAAAATTCAGAGATCACAAATTTTGAAGGAGGCCACACGTTCATTTCCTATCTACTCCCAATCTTGTAACTAATTTTCTACTGGATAAATTGTGTTTACGTGTGATTTGAGGTCAGTTTGGCTACTGTCATAGAACTTTGTTCCCACGGTGGGTGACTTTGTCCCGGAACTAGATTGTTGTATTTTTCACTGGATTCACAAGTATTCTCTCAACCAAATATAAATCAGTGTGCGTGAAATGCTGTATCTTTGCTCTTAGCTGGTGATGAAGTGGCTGATCCTTTTGAAATCTCCACCATTCGACGTGAAGATTACGATTTTCACAAGGGAAAGTCTGAGTATGAAGAGATTCTGCAGTGCAACAACCAGCCATCCAGTGCCACACCCCGTGGACATCAGTCACCTGCAGCTTTCCTCATCATGGCTTCTGGCCTAGATAAGGTAACATTGTTTGCAACCTGACCATTAATTTTGCTGGATACCATTCAAATGATTTTCTTTTTAATCAATCTGTTCAGGCATTTCATGATGGACTGGTGGTGCAGGTGAGACTTGAACCTCCACCTTAGAACATAGAACAGTACAGTACAGCACAGTACAAGCCCTTCATGCATGGTAACATCCTGAGTGCACCTTCTGATGAAGCGTTGGTGTGTTTTCCCACCTGGTTTTTAAACTCTGGGGTCCATTGCGATGGATTGCCTCACTGCCAGGTTTCCTCCGTAGTGGAATGTATTGGGGTTGAGTTCAATGTATTTATTAATAGCATGCTTCGTGAAGTGCTGTGCTTCCAGGGATTCATGTGCATGTCTCTGCCTCGCCTGTCCCACGATCTTGGTGTTGTCTCAGTTGAAGTTGTGGTTCTCCTTGTCCATGTGGATTGAGATGAGTGAGTATTGGTCATGTCTTTTTGTCGCCAGTTGGTGTTCATGTACTCTTGTTTGATTCCAAATAGACAATAGGTGCAGGAGTAGGCCATTCGGCCCTTCAAGCCAGCACCACCATTCATTATGGTCATGGCTGATCATCCACAATCAGTATCCTGTTCCTACCTTATCCCCTTAACCCTTGATTCCAAATAGACAATTGTTACTGTCCTTCCTGTTTGTCTGATGTAGTGTTTCTTGCAGTCCCTGCAGGAGATCTTGCAGATGATATTGGTCCTGTCCACTGCAGGGAGTGGGTCTTTAGTTTGGGTGAGCACTTGTCAGAGGGTTGATGTGGGCTTGTGTGCCACTCTAATGCCCAGTGGTTGGAGGAGCTCAGCGGTGAGTTCTGGCATGTTCCTGATGGAGGGTGGTGTGATGAGTGTGTCAGGACGTGTAGAAGCTCTTTGATGCTGTTCCTGTAGGCATCCCCTGACCCAGTTCTTTGGATATCCATTCGCCTTGACAACTTGGAAGAGGTATTCCTTCTCCTCCTTGGTGTAGTTCCATGTTGCTGCAGTGTGTAGTTGCCCTTTTTAAAAGTGTTTGCACGCAGCTTTGTTTGTGTCTGCTGGGATAATTACTGTTGAAATTCAGTATCTGGTCTGTGTGTGTGGCTTCTCGGTGTACTTTTATTTGCAGTTCCCCATTTGTCTTGTTCTTTACCATGACATCCAGGAATGGGAGTTGTTTGTTCTTTTCCTCATCTCTGGTGAATTTAATTCCAGTGAGAGTGTTGTTTATGAGTTTGCGTGTCTCTTCGAATTTGGTCCGTTTTAATGATGACAAAGGTGTCGTCTACATAGCGTATCCATAGTTTAGTTTGGATTTGCGGAAGGGCAGTCCTTTCCAGTCTTGGCATCACTGCTTCTTCTGCTATGAGTCCGGAGATCGGCGATCCCGTGGGTGTCGTGTTGATTTGCTTGTATGCTTGGCTGTTGAAGTTGAAGTGGGTGGTCAGGCATAGGTCCAGTAGTTTAAGCATGTTGTCCTTGGAGATGGTTTCACTGGGGTCAAGTTCTTGTTCAAGTAGTGTTGTTATTGTTTCCCTTGCCAGTGTTATGTCTATTGATATGAATAGGGCAATGACGTTGAGCGATATCATGGTCTCTCCGTCCTCTATCTTTACGTCTTTGATGGAGTTGAGGAATTCTTGGGCTGAGTGGATGGGAGTGGGGTGATTTGTTGACTTGACTCTTCTTTGTAGTTCTCTGGCTAATCTGTACGATGGAGTGCCTGGTATGGCCTGAGGGGGACTTCCAGCTTGTGCACTTTAGGGAGGCTGTAGAATCAGACACATTGAACTCAACCCCGTATGCATTCAACTACAGAGGAAACCCGGAAGTGAGGCAAACCATCGCAACGAACCCCAGAGTTTAAAAACCAGGCCAGAAAACACACCAACGCTTCATCAGAGGCTGCACTGAGGATGTTACCAAACAGAGTAATGAAACGTCTGCGGAAGAACAAACAAGCTGGGCGGGCGAGCCAACCAGCCTACCTCAACTCTTGAATAAAAAACCTACCTCTGGCTTCTCCCCTAATATCTACCTCCACTCACTTCAAAACTATGCCCCCTTGTAATAGCTAACTCCACACTAGGAAAAAGTCTCTGACTGTCCACTCTATCTATACCCCTGATCATTTTGTACACTTCTATCAAGTCACCTCTCATCCTTCGTCGTTCTGAAGAGAAAAGCCCTAGTGCTCTCAACCTTTCCTCGTAAGACCTTCCCTCCATTCCAGGCAAAATCCCGGTAAATCTCCTCAACACCTTTTCCGACGCTTCCACATCTTTCCTGTAATGAGGCAACCAGAACTTTACGCAATACTCCAAATGTGGCCAAAGTGGGCTTTTGTATAACTTGAAGCATAACTTCACGGCTCTTGAACTCAATCCCACTATTAATGAAAGCTAACACACCATAAGCCTTCTTAACAACTCTAGCCACCTGGGTGGCAGCTTTCAGGGAACTATGAACATGAACCCCAAGCTCCCTCTGCTTCTCCACACTGCCAAGAATCTTTCCGTTACTCCTGTATTCTGCTTTTAAATTTATCCTTCCAAAATGAATTACCTCTCGCTTTTTAGGATTAAACTCCATCTGTCACTTCTCAGCCTAGCTCTGCATCCTATCAATGTCCCTTTGTAACCAAGAACTCTTGCACTACCCAAACCTTGACCCACCTTTGCATCGTCCTAGAACTTACTAATCCACCTTTCCACTCCTTCATCCAAATAGTTTACAATAATCACAAATGGAAGAGGACCTAGAACAGATCCTTGTGGTACGCCACTCGTAACTGAGCACTATGTTGAATATTTTCCGTCCACTACCGCCCTTTATTTGGGGTAGCACAGTGGCTCAGTGGTTAGCACTGCAGCCTCACAGCACCAGGGACCGGGTTCAATTCCAGCCTCGGGCAACTGTCTGTGTGGAGTTTGCACATTCTCCCCGTGTCTGTGTGGGTTTCCTCCGGGTGCTCCAGTTTCTTCCCATAGTCCAAAGATGTGCAGGCTAGGTGGATCGGCCATGCTAAATTGCCCGTAGTGTTCAGGGGTGTGAGAGTTATAGGGGGACAGGTCTGGGTGGGATGCTTCAAGGGCAGTGTGGACTTGTTGGGCCGAAGGGCCTGTTTCTCTCTGTAGTTAAGCTAATCTTAACAGATCTGGACAGGTGGGAGACACTTCACACGTAGTGTTTCAGGCTTAGCTAATGGCCGAATATATAACTTGCTTCCTGGCTTGCGTTCTCTCCGCACACCTGCTGCTCCAAACAAGAAGGCCGCTGCTGCACAAGGTAAGTTTTTATACAAGGGGGGAAAAAAGACTCCCCTTCCTGTCGGCACCCTGGCTCGTACTCCCGCTGCCCCAAATAAGGACCAATGCCCCAGAGGGGGGGATGGTACCACTCTACTACAAGAAGGCCCCTAGTTTTAAATTCTATGCTTCACAAAGAAGTGACCAGTTAAAATATCCAAATAGCCCAAATTTATTTTCTGACCCCAGTCCCGTAATAGGCTACAGTCAGCCAATGGGAGATTTTGAAGTTAGTCATGGTGCCTTTCTGCCAATCTGTCTGCAGCATCCAGCCCAAAATTCTGACACTGAATCCAAATCTTGCTTGCTTATTGACTGTATTGGACATGAGTAAAGCATCAGAATTGCTGTGATTGCCTTGTTAGACCAAATCTTGATTATTTTTATTATTTGGTTGTTCTGTCAGAGCAAGATATGACACTTCATTTGGAAGGGGAGACAGCTAGATCAGCAGAACAGAATCAAATTAACGCAAAAAAAGCAAAATTATTTGATATAATGGCTTCTTCCTTGATATAATTTTTTCCAGAATGTTCTTCAGTCATGAATGAACATTGTGCATTGGAACTGGACAGTGTGGTTTTGTTTGTGGTTTCATTACACCAAGTTGCAAACCATTTTATTGAAATCAATTCTTCTCTGTTTCAGCACGGAATAGATTCGGAGAAACCCCTGCGCTATTCTCACATTGATATAGCCGGATCTTCTGGCCCATTTCCTGGAATACCCACTGGGTCACCAGTGGTTGCCCTGGCTGCAAAATATGTGCTAAACCGTATTTGAACCTCTGGTGGAAAGCGGAAAGGCCCGTGGAGATCAGAAATCTTGTTATCAAGGAAACCATGCAGTGTCATAGGACATCCACTAGTGGGCTATATAGCTTCACCTGAATTGTGAATGAAACATGAATGTTTGGTATAGATCAGTCAGTGCAGCTCTCCTAGAACTGAAGGCAGAAACATTAACCAGTACTCCAAACTTTCTCAGGTAGGCAAATGAAGAAGTTATGGTCTTTCAGTGCAAAATTCTTGAGTTTGTTTTTGTTTGATTTGTGCAATCCAAAGCTAAACTGCCAAAACCCGAAATCTTAAGTTGAGCTCTAGTGGAAAAAAATTACTTCGGGTCACACTATCAGGAGAAGGAAATGAGAGCTTGCAACAGAAATAAACAGGAAATGTAACGTTCAGAAGTAAATAAAGATTAAGATTGCCCTTGTTTGCCAGTGTCTTATTGAAGATGCATAAGCTAGTGAGTACACATGAAACACCAGTTGATTTGGCATCTGTGGTTGACCTTGGATAGCAAAAGGTGATTGCAGTTGCACTTGTCATGAAGTGTCATGATTTGTATTCTGCCTATCATTGGAATGTATGTTTTAGACCAATGTAAATGCCACAGTAATTTTTTCCAGAATTCTCTTCAGTCATGAATGAACATTGTGCATTGGAACTGGACAGTTTTCAGCACATGTTGTCTATTGGATATTGGAGGGGTGATGGCGTTGTGGTATTGTCATTGAACTGTTGATCGAGAGACCCAGCAAATGTTATGGAACCTGGGTTCAAATGCCAAGGCAGATCGTGGAATTTTAACCCACTAAAAATGTGGATTTCAGAATCTAATGATGGTCATGAAACAACTGTCGATTGCTGACTCACTCCTCATGTCCTTGAGAGATGGAAACTGCTGTCTTTACATGGTCTTGTCTAGATGTGACTCCTGACCCACTGCATTGTAGTTGACTCTTAACTGCCCTCTGAGCAACTCAGGGTGGGCCATAATTGCTGGCTTAGCCAACACTACCCTCCTCTTGTCAAAGAAGAAAAAAATGATTGCGGCATGTCTGGTCATCAAAAAGAAAATTGATTTTTCTTTCAAGCACTTGAAGTCTCATAATTCTTGCATTCTATACATTGTAGCATATTCAGTTTTGGAGCTTCACTTGTTTGGGCCATTACTTTTGAATATAGCTACTCACAGGGTTGCAACATAGAATTGGAGCAAGAGCACATGGAAAACAAAATACTTTGAAGTTTTCAGTTTTCACTGTCTCGCAACAAATTCTGTTGTACTTAGAATAAAGTAAAAGATCCCATGACACAAACGCAGTGGTTTTTCGAAATTGGCCTTTGAGGAAAACTTAGCCCACCACTTTGTTGCAGTGGTGAGTGGGATTGAGAGCACGCCTGTTTTCTAGAGTGCTGCTGATATCTTGAAATCAGAAGGCTGTGTTGTCTCCTTAAGACCAGTAGTATGGGAATGAAGCAAATCTCCAGTTGACTTCTCATCATGTTTTAGGACCAAGTCATTGCAGAATCTAGCAGGGCTCCAGGTACTTGTGCTTTGTAGCAGGTTTTAGGCTTGCATTGTTAATCTTGCCTCGGATCTAACACCAGTGTAAACATAGGGCTGATTGATTTAAGAGTAAACTGGTCTGCACTAGGAGGAGCTGTGACTATATTACTTTGAATTGTCAACTCAAACCAGCAGAACAAGTCATGGAAAGTTTGAATTGAGGTGCTGTATTACTGGCTGCAGAAAAAGGGTAAGACAACACAACAAAGATTTTTTCCATTATTCACTCTTATGGGGGCGGGGGAGTGGAATTCTTTCCCATTTGTGACCACTTGTATATCACAGGGAAGGGTTGTTCCCACAAAGCAGGGACCTATGACAGGGAGGTCCTAAACCTGCGTCATTAATCTGTCTCCTCATGTACGTTGGCCAGAAAAAAGAGATATCAAAGTGTGAAGCTGGATGAACATAGCAGGCCCCAAGCAGCATCTTAGGAGCACAAAAGCTGATGTTTCGGGCCGAGACCCTTCATCAGAAAAGGGGGAGGGGGAGAGTGTTCTGAAATAAATGGGGAGAGGGGGAGGTGGATCGAAGATGGGTGGAGAGGAGGTCAGAGGTGGGGATGGAGCCAGTAGAGGTGGGGATGGAGCCAGTAGAGGTGAGTGTAGAGGGGGAGGTAGGGAGGGGATAGGTCAGTCCGGGGAGGACGGACAGGCCAAGGGGGCGGGATGAGCTTAGTAGTAAGGAAATTGGGGTGTGGCTTGAGGTGGGAGGAGAGGATAGATGAGAGGAAGAACAGGTTAGAGAGGCGGGGACGAGCTGGGCTGGTTTTGGGATGCGGTAGTGGGAGGGGAGATTGACTGACTTGCTGGCTGTACTGGAATCAAAACTGAACAACAAACTCACACAGAACATAGAACATAGAACATTACAGCACAGTACAGGCCCTTCGGCCCTCGATGTTGTGCTGGCCTGTCATACCGATCTCAAGCCCATCTAACCTACACTATTCCATGTATGTCCATATGCTCATCCAATGACGACTCAAATGTACCGAAAGTTGGCGAATCTACGACCGTTGCACGGAAAGCGTTCCATTCCCTTACTACTCTCTGAGTAAAGAAACCACCTCTGACATCTGTCCTATATCTTTCACCCCTCAATTTAAAGCTATGCCCCCTCATGCTCACCGCCACCATCCTAGGAAAAAGGCTCTCCCTATCCAACCCTCTGATTATTTTATATGTTTCAATTAGGTCACCTCTCAACCTCCTTCTCTCTAATGAAAACAGCCTCAAGTCCCTCAGCCTTTCCTCGTAAGACCTTCCCTCCATACCAGGCAACATCCTAGTAAATCTCCTCTGCGCCCTTTCCAGAGCTTCCACATCCTTCTTATATTGCGGTGACCAGAACTATACACAATACTCCAAGTGCGGCCATACCAGAGTTTTGTACAGCTTCACCATAACCTCTTGGTTCTGGAAATCGATCCCTCTATTAATAAAAGCTAAAACACTGTATGCCTTCTTAACAACCCTGTCAACCTGGGTGGCAACTTTCAAGGATCTGTGTACCTGGACACCGAGATCTCTCTGCTCATCTACACTACCAAGAATCTTACCATTAGCCTTCCGGTTACTCCTACCAAAGTGCATCACCTCACACTTGTCTGCATTAAACTCCATTTGCCACCTCTCAGCCCAGCTCTGCAGCTTATCTATCTCTCTGCAACCTACAGCATCCTTCGTCACTATCCACAACTCCACTGACCTTAGTGTTGTCTGCAAATTTACTAGCCCATCCTTCTATGCCCTCATCCAGGTCATTTATAAAAATGACAAACAGCAGTGGACCCAACACCGACCCTTGCGGTACAACACTAGTAACTGGTCTCCAGGATGAACATTTCCCATCAACTACCACCCTCTGTCTTCTTTCAGCAAGCCAATTTCTGATCCCAACTGCTATATCTCCCACGATTCCATTCCTCCGCCTTTTGTACAAAAGCCTACTGTGGGGAACCTTATCAAACGCCTTGCTGAAATCCATATACACCACATCAACCAGTTTACTCTCATCTACCTGTTTGGTCACCTTCTCAAAGAACTCAATAAGGTTTGTGAGGCACGACCTTCCCTTCACAAAACCGTGCTGACTATCCCTAATCAATTTATTCTTTTCTAGATGATTATAAATCCTATCCCTTAACCTTTTCCAACATTTTACCAACAACTGAGGTAAGGCTCACTGGTCTGTAATTACCAGGGTTGTCTCTACTCCCCTTCTTGAACAGGGGAACCACATTTGCTATCCTCCAGTCATCTGGCACTATTCCTATAGACAATGACGAGTTAAAGATCAATGCCAAAGGCTCGGCAATCTCCTCCCTGGCTTCCCAGAGGATCCGAGGATAAATCCCATCCGGCTGAGGGGACTTATCTATCTTCACCCTCTAGGATTTCTAATACCTCTTCCTTGTGAACCTCAATCCTACCTATTCTAGTAGCCTGTATCTCAGTATTCTCCTCGACAACATTGTCGTTTTCTAGAGTGAATACTGTTGAAAAATATTCAGGCAAAGTACAATGTTCATGAGACAGATGATAGCCCCAACACTTAGCAAAATGCGAAGTGGAACACATTCTACACAGAAGAGACTAAAGGCCCAGAAAGAGTCAACAAAAAACAGGACCCTGGTAATCGTAGTGGCGAACAAAGGACTCATGACAATAATTCTCAGCAGACCCCAAAGCTAACGTACTACGAGCAGATACTGACACCTACCAACAGATGGCGATAGACCTGACATGCAGTTTCAAAACTGGATTGCAACAACCCTCAAAAAATTACACCGCTCCAGAGACCTCAGCAAGGCAGACTACCAAAAGAACTAAGCCAGAGGGATCCAACACACCCTGCTTCTACAGACTCACCGAAATAGGCCCTTCAGCCCAACAAGTCCACACCCACCCTTTGAGCAGACCGCCCAGATCCATCCCCCTATAACGCACCTCATCTACATATCCCTGAACACTATGGGAAATTTAGCATGCCAATCCACCTCACCTGCACATCTTTGGACTGTGAGAGGAAACGCATGCACATGGAGGAGAATGCAAACTCCACAAAGGCAGTCATCCAAGGGTGGAATTGAACCCAGGTCCCTGGCACTGTGAGGCAGCAGTGCTAATCACTGAGCCACTGTGAAAGAGAGAGGCACAGACAGACAGCAGACAAAGTGGGGAAACAGACGTACAAACATTGAAAGTTCCGAGGAATACAAAAATTGGAGAAACAGCACAAACAGTTGCAAGATTAAGGTTGAAAAACAGGTGGGTATAAATTTTCTGAAGAAGAGTCTTGACTCAAAACATCAACTTTCCTGCTCCTCTGATGCTGCTTTGCCTGCTGTGTTCATCCAGCCTGTTTTCTCTGGGTATAAATGGGACAAGGTAGTCACAAACATGGTGAGAAAAGAGCACAGCAGGAAATCAGTCAGTGTGGGGGAGAAGCAGAGGGTCACAAACGAAAGGAGAGAAATGGCTGGGCTGAAGCAGATGGACACAAAGATGAGAAAGACAGTGGGAGACAAACTGGGTGAAAGGTGTGGTCGTGCAGGGAGAAGAACAGATCAACACAAACAAAGGTAGGGGAGAGGAATAACTGTCAGAAAGCAAGGAGCTCGAAGAGAAGAAGAAAAAGAGGGGCACAGCCAAAGTTGTAACAAATGGGTAGAAAAAGCTGGAGAAGCACAGAGGCACAAACAGAATGGGAGACACAGGGGTGGCACCAGAGAGGAAGAAACAGTGAGCAGTAACTGAGACCATAACCGATAATAAGAAAAGAAATAGGAACAGAAATAACCTATGCACCCTGTCAAGGCTGTGCCATCACTCAATAGGATCATAGCTGACCTGATGTTTCTGAAGTCAACTTTCCTGTCCCTTTGCTGTAACCCTTGATTCCATTACTGATCAACAATATACTTATTACTGCCTTAAAAATATATAATAACTTGCCAGCAAAGCTTGTCAGTGTCAGGCATTCCAAAGACTCTCAGTCCTCTGAGAGAAAAAAGAATCCTCCCCTTCAGAATTAAATTGGCACTCCTTTTGTCTGGACTGTGCCTTCAATTCCTAAATACTCTGAAACATTCTATCAATCATATCAGCGTTTGCCCTGTCAGTCCTTTCAGAATCCTATTTGTTTCAATGAGATCACCTTATTGTTCTAATCACCAATGAATGGTATGCCCAACCTAATTAATCTTTGCTCATTAGACAGTCTCTCTGTACCAGGGTTCATTCCAGTGAACCTCCTCTGATCTGTGTCTAATGAAATGATTTCTTTGCTTAAATTAGGGAACAAACCAGCTCTCAGTACTCCAGATATGGTCTCCGCAGCACCTTGTACAGTTGTAATTTTTTGTATTCATTCACAGCCTGAGGACATCATTAACGAGGCCAGCATTTATTACCCACAGGGCAGGTGAAAGTCTACCACACTGCTGTGGGTCTATAGTCATGTGTCGGCTAGACCAGGTAAGGATGGCAGTTTCATTCCCCGAAGGACATCCATGAACCAGATGGGTTTCTCTGACAATTGCCAATGGATTAATGGTCATCACTTAGACTTGTAATTCCAGATATTTTTAATGGAATTCCAATACCACCATCTGCTATGGCAGGATTCAAAGCCAGGACCCCAGAATATTGTCTGAGTCTCCTGATTAACAGCCTAGCCACCATACAATTTGGCCATTGCCTTTCCTTTTATTATGTAACCTCCTAAGAGTAAGGAGTAGCATTGAGTGAGCCTTCCTGATTACCTGGTGCATCTGTATGTCAGCTGTGTGTCTCATGCACAAGCATCCCTAAGTCCCTTTGTGTTGCAGCTCTCTGCAGTTTTTGTGCATTTAACTCAAATGGTTTTGTTCTTCCTTCCAAACAACTTCACATTCTGCCACATTATACTCGAGTTGCCAGTTTTTTGACCACTTCATCAACCTATCAGTGTCGCACTATAAAATGTTCACCTCCCTCTTGGATAAGAACATAAGAACTAAGAGCAGGAGGAGACCATCTGACCCCTCGAGCCTGCCCTGCCATTTAGTAAGATCATAATTACCCACTGCACCTGCAATCCTACTTTTAGCGAATCATGCACGAGGACACCCAAGTACCTCTGCACAGCAGCATACTGTAATTTTTTACCATTTAAAACTGAGTCAATTTGCTATTCGTCCTACTAAAATGGATGACCTCATACCTATCAACATTGTACTTCATCTGCCAGACTTCTGCTCATTCTCTCAGACTAACTAAATGCCTCTGCAGACTTTCAGTGTCTTGTGCACGTTTGCTTTACCACTCACTTTAGTGTCATCACACATCACACTTAGTCCCCAACTTCAAATCATCTGTGTAAGTTGTAAACAATTGCAGTCCCAACACCAATCCCTGAGGCACACGGCTAGCCACTGACCGCCAACCAGAAAAACACTCACTTGCCTCTACTCTTTGCTTTCTACTGGTCAACCAATCCTGTATCCATGCCAATACCACCTGTAATACCGTGCAACTTTATCTTATGTAGCAGCCTTTGGTGTGGCACCTTGTCAAATGCCTTTTGGAAATCCAGATACACTACATCCACAGGTTTCCCATTGCCCACCATGCAAGTCATGTCCTGAAAGAATTCCCCCAAATTAGTTAAACAAGACTACCCTTCATGAACCCATGCTAGGTGTTCCCCATGAGACAATTTATATCCAAATGTCTTCCTATTTCTTCCTTCATGATAGATTCAAGCATTTTCCCCACGACCGAAGTAAAGCTAACTGGCCGAGAGTTACCTGCTTTTTGTCTACTTCCTTTTTTAAACAGTGGTGTCACATTGGCTGTTTTCCAATCTGCGGGAACCACCCCAGAGTCCAGTGAATTTTGGTAAATAATTACTAGTGCATTTGCTATTTCTCCCATCACTTCTTTTAGTACCCTGGGAAGCATTTCATCAGGGCCAGGAGACTTGTCCACCTTTAGCCCCATTAGCTTGCCCAGCACTGCCTCCTTAGTGATATTTTAGTGTCGTCAACAAATTTGGCTGTGGTACATCCACTTAGTTTCTCTAAATTAATCTATATCGCAAACATTTGTGGTCCTAACACAGATCCTTGTGGAACCTTACTGATTACAGGTTACCAACCTGATACCCCTTGTATCGAAAACAACAAAATGTGAGGCTGGATGAACACAGCAGGCCAAGCAGCATCTCAGGAGCACAAAAGCTGACGTTTCGGGCCTAGACCCTTCATCAGAGAGGGGGATGGGGTGAGGGTTCTGGAATAAATAGGGAGAGAGGGGGAGGCGGACCGAAGATGGAGAGTAAAGAAGATAGGTGGAGAGAGTATAGGTGGGGAGGTAGGGAGGGGATAGGTCAGTCCAGGTAAGACGGACAGGTCAAGGAGGTGGGATGAGGTTAGTAGGTAGGAGATGGAAGTGCGGCTTGGGGTGGGAGGAAGGGATGGGTGAGAGGAAGAACAGGTTAGGGAGGCGGAGACAGGTTGGACTGGTTTTGGGATGCAGTGGGTGGAGTGGAGGAGCTGGGCTGGTTGTGTGGTGCAGTGGGGGGAGGGGACGAACTGGGCTGGTTTAGGGATGCAGTTGGGGAAGGGGAGATTTTGAAACTGGTGAAGTCCACATTGATACCATTAGGCTGCAGGGTTCCCAGGCGGAATATGAGTTGCTGTTCCTGCAACCTTCGGATGGCATCATTGTGGCAGTGCAGGAGGCCCATGATGGACATGTCATCTAAAGAATGGAGGGGGAGTGGAAATGGTTTGCGACTGGGAGGTGCAGTAGTTTGTTGCGAACTGAGCGGAGGTGTTCTGCAAAGCGGTCTCCAAGCCTCCGCTTGGTTTCCCCAATGTAGAGGAAGCCACACCAGGTACAGTGGATGCAGTATACCACATTGGCAGATGTGCAGGTGAACCTCTGCTTAATGTGGAATGTCATCTTGGGGCCTGGGATAGGGTGAGGGGGGAGGTGTGGGGGCAAGTGTAGCATTTCCTGCGGTTGCAGGGGAAGGTGCCGGGTGTGGTGGGGTTGGAGGGCAGTGTGGAGCGAACAAGGGAGTCACGGAGAGAGTGGTCTCTCCGGAAAGCAGACAGGGGTGGGGATGGAAAAGTGTCTTGGGTGGTGGGGTTGGATTGTAGATGGCGGAAGTGTCGGAGGATGATGCATTGTATCCGGAGGTTGGTAGGGTGGTGTGTGAGAACGAGGGGGATCCTCTTTGGGCGGTTGTGGCGGGGGCGGGGTGTGAGAGACGTGTTGCGGGAAATATGGGAGACGCGGTCGAGGGCGTTCTCGATCACTGTGGGGGGAAAGTTGCGGTCCTTGAAGAATTTGGACATCTGGGATGTGCGGGAGTGGAATGTCTTGTTGTGGGAGCAGATGCGGCGGAGGCGGAGGAATTGGGAATAGGGGATGGAATTTTTGCAGGTGGGTTGGTGGGAGGAGGTGTATTCTAGGTAGCTGTGGGAGTCAGTGGGCTTGAAATGGACATCAGTTACAAGTTGGTTGCCTGAGATGGAGACTGAGAGGTCCAGGAAGGTGAGGGATGTGCTGGAGATGGCCCAGGTTAACTGAAGGTTGGGGTGGAAGGTGTTGGTGAAGTGGATGAACTGTTCGAGCTCCTCTGGGGAGCAAGAGGCGGCGCCGATACAGTCATCAATGTACCGGAGGAAGAGGTGGGGTTTGGGGCCTGTGTAGGTGCGGAAGAGGGACTGTTCCACGTAACCTACAAAGAGGCAGGCATAGCTGGGGCCCATGCGGGTTCCACATAACCTACAAAGAGGCAGGCATATTGTATCCATCCTGTTAACTGCCCGTAAGCCAGTTCTGCATGTATGCCAATATACTCAAGACAGAACTCTGGGTTCTGTTCTTGTGACTTCACCTTTTGCTAGATTCTTTGCCAAATGGTTTCTGGAAGACCAAGTAGAATATAACTACTGGTTCCTCTTTATACGTTCTGGCTGAGACTTAGTAGAAAAATTGTAATAAATGAGTCAGACACTTCTTGCCTATCATGAAGCCACGCTGATTGTGCTTCATTAGACTGAGCTATTGCTTCCTGAATAATTGTTTCAAATTTTTCAAGCCACTAACATTGAGTTAAAAGTAGTGTTGGTAAATTTGAGGTCCTCAATTTTGGTAGAAATAACAGCAAAGTGGATGATTATTTCAGTGGTGAAATATTGGAGCATGCTGCTGTGCAGAGGGACTTGGGTGTCCTTGTGCGTGAATCACAAATGTTGGTTTGTTGGCGCAACACGTAATTAATAAGGCAAATGGAATATTTCTTCTCATTGCTAGATGAATAGAATTCAAAAATAGGGAGGTTATGCTCCAAATGCCTAGGGTGCTGGTGGAGCCAGACTTAGTGTATTGTGTTCAACTTTGGTCTCCGCACTTGAGAAAGGATGTACTGGTACTGGAGGGAGTGCAGAGGAGGTTCACAAGGTTGATTGCGGAATTGAGGTTTGGCTTATGAGGAGGGACTGAGTAGACTGGGACTGTATGCGATGGAATTTAGAAGAATGAGGGGAGATCTTAATTTTTTTCCATATCTCTATGATGGGAATTGTTATGATATGGAGAGAGATTGTTTCCACTGCCAGGTGAAACTGCAACTAGGGGGCATAGCCTCAAAATAAGGGTGAGCAGATTTCAGGCTGAGTTGAGGAGGAATGTCTTCACCCCAAGAGTTGTTAATCTTTGCCTGTCCAGTGAAGCAGCTGAGGCAACCTCCCTGTTTTGAAGTTCAAAGATAGATTATGGACCAGTGAAGGAATTGAGGGTTAAGGCACAAAAAGATCAGCCGTGATTTTTTGAATGGCAGAGCAGGCTCAACAGGCTGAGTGGCCTGCTCCTGTCCTTTTGTTCCCAGGGCTATAGTTAACTGCTTTTTGCCTCCTCCCTCTTTGGAATAGGGATGTAACATTGGCAGTTATCCAATCTTCTGATACTTCTCCAGAATCCAGCGATTTTTGGAAAATTAGAACGAATGCAAGTATGTTTAGGATTCCAGGATGCAAGCCATCAAGGACAGCAGACTTAACTGCCTTTACTACCATTTGTTTGTCTAATACCATTTCTGTTGTGATGGTGATGGTACTTATTCTCGCCCATATTCTTCAGTATTCCTGGGGAAGTTCAAAGTATTTTCCACGTTTCATACTGACAGAAAATATCTGTTTAACTCTTCTATTTCATTGTTCCCAAAACTGTCTACCCAGATTGATTTTCTAAGGGGCTGATGTTCACTTTGACCTCTCTTTCTTAGTTTTGAAATTAACAATCAGAACATCTTTACAATTCTTTATATTTTCCGCGACTTCACCCTCACAGATTCTATCTGTGTTCTCTTTTTAGACCTCCTTTGCTGGATTCTTAATTTGATCCCAGTCTTCCCAATGTTTGTAGCTGCACCAGAGAAAGCATCCTGTTTGGATGCATTGCAGCTTGGTATGGCAACTGCTCTGCCCAGAACCGCAATAAATTAGAGTTGTGACCACAGCCCAGTCCGTCAAGCAAACTATCCATGGATTCCACTGGTACTTAATGCTGCCTTGGGAAAGCAGCCAATACAAGACCCTTCCCACACCAGTGACACGCTCTTCCATTCTCTTCCATCAGACTGAAGATAGAAAAATTTGAAAACACAGACCAAATGATTCAAGAACAGCTTCTTCCCCACTTCTGTCAGACTTTTGAATGGACCTCTCGTTCATTAGAGTTGATCTTTGTCTGTGCTTTCTCTGTAGCTATAAGACTACAGTCTGCTTTCTTTTCTGTTAGCCTGATGTAATAACGGAAGGTGTGATGTTGTCTGGATAGCTCACAAAATAATAATTTTCATTGTATCTTGGTATAGCAATAATATGACAATAATAAATCAAATTGGCGTTATCCCTGCCTCCTTACATGCGTTTTCCTTCCTCGTAATGCTTTTCTCAACTTGTTCGGTTTGCCATGGTTCGTCTCTCAGAATCATTTCTCGTAACTGGTTGTAATTTCACCCCTTAAATATCAGTAACTGCATTTTTACTGTCTTTCCTGCTAATCTATATGCCCAGGCCATTTAAGCGCACTGTATGATCAGGTTATTGTAATTCCCTCCATTTCAGTTAAACACAGTCAATTCCGATTCACTTTTAAACTGACAGGTTACCAAAGAACATAAAAATATCCTGACATCATCATTACTTCCTTGGGAATCTTTTATTCTGAGGTCACTTACTAAACCTGCCTCTTTACCGATTACCACAACCAAGATAGCCTGTTCCCTGATTGTAAAGTCTCAGACATATCCAGCGTGGAAACTGACACTCCATGACAACCAGGTTTCCTAAACTGAACTAGCCCCATTTTCCTGCATTTGGCCCATATCCTTCTAAACCTTTCCTGTCCGTGTTCCTGTCTCCCTGTCTTTTAAGTGTTGTACTTGTACATGCCTGTACCACTTCCTCTGGCAACTTGTTCGATGTATGCACCACCTTCTGTGTGGAAAAGGTTGCCCCTTGAGACCTTAGTCTTATTACTCTCTCTCTGCCTTCTGGTTTCGGACTCACCCTGGTGAAAGGACCTTGGCTAATCAACTTAACTGTGTATCTTATAAAGGTAATAAGGTTATCTCTCCACCTCCTTTGCCTCAGGGGTAACAAGTCCCAGCAACTCCCTGAAGCTCAAACCTGCAGAGTCAGTAACATTCTTGTAAATCTTGTTTGCACCCTTTGCAGTTCAGTATAGCAAGGTGATCACAATTATATACAGTACTTCAAATGTGGCCTTAGAAATATCTTGTACATCCATAACATAACGTCCTAGCTCCTGTACTCAGTTCTAGGACCAATGAAAGCAAATGTGTGAAACAATTTCTTCACCACCCCATCTACTTGTGATGCCACATTTAAGAAACTGCGGACCTGCACCCTTAGGTTTCTCTGTTCAACCAGGCTCCCCAGGCCCCTACCATAAACTCTATAAGTGCAATCCCTTTACACCTCTGCCCCCCATCAGGATGGTCATAGGGCTGTGCGCTTCTTCCTGCAGAAAAGGCCTGAACCATTCCATTCACTGTCACAAATAAAAACCAAAAGAACTGTGGATGCTGTAAATCAGGAATAAAAACAAAGTTTTTGGAAAAGCTCAGCAGGTCTGGCAGCATTTGTGAAGCAATAAAACAGTCAACATTTTGGGTCCAGCGACCCTTTCTCTGAACACCAAAGAAAGGTTACTAGACCTGAAATGTTAACTTTTTTTCCCTTCACAGCTGCTGCCAGATCTGCTGAGCTTTTCTCGCAACTTGGTTTTTGTTCCATCTACTATCGCCATCCTCTGCCTGGCTGAGCTTGCCCTCACCCTGAACAACTTCTCTTTTAACCCCTCTCTCTTCCTTCTCACATGGATACTCACGTGGGCCCCCATTCTGCCTGTGTCTTGGTGGCATACGTGAAGTGTTCCTTTGTTCCAGTCCTATTCTGGCCACCAGCCACAAATCTTTCTCTGGTATTTTGATGATATTATCAGTGCTGCTTTCATCTGGAATTAGAAAAGCTTATCCATTTTGAATCCAGTTTTCACCCCTCACCTTCTCCGGGTCCATCTGACTCCTCTCTTCCCTTCCTCAACATCTTCGTTTCCATTTCTGGGGACAGGCTAGCCAACAATCTCCATGACAAACCAACTCCCACAGTTAGCTTGATAATGCATCCTCACACCCTGCTTCCTGTACAGACTCTCTTCCATTCTCCCAATTCTTCCATCTCTGTTGTATTTGTTCTGATGATGCCTGTTTCGACAAGGGAGCCTCTCAACTGTGCACCACCTTCGTCAACTGAGGATTCCCCAGCACCATAGTTGACAGGACCCTCAGACAGGTCCAACCTATCTCCTGCACTTCAGCCCTCAACCCCCTACTTCCTCCCACAACAGCAATGGGGTCCTCCTTGTCCTCACATTATCTGACAAGAACCCATGTGCAGCAGATCATTTGCTGCCATTTCTGCCAACCCAGCAGGATGCCACCACCAAACCTATTCCCCTGCCCTCCCCTCCCTTATCAGCATTCCTCAAGGACCATTCCCTCCAGGACACCATATCCACACCACCTTCACTCCCAATATCCCCTCTCAACCCCATGCAATATCAGAAAGTGTAACACCTGCCCGTTGACTTGCTTCCTCCTCAGTATTGAAGGGCCCAAACACACCTTGTAGGTGAAGCAGCACTTTTCCTGTACTAATCTATTGTAATTTGGTCACAATGTGGTCCTCTCTACATTGGGTAGATGCTTCATAGTGGCTAGGTGGCTGCTTCATAGAACACGGACTTTCTGTCCGCACAGAAGACCTTGAGCTTTGATTCAACAAACCATCATGTTTCTGTGCCAATCTCTCACTCTCTCCCTCTGTCTCTCACTCTGTGGCTTGCTACAGTGTTCCACTGAAGCTCAGCACAAGCTGGAATAACAGCACCTCATTTTTTGCTTAGGAACTTGACAGCCTTCTGGACTCCATGTCGAGTTCAACAATGTCAGGATTTCAGGCACCTTATTCCCAGCCCAGGCCTTGTTACCACAGGGTTTACTGTTACAGACAACCAATTGTTAGCTACTAGTAGTCCCTGTTAGCAGCTATTCATTGTTCTTAACATTATCCATCCTTTATGGCCCAAATGATCAAGATCCAGTTGTACTCTCAGATAAGCTTCTTCGCAATCCAGAGTACCCCCAATTTTGGTGTCATTTGCAGATTTACTAACTAGGCCTCCTTTATTTTCATCCACATTGTTGACATAAATAATGAACAACAGTGGACCGGGCACCAATCCTTGCGGCACACTGCTGGTCACAGGCCTCCAGTCCAAACAATAACCCTCTTCAACCACCCTGTGTCTTCAACCAATTTTATATCCAATTGGCTTGCTATACCTGGAGTTCATGCAATCTAACCTTACTAACCAGTCGATCATGCAGAATCTTGTCAAAGAACTTGGTGAAGCCAATGAAGACAACATCTACAGCTCTGCTTTCATGTATGTTCTTAATCACCTCTTCAAAAAACTTAATCGAGTTTGTGCAACACAATTTCTCACACTTGTCATTTTGCCTATCCCTAATCCATCTTGTCTTTCCAAATGCACATAGATCCTGCCTCTCACAATCCCCTCGAATAATTTAGCCACTGCTGACATTTGGCTCACCAGTCTGCAGTTTCCTGGCTTCTCTTTGCTGTCTTTCTGAAATAACTCCACGACATTAGCCACTCTCTGGCCTTTCAGCACTTTGATTATGGCTGTTGCTGATACAAATATCTCTGCTAGGGGCCCTCCAATTTCTCCCCTAGCTTCCCACAATATCCTGGGATATATGTGATCAAGTCCCAGGAATTTATCTACCTTTAATGTGTTTTAAGACCTCAGACATCTTTTGTGTAATGTGGACTATCCAAGACATCACACTTTGTCTCCTTGGGTTCCGTACCTTCCGTGTCTGTCTACAAAATAAACTGATACGAAATATTTGTTCAGGATTTCACCCGCCTCCTGTGGTTCTTCACATGAATGACCTCATTGGTCTTTAATTGGCCCCTTTTTCTTCCAAGTTACTCTTTTGCCCTTAATAAACTTGTAAAATCTCTACCGATTCTCCTTTACCGGGCCTGCCAAAACTATCTTGTGTTCCCCTCTTGCCTTTCTGATTTCCCTCTTCACTGTACTCCTACAACCCCGAAACTCCTCAAGGGATTCACTTCATCCCAGCTGACACACACCTCCTATTTCTTAACCACAGCCTGAGTATCTGTCGTCACCCTGTATTCTGTACTCCTACCAGTCTTGCCCATCACCTGAACAGGAACATGCTGAACCAAAACTCTTGTTATCTCACTTATGAAAGCCTGCCTCTTACCAGATATCCCTTCTTCTGCAAACCACCTCGTCCAACCAACTTTGGAAACTTGCTGTCCAATGCCATCAAAACTGACTTCAACCCAATTTAGAGCATGAGCTTTTAACCAGGCATGTCTTTGTGCATCACTTTTGTTTTCAACCATAAGAATTATGGTCACTGGTCCCAAAATGCCCTCCCGGTAATGCGTCAGTCACTTGTTCTGCCTAATTTGGAAAGAGAAGGTAAAATGTTGCTGTCCTCTCGTAGGTCTTATCTATGTATTGATTGAGAAATTTCTCTTGAACACACTTAACCAATTCCTCGCCATCCAAGCCCTTAACACTATGGCAGTCCCAGAATGTGATGAGAAAGTTAAGGTCCCCGTCTATGACATCCCTACTATTCTTAGAACAATCTGTGATCTCTGTACATTATTGCTCCTCAATTTTCTGTTGGGGTCCGTTCGTACAGTTCCATCTAAACGATCACCCCCTTCTTCTTTCTCAGCTCCATCCATAGAGCTTCGCTGGATGATTCCCTAGGAATATCTTTTTTCAGTACTACTGTCATGTTTTCCCTTAGTAGCAACAGAAATTACTCACCTGCAAACTGGAGGAGCATATTCCAATTCCGCTGACAGCCCAATGGCCTAAATGTGGATTTTACCAGTTTCAAAACCTCTGCAACCCTGCTCTTATCCCCACCTCCTTGACCTGACACAACCTGTCCATCTTCTCTCTCACCTATCCGCCTCTCCCACCCCACTGCCCAAACCCCACCACTCCCTATCTGCACTGAACTATCACCGTCCCACTTACCTTACCCAGCCCCAAGCCTCCTCTCTCTTTTTATTTCTTAACTCCTTTTCCCCACCCTGTTTCTGAAGAAGGGACTTGACCCGAAAAGTCAACTTTACTGCTCCTGTAATGCTGTCTGGCCTGCTGTGTTCCTCCAGCTCCACACTGTGTTATCTCTCACTGCCCCTCCTCACTTGTCCCCCGCTTCTGTCTTCCCTAAAGCATCTGTCCCCTGGAACATTGAGCTGCCAGTCTTGTCTCTCACGTTCGGACATGTTTCTCTAATTGCTATGATATCCCAGTCCTGTGCTCCCAAGCTCTGCTTGGCCAAGGTTGTCTTCACCCTCAACGACTTCTCTTTCAACTCCTCTCATTTTGTTCAGGTAAGAGGAGTTGCCATGGTTACCTGCATGGGCCCTAGTTATGCCTGTCTCTTCATGGGGAAAGTGGAACATACCTTGTTCCAGTCCTATTCTGGCCCCCATCCACAACTTATTCTCCAATACATCAATGATATCATCGGTGCTGCTTCACTCTCTCATCCAGAATTGGAAAACTTCATCAATGTTGCCTCCAATTTCCACCTTGCCTTCACTTTCACCTGGTCTATCTCTGACTCCTCCCTTCCCTTCCCTAACATTTCTGTTTCCCTTTCTAGGGTTAGACTGGCCACTAATATCCACTGCATACCCACTGACTCCTATAGCCACCTGGACTATATATTCTTTCACCTCAACTCCTGTAAAGATTGCATGCCATTCTCTCAGGTCCTTCGTCTCCGTTGCATATGTTCAGATGAGGCCAACTTTGACAAGGGAGCCTCCGAAATGTCCACCTTCTCCCTCAACCGAGGTTTCCCCAGCTCCGTTGTTGATAGGGTCCTGAATCAGGTCCGATGCATCTCCCGCACTTCCACCCTCATTCCTTCTCTTCCCTCCCGCAACAGCGATAGGGTTCCCTTTTTCTTCGCCTACCATCCCAGCAGCATCCACATCCAGAAGATCATCAGACGCCATTGCCACCATCTCCAGTGAAATGGCACCACCAGGCACATAGTTCCCTCCCCTCTCTTGTCTGCTTTGCACAGGAACCATTCCCTCTGGGACACTCTAGTCCACACTTCCTTCACCCCCAACACTTCCCCGCAGCCCTGTGGCACCTTCCCTTGTAACTGGTAAAGGTGCAACCCCTGCCCATTTACCTCCTCCCTCCCCAGTATCCAAACATACCTTCCAGGTGAAGCAACACTTCACCTGCACTTCCCAGAATCTAGTTTACTGCATTCGCTGCTCACAATGTGGCCTCCTCTACACTGGGGAAATGAAGCGTAGACTTGATGACCGCTTTGCAGAACATCTACATTCTGCTCACAAAAAAAGACCCTGAAATACCTGTTGCCTGCCACTTTAACGCACCACCAAGTCCCATGGCCAACATCTCTGTCTCTGGCTTGCTGCAGTGTTCAGTGAAGCCCAACACAAGCTGGTGGAACAACACCTCATTTTCCTCTTGGGGTCCCTGCAGCCCTCTGGACTCAACATTGAGTTTGATAATTTTAGGGCCTAAGCTCTCCCATGTCCCAGCCCCCTAACCCACACACCAGGCCTTGTTACCACACAGCCTGCCATTACACAACCCCTGTTGTTAGTCACTAACAGTCTGCATTAACAACTATTCACCCTCCCATCCTCATCATTAGCAATTCCATTGTCTATCCAACTGTCTTTGTCTGTCTTTGGGCTCTATCATATCATTTACTCCCTACCCCACCCACCTCCCTATTTTCTGCATCCAAACTGACGTTTTCCCAGCCACAATCAGTTCTGAGGAAGGGTCACCAGACCTGAAATGCTAACTCTGTTTGTTCCTTCACAAATGCTGCTAGAACTGCTGAGCTTCTCCAGCAACTTTATTTTTGTTCTAGGTCCCCATTGACCTGGCTGCTGCTGCTATTTTCCCCTGATAAGTTTCTTGCCTCCAACAGTACCCAAAACAGTATTCTTGTTTGAGAGAGGCATAGTCAGAGGAGACTTCTACACTTACTTTCTTGGCAATCATCCATACCCTGAGATTATGTGCTGTATCAGTCAGGCATCTTACATTGAAATAAATTCATTTTAATACATTAGTCTTCCCTCGCTTTCTGCTGTGTTCTTGTTGTGCTTCTGAGCCTTTATAAAGCTCTAGTTAGGCCCCATTTAGAGTACCGTGTCTAATTTTGGGCCCCACTCCTCAGGAAGGACATACTGGCCCTGGAGCATGTCCAGCAGAGATTCACATGGGTGATCCCTGGAATGGTAAGTTTAACGTATGGTGAATGGCTAAGGATCCTGGGATTGTATTCATTAGAGTTTAGAAGGTTGAGGGCAGATCTAATAGAAACTTACAAGATAATGTACAAGAAAGGGTGGACGATGGAAGGTTGTTTCCGTTAGGCAGGGAGACTAGGACCCATGGGCACAGCCTTAGAATTAGAGGGGTAAATTTAAAACGGAAATGAGGAGACATTCCCTCAGCCGGAGAGTGGTGGGCTTGTGGAATTCATTGCCATGGAGTGGAGGCTGGGACGTTAGATTCCTTCAAGGCAGAGTTCGACAAGTTCTTGATCTCACAAGGAATCAAGGGCTACGGGGATAGAGCAGGGAAGTGGGGTTGAAATGCCCATCAGCCATGATTTAAATGGCAAAGTGGACTCAATGGGCCGAATGGCCTCACTTCCACTCCTATGTCTTGTGGTCTTATGGTCTGCCTTTGCTATTTAACATACTCTCTTTAACTTCTGTACCAGCATTTAAATTCTCTCTTGTCTCACTGTTACTTTGGGTCCCAAACCCTCCCAGACTATTTTAAATACTCCTCAGTGGCTCAAGCAAATCTTCTTGCCAAAATATTAGATTCCCCCAACTGTTCACGTACAACCCCTCCCTCTTGGATAGGTTGCTTCTGCTCCAATAGCCATCCCAATGATCCAAAAACCTGAATCCTGTCCCCTGCACCAGCTCCTCAGCCATGCATTCACCTGCCCTTATCCTCCTGTTCCTACTCTCACTAGCATGTGGCACAGACAGTATTTCAGGCCTTATAAACTTTGAGATCCTACTGTTTAATCTCCTGCCGAATTCCCAATATTCACTCTGCAATACCTCATATACAGAAAATGTATGTTGTTGGTATCAAAATGTACAAGGCGTGCAGCTGCTTGCACACCCCTTTGAGAATTTGCTGCAACTGCTGTGAGATGTGCTTGACCCTGGCACCAGGGAGGCAACACAGTTTTCTGGAATCTCAGTCCAAATGCTTGTCTGTGCTCTTGAATCTCCTGTTTTGCAGAATAGTCAGCCATGGTGCCAAAGATCTGGCTTCTATTGCGATTTTCCCCTGAGAGGTTATACTACTTCCATAAGTATTCAGAACCGGATTCTTGTTCGAGAGGCATAGCCAGAGGAGACACCTACGCTTACTTTTTTTGATGGTCACCCATCCACTTGATTGTACACGTGGTGTGAGCACCTACCTGAAGCTATGATTTATCAGAGTCTCTGTATGCTCCTCAATGCTTCCTGATGGCACTTCAACTAATTGCTGCAGTTGGACACACTTCCTGTAGACAGGGACATTCGCCTGCTCCTTGATCTCCCACATCTAACAGGAGATACACAACAGTTCACTGACTGCCATTTCTGCTAATTTACCTGACTTAGTTAGTCTGAGGAAGGGGCGGCACTCTGAAAGCTTCCGATTTCAAATAAACCTGTTGAAATATAACTTGGTGTCGAGTGACTTCTGACCTTTAACAAAACTGGCAGACTTCAAGAGAAAAATGAAGTCTTTCCTTACCTTTACATTGTTTCTGTTTTCCCTCTTCAACAAAGCCTGGTATTCACCTCGGCCTACTTCTAGCTCTTAGCAGCAGGACCCTGGCCACAAAGCAGCCCCTTGCAAAAATGGCCAGAACAAGACATGGCAATGCCTTCCTCCCCGCTGGCCTAAACACCCCCGTTATCTCAAATGCAAGTGTTTGCATTCTCTTGCTGGTTGCACTCCATGCCTGGCTCTGTGACCTCCTGCTTCAGGCAAGTTTCCTTCATGAATTCCATGAATTTCTTGTCTTAACTGTCTTTTCTAATTTGATGAACCCAGTCGACAAGAAAATTTAAGTTATACATTACTATTGCTCCCCTCTTTTTACATGCTCTGATTATTTTTTAACTTATGCTCGTTTATACAGTATGACGCCTGTATAGGGAGTTGATTACCACTCCTCCCAATGTCTTCTGTCCCCTGCACATTTTTCCCCTCCTCCCAAATGGACTCTGTCATCTGAGTTGAGATTGTCTCTTGCAACTGCCTTGTTTCATCTTTTATTTGCAAAGCTATCCCACCACCTTTTCCTTACGTCCTGTCTTTCCTGCCAAGTTCCCAATTTTCATCTCCTTGGAACTATGTCCCTCTAATGGCAATGAGGTGATATATGTTTACCTCAATTTGCATTGCCAGTTCATCTACTTTGTCCCAAATGTTTTGTGCATTGAGACTCAAAGCTTTTAAGTTTATTTTCGTATCAAATTCCTCTACACTTTCGTGATTCCTGGTGCAGGATAGGATACCTTCTGTTCCTTCTTTTTCTCATTTCAGTCAGTCTCATTACTAAACTATCCTCCTACCTTCTCTCTTTTTTAAATTCTATTGTTGGCCTTAGGCATTGGCTGATCCACATTTATTGCCCTTTCCAGCTGCCTTTGAGAAATCAGGTGTGAGTTGTGGCCTTGAAATCTCTTTGGCTTTTTTTAAGTTGTTGCTGTCATTAGCCTTCAGCTCATCTGCAAATGAAGACTGACACAAACTGTTTGACTTTGTTCATCCAAGATCTCAGGCAAAGATATGCTAAGTGCTTGTCGGAAATTTGCTTGATATTGATGATATGGTATTGAGGTTGGTTGGCTCACTGAGCTGGTTTCTTGTTTCGCAGACGTTTTGTTACATAACATCCTCAATGCAGCTGCACTGGTAACGAAACTTCTGTGAAACAAGAAACCAGCTCAGCGAGCCAACCAAACTCAACACCCACAACCCAGGCTATAAATCTACTCCCAAACCTTTGAGGATATTGTATTAAAAATCCTTACAGCCAAACACTGTCAGCAGTCAGTGACTCCATGCCTGTTTGTCTTGACAAGCAGCATGAGGAAGACCAAAGCCGTGGTCTTGGGGGTTGCTGTGACTCTTATCTGTCAGCACTGACCATGTCATGTTGGAAGTTGTTGCAAGCTTCACATGTCTACACTTCAACATCACCAGCAATTGGTCTTTTGCTGAACTCAATAGACCCTCCCAAATCATGCAGTTGTTGTGCCCAAACTGAGTAAGAGGAATGGGGAACATAACTGTGATCATCAATCTCAAGGAAGTGTAAAGAAATTTGACATGAAAATAAACCTAAAGGCTTTGAATCTCAATGCACAAACCCAAGCCTGGGCTTTCAGTGTATTTCTGTTTAGTGGTGAGACCTAGACAGCACATGCAAGGTGGGAGAAAAGATTTGAGTAGTTCCAGTTTCATTGTGTCTAGTTTCATTTGGTAAGACAGGATTTTGAAGTGTGCTAATTCCATCAGCATACCTTCGTCACTGAATCAACAGCATTTGTGCTCATGTTGAACAAGAATATAAAACTTTGTTCTGGAAGAGTTCGTGTATCTGTCTGGTCCATTAGGGCACTCACTCAGGCTACTGTCTTCCTGTGCAGAAAATGTGGCAGACCTTCCAATGGTGTAACTGAAGCAACAATAAGCATTGCCAACAGAATTGACCACCACATTGTGAACTATTCTTTTAGGAGATGGATAGCTGCTGTTTTAAAAAAAAGCCACTATGCAGATTGAGACAATGAACGACTATTTTAGATGCTAATCAGGCCAATTATTTCTTTGAATAATGTCATAACGTTTTTCTAATTTATTGAATAGGCAGTCAGGGCCATGGTTTAGCAGCAAATAAGAAAGCTGTTCAAATCTGTTATGCAGCCTTGAATCAGTCTTCTACTTTCGAGATGGAAGCAACAGATTTATGGGAATAAATTTCAAGATGGACTTTAAAATACATGTTCAACTAACATCATTGGAGTTTTTGCTCAAATTCTGCAGGACTGAGCGCATAAATTTTGAAAATATGGCTGTCATCTAAAAGTCATTGTGATATATTGCTGATGTGAAATCATTGCAGGAAATTGTTCATTTTAATTGTCTGCATTTTGAATTACAAAGAGTGCTACGTTTCAGCTTTTGTGTGGTTGAGTATCAGTGGGGTTGCTGATGCAGCATGCTGGAAGTTGTCAACGTTGAAGACATGCAAACCACAAAATTAACATCTATATTAGAATTGCAGCAAGTATTTTTTGTTGTGAAGTAAGTTGGATACTATTTTCTGTAGAATAATGTAGTGTGAGAGTGAGAGCACAGGGACAGGCAACTAGGAAATGCACTGAGTGTTTCTTTTTTCGTACTTAAATTGAAACTTAAGACCTTACTTGCATAGTTTAGTATGAATTTTACAATAGTTTAGTGCTCCTGACGTATTCTGATTCAGAAACACAACAAAAGTCTTAAAAACTGGTCAATCCTGGGCAATAGTAACTTCCCATGACCTTCCAGAAGCCTAAGTATTAAGTTCATATCCAGCTATTTATTATTTAGTTTAGCTTTAAGTTAACAGTAATTACTCTAATATACAAGGGTTCATCAACCGAAGTGCCTTTCCAGGGAGCTTTGGACTTGTTTATTTCTATCTGACTTCATACCATTTTAGATATTTATCACGCATATGGAATTTCCTAATTACTGCAACTGTAACAAATATTTCTTCTTCTTGGAGGGAACTGAAACCTTCATCTGGATATGTAAACTTTGATTTTATTATCTCTAAGCAAATAATCTGAATATTTCCCATGCAAAAGTGGACACAGAAGTCCTCGGTTGTATGAGATAACAAGATGTCGAGCTGGATGAACACAGCAGGCCAAGCAGCATCAGAGGGGCAGGAAGGCTGACGTTTTGGGCCTAGACCCTTCAAGTTCCTGCTATCTCCTCAGTTGTATGAAATCTCCTTTTGTCTTTGAGGTCTTTACAGTTAATAATTTATGATGACCTGAGAGAACTCTGCTGCAGTGCCTTGTTCTGTGCTTTCATACTGTTCTGCGTGGTAGATGGAGCAAATATGCTTGAATGCAAAGTTACAGTCCTTCATCATTGGCAGTTCAAGATCATGGACCTCATTACAGAACGGCACGTGGAAAAAACTTAACCATGTCTACTGGATCAGATTTCAAGGCCACCTTTGCCTCACATCAGGAGCTCCGAAGGCAGCTTGTTGTCATCATTCCCATTAGTTCTTTCTTCTTCCAGAAACTGGCTTATTCTTTGTTATCAGAGAGGTATTTACTTCTGTTGAACCTGTTGGGCGCACTCAGCCACGTGCAAGATATCTCATGCAGTCAGCACAAACAGATGGAAAATGTGAGATGTAAGGGCTTAAAGAATGGAGAGGCCATGAAGGTTATTGTTAAAGATGGAAAACTAATAATTGTACAACATGGGAATCAGATGCCATTAATGTCACTGACAAAAAGACTTTCTCAAAGAGGGAAAATGTGACCCACAGGGGTTCATCCCTTGATCTCCCACCCCTGCATTTCTGCTTGCATCTGCATTGTGTTCGCCCACGCATCTCCACTGTCTCACCGCGACTATCAGTTTTGCCCTAAGCAGATCCATACTGATAATGAAATGGATAAGGTTTGCAGCAAAATATAGGCTGAGGTGGAGTGAATATGTGCCGTGATTTAGAATCTCCTCACTTCAGGAAACTGATTCTGATTTGTCTGGCCACAGCCAGTGTACTGTGCAGTATTAAATAAAGGGTGTCTTGGTGACAGGACCGAGCCGCTGCACAGTTATTTCAGTGATGATTTCCAAGATGTGTTGCAGAATTGGAAAAAATTCTGGCGAGGCCTGCCTCAACATTGGGAGAACCCCACTGTATCGTTCATGCTTTTCACAACCAGAATGATGGGTTTCTCGCAAGATAGCAGCGAGTTGCCAAGTGACTATTAACAGATAGTTATTATCTGTTGAATGCTCAGCTCATTCGTATTCAGCCTCCACCTTATGAAACTTACCAACTAATCTAGATGTTGGGAGAATTTGACATGGAACCCAGAGCTTGTACGTAGCACATTCACCTCACTATTCGTTCCAAACAACCCCAATGCCTAGTACTAAACTACAGACCAAGGCTCAATCTGCACACACTAGCCACATGCCCTGAACTGAGGAGATTTATTCCTCCACCAGGAAATGGCATGTGGCATCCAGCAGCCCCTCATGCCTTCATAACCATCCTGGTACATCTCTCTGATGTATTGACAGTGCACTCTAAAAGTGTAGACTTGCACTGCAAGGGATACCCGGCAACTGTCATTGAAAGGTTGCTACAAGCACACTTTGGACTCAGGACAGGTGCCAAGCTTGTGGATCTCAGGGCTACTTACTTGCTATCTAAGCATTCGTCCACTTAGGGTCTATCCATATGCCTGCAGCATGCATTCTTCATCATGCATTGCAGAGCAAATTAACACAGTCATGCAACAAGGCAGCTTGTTTTGCTGCTCAGCAGTCCTTACTCAAGGGAATGCACTCTTATTAGGTGCTACATCAGTCTCAGAACCACACCACAAGCCAGCCACTTACAGGGCAAACTCACTGTATGTACAGTAAATAGTCAGCCATATATCAGAACATGTTAGATCTGAATCATGCAGTTTTTATTTTTTGGCCAAGATGCATCAGACTTTTTGGAGGATTTCCTGCTGCAAGGCAGAGAAAGTTCTCCTGGCCTATCTTAAACCCACCCCATTAATTCTCTACCATGACACAATGGCGCTTCTCAAGCATGATTTCTGCCCACCTTACCATATTGCCACATCAATTCACAACTCATTGGATTGTAGAATTCACGTGTATCTCATTTACCTACACCATCTTTGAAAACATCTAATGAAACACTGTCATTCCAGAGGTGCCCTATATTATTCCTGACATTTACCCAGATGTAACAGACAGGAACTAACACCCCCTTTGCAGGAAGGTACATGAAGGTCCGTTGGGACTCTGTAATATAGAGGTAGGACTTCTTCATTCCCGAGGACTAGAATTAGAATCTGCCAGCCTGACCTGAGGCTGTTGCATGGGTGAAAGCAATCTCAGTTTTCTAGAAGAATGCTCAGCACTGTTGGAACAAGATCATTGCCCTTCTCCACTTTGGCAGAGTAAGGTCCACCATGTTGTTTCTGATACCTCACCTCCAACTAAGGTTGTCATAAATGCTGTTAAATAAATCAAAGATAGCACCAGTACTACCCTCTGCACTAAATAGCTATGGAAGAGAAAGCACACCAGAAGAACAGCACAGTTTTGGGTTACAATAAGAATCCAGTATGCTTGCAAATATGGTCCAAATGTAGACGTAGAGGTGGAGTCAACATGCCTGTCATTACAAGGCAGCATTTAATTGACTTCAGTATTAAGGAACCAGCAAAATTGGAGTGAAAGAGAAGTGGGAAACTTCTCCGCTGGTCAAATTCATTCCAAACCCAAAGGAAATGGTAGGTCGTGGTTCTTGAAAATCAGCCATCTCAGTCCAAGGTCATCATTGCAAAAATTCCTCAGCAATGATCTTCAACTGCTTCATCCATGATTTTTTTCCTCAGGAATGGGAATATTTGTTGATGATTGCACAATGTGTAGGGCCACTCGCAACTCCTCAGATACAGGAGCAATCAATGTTCAGATGTATCAAGATGGAGTAATGAACAGGCTTAGGCTGCCAAGTGCCAAGTAACATGCATGCCGAACAAATCCAAGGTACTTGTCTGTGAGAAGTGATCATTAAACATCTCTCTTTAACATTCAGCTGCATTCTATCACTGAATCTCTGACCTCACTGGAAATTACCATAAACCAGAAACTGAACCTGACCGGCCATATAAATTGTATGGTTACAAGTCAGGCAAAGAATTGGGATTCTGTGGTGTATGACTCACCTCCCCAATTCCTGTCCACCATCAACAGGCCACAGGTCATCAATGTGACTTGCATGGCGGAGTGCAGCTCCATGGACACTTGAGAACTTAGAGACACTGTCCAAGATAATGCAGCATCTTTGACTGGCACCTATCCACCACCTTGAACCTTCACTTCCTTCACTACTAATGCACAGTGAGCAATGTATATAAGATGCATTGTACGACTTGCCCAGGCTTCTTCAACAGTACCTCCCAAACCTTTGAACTCTGCCACTTAGGATGAAGCCAACTGAAGCATGGGAACATAACCGTCTACAAGTTCTCAACCAATCCATACACTATATTGATTTGGAATTATATCACCATTCCTCCACTGTCACTGAGTCAAAATCCTGACACTCCCTTCCTGTCAACCAAATATATGTACCAACACTACTCAGAATAAAGCAGTGAAAATATGCTGTTCACCACTTCCTTCTCAGACACAGTTAGGGATGAGCAAAAATCACTTCCTCAGCCAGTGAGGCTTACATATTATGAATGAAGAAAACGAAACAGAATTTCTGCTGCTACTGAATACTGTCATAAATCTTAGTCGTTTAACTAACAGAGCCGGCATGTGGAAATTGGCCACTTAAAACAATCTTCCATCCAACCACATGGACAGGAAATGTCCCAAGAAAAACATGCATCAATGTTTATGTCGATGTGTGGGGGAAACATATGGAAATTCTTTGAGGAAGATCGTGTGAATAACATCTCTGATGTATGAAAGAAGTTCAATTTGTTTAGGAAAGCAGTAGAAGTCATGCTACAGTTCCAAAAGTATTGACAGGACTTTAATATTTTGCTCATGTGGCCACTATTCAGCTGAAGGGTATCACTGCATAGTCTGCACTTTCGCTCATCTGATTTCCATACAAAATTTTCATCACATTTTCTGTTAAAATACTTCATCTCTCCATGTCCCTGTCCTCAAAAAAGGCCCTCCTAAAAGCCAACCTTTGTGATCAAGCTTTGTTCATTCTTCCTAACAGCTTCTCTGACAAAGATTAGTTTTGCTGCTCAAGTGTCAGCAAAACTTCTGAGATGAATTTCTACAATAGTTTGCATGAATGCAAGTCGTGACTGAGGTGGGAATTAAGCAAGAATTTTCATTTGTTGCTGTATTTTTCTTCCTGAAGTGATGAAAATAAACCTCTCTATGTCGCAGCACTGTGCCTTTTTGGCAATATTGGAGAATCAGTTTTTCATGTCCTGAAACAGAAGTGTCACACTGATAAAAGAGCTGGTGTGGGGGTGGGCGAGATTGTGGCCAGGGTTTAGGTGCAGGGAGAGAGTGAATATGAGAGATGAGAGTAGGACAAACATGCAAAGAAGAAAAGTAGTAGGTGGAGCCTAAAAAGAGATGGATAAAAAGAGAGATGGAAAAGGAAGTCAAGTAAATGAAATAAGTTGTGAAAAGATGGGCTGAAATGTGTACTTTGTGCAATACTGTTTACCAGGGAAGGTTCAATCAGTGAGCAGAATGTGTGTACGTGATTACATAGTCTGGACAGTGTCCTGATATTTCAGACATTCAGTTGACATGTTTCTAAGTGACAAATGAGGTGCAAGCTTTTTGGAGTTAATGCATGGTCTATTCACAAAGTTAGTTGCAGGATTTCTGTTGGGAAGCAAATAGGATGTGCCAGCCAAGACCACACTGTATGACCTGGTACATTAGACTTATGACTACAACTACATAGCATTTAGCTAGTCTCTCACATATTACAATTGACATTTAATATCAAGCACTTCAACAATTTAAACTTGTTGACCTAAGATTCATCATGAGGGTTACACAAGGACATTTTGAACCCTTTGACATGAAGGGAGAGTTAATGCACTATCTCTTCAAACTGAGCTCAAAGTTAATCAGTAAACATACATGATTCTTCAACACTAGGTCAGTGTGGCGATATTAAAAATATGCTAATTCCTCGTAGCTGAGCATTACATAAAATGTTCACACCTCTACCAGACATTGGACATTGATCTCTCTGGGCTCAGTGTTAAACATGGGTCCTTCTGCATCAGGCAGTTAACTCAGTTATGTACCTGACATCTGCACCTTGATCTCCAAATTATCAGAGCAGTTAAACACAGTGGAGGCATTTGGGACAATGAGAAAATAATGATCTTGCGTTCAGTCATGTTACAGCATGTTTTGCACATTTTGCCATTGGCTGTCATGAAAAGTTATAGTAATTGTCAAGAGATTACATTGCTCACATTTATTTTTACCCAGCTGTAATAGATCAATATACATTGATTATAACACTAATTCAATCAGAAATTATGCGATAGTTCTGGTAATAAGTTGGGACATTTGGCAAAACTCCTTTGTGATATGAGTCATGTGTGAAATAACCACTGCTAGGTTCTCATTCACTGCAGTTACCTGATTAGGTTTCTTGTGTGGATCGAGTGCTTAATTTGACCACTAATCCTTCTCCGCAACAGAAGCAAAGGAGAGGATTGTGAAGAAGGACAAATGAACTGTTGCAGAACATTTAAAAGCTTCCTATTCATCTTGATGGTGTATGTAATGTTCTTGTCATAGAATCGTACAGCATAGAATCAGGCCCTTCAACCCCTCATGTTGACACCAGGTTTGAATCCTGCCAGAGCAGATGGGAGAATTTGAATTCAATAAAAATCTGGAATTAAGAGTCTGATGATGACCATGAGTTCATTGTTGATTGTTGGAAAACCCCATATGGTTCACAAATGTCCTTCAGGGAAGGAAACTACCATCCTTGCCTGGTCTGCCCCGCATGTCACTCCAGACCCACAGCAATGTGATTGTCTCTTAACCTGCTCTCTGGGCAATTACGGATGGGTGATAAATGCTGGTCTGTGAATAAATTCTGAAAAAAGAGCTTTTCTGACTTTCTCCCAACTCTGCCACCGAGTCCACACTTTAGGATAAATTTACAAAGTACCATGTTTAATCTGAGGCTTGGCTTCACATTAAATTGAAACAAAGAACTGAGACTTGTAGATTTTCACAGTTTGAAAATTCATTCTCCAGTGCTATTTGAACAAGTGGAATTCACACCATGCAAGTATTTTTACATTGAACTGAAGCTTGTTGCAATGGAGGAATTAATAACAGAATAGCCCACAGCACAGAATGTCAGTCCTCAAGTGAGATTTCATGAAATTGTCTGGAAGAAAATTATGATTTTTTTTGCTTGGACTCAGTGCATCTCCCCCAACACCAGCATCTCCCCCCACCGGCCCTGACCCCACCACCAGCCCCCGCCTCGCCAGAGCCACAATCCCCGTAATCAGCATAAATATGATCCTTTCTCAGTTGCTTTCAGTTCTGAAGAAGGATCGCTGGACTCAAAACTATAACTACTTTAATTCTCCAGCACTTGCTGTCATTGTTTCAGAAATGTATTGAGTCCCAGTATATCCCTGCTCTTTCCCAACACCATTTGGGAGATGTTTTTGTAAATACTTTCTCTTAACTCCTTGACTCATGCACTTATTGTGTGCCGTTTAGTTGGGGGTGAGGGTTAAGATAAATTCTACTCCTGTCCCCTGCAGGAGATCGAAATGAGTCATGATGAAGTTTACCCTCAAAAAATACTCATGGGTGTATCGAGGTTGTCAATAATATGAGGTAGCATCAGGAAATGCAATAGGTACGAGAAATCCTGCAATCTTGTCATCATTTCACTAGAGTACTTTATCAGACAATTCATTTTCATCAACAAATCATCTTTGAAAATTCCAAGCATAGTAAAATGTTTCATTTTTGGTTTCTTTTCTCTTTGTCTTTCTCTTTGATCCCTTGCCATATTTCATGAGTGTCACTGCCGCATCATTTATACTAAATTATGGAAACAGTAAATATCCACATGTTATTTCACTGTAGGAGGGCAGCACAGTCATTCATGGCCTCACTTGATAAACTGTACACCAGGGCCAATAGGAAATAACTAAATAGCAATAAGAAGCACAATGTTTGACTGATCTTTGTCCCGATGCCACCTCAGAAAACAATCAGTGATCTGATTGTTTCTTTCAACTCTCAGTGTCAAACTTTTACCATGAAATGCATTAAGTTTACCAAAAGAAACTTTGAAAATGTATTTGGTGTCCTTCATCAATAATGCTTGAATGGTTCAGTACATCAATATTTCCTTGCACTGTATGTCATTAGAGGTTATGCTTCAGTGATCATATAAGGCGCCATCCCTCGAGACCAGAGATGTTTTCTTGCCTCTTTCCAAAACCAAGTCACCAATGCATTGCAGGTATTTGCTGCAGTGATTCAGCCAGCTGGAGCTCTGAGGATCTGAGTCCCCTGACTGGGGCTGTTTATCTGGAAGCTCTCCTTTACCTAAGAAGGTTGAGTGTCATAGATACTGACCCTTGGGGCCCTGACTCAGTAGGATGTAGCACTAAAGTTAAGGCCTGTTTATGTATAAATAAAGGCTGTTTATGTATAAATAAACTTGGTGATAGGATACCAGATCTGTGAAGTTATTTCATTGACCAATTTCAGTTGTGCTACCCAGGAGTAGTGTTCAGAAGGGCTTATTGGAGCTTCCCAATGATTTTCTTGTGAGCTTTGGTATGTCATGATGAGCTTGCTGTTTGCAGATGGCTGTAAGATGAAGCAGGCATATTGGTGATTCTTGTAATAAAACCGTCAAAATGTTCTTCAGTCTCACTCTATGAATAAATAGGCTAAATAATCATTGTTTAACGTAGTGCAGCATCACAATAGAACGTACTTGAGCTCCTGACTAGATAGACTGAAGTACCAAACCTCTCAGATATATAATTATATTAATTTGTTGTTAAGATGTAACGTATTCCAAAAATGATGTGTATTAGAGCGACTTGAAAGTAACTTACAAATCACATGTTGAAATTGCAGTGAAGGCTGATTTCCATTGGGTAATAAATGTGGGAACTCTGAGTTCAGGATGATTACTGCTGGACCAATTATTTGGATGCTGTGCATCAGATCTTGTTGACCCAGGGCTCAGAATTCTATTGATTGCATTTCAAGGGGGCAAACTGCTGAGGTTTAACATCTTCATCTGGAGACCCATGACTTATAGTGGTTTGATCTGTGCTAATGCTGCAATCAGGCAGATGGTAGCAATTTGCATGATCTGCGGCAGGTTGGTTTCCTTGCCATGTCACTCTTGTGAAGTTCCTAGTCCCTGTGAACTATCCAACAAGGGCTTCAACCCATGTTAATGACTTGTATAATGGCCAATTGATGATAATCTTTCTTGGCGTGAAAACAGGCAGGAAATCCATGGAGATAGTAGGAACTGCAGGTGCTGGAGAATCCGAGACAACAATGTGTAGAGCTGGATGAACACAGCAGGCCAAGCAGCATCAGAGGAGCAGGAAGGCTGACGTTTAAAGGCTCTAGGCCCAAAACCGCAGCTTTCCTGCTCCTAAGATGCTGCTTGGTCTACTGTGTTCATCCAGCTCTACACATTGTTGTCCAGGAAATCTGTGGAACTTCTGTGGATCCAAAATAACAAGCCCAGCAAAGGAAGTTAGGCATCAAGTCAGCCTTTTATGACAGATTTAAAAAATCCAGTGTCCCGATCAGCCCAGTCTGCAGTGCTCCAGGGCAGGATTGACCGATAACTTGACTCATTAACACAAAAATGTTTGACCTGTCACTGGGGCAAGTGTCCTCCCAATACTGCTTCAAATAGTTTGGAAGGTCAATAGCTGTTGAGGAAAATAGTTCAATGGAATGCTTACTACTAGTATGGTGTCAGAAGCACCTATGGTTTTAACTGGCTAGACTCCACCAGTAACAAGGCCCATGCACTTTGCCAACTTCTGACTACATTCACTGGATTTGAGACAGTTGGAGTATGTTCCCACAGGCAGATAAAAACGAAATACTGTGAATGATGGAAATCTGAAATGGAAACAGAAAATGCTGGAGAGTTGGCAGGTTGGCTGAATCTGTGAAGAGAAAACCGGTGTTAATGTTTTGAATCTGACATGACTTCTGCAGAACTGTTCAGTCAGCAGATGCATGTTGCTCTGTTCTTTGACAGGATACTGCTGGGCATCTATCAATCCTGTGGACATTGAAATAATTTCTGAAAAGAATAAAACAAAGAACTGTGGATGAAGGAAATGGGAAATAAATACAGAAATTTCTGGAGAAACTCAGAAGAAGAGTCACTGGACCCAAAACATTAACTTTAATTTCTGAAAGGTATTGGTACGTACACAATCTGTGGTGGACTGGGGGAATGGGCATTCGTGTATTCTGTTTATCTTGCTATGCTGTGCCCCTAGCTCTTGTTTATTTTATGTTAGGTCTGTTGAGCATTTTTTCATTGTGTAACTATGAGAAATTTGCACACATTCAGTATGATCAGATTGAGCATAGACCAATTCAGAATAAATATTTATAAGTTTCCATGTTGAAGAGATTTCGACTGAGCTATATTTAATCTTTCAGTGATAGCATCGTGAGTGTTGTGCCCACTCATAGAAGGCTGAGATCACTGGTATCTGTGCATTCACATGGGATGTGGGAGCCGATTGACCTGAACCTCGACCTCCCAACCAGAGCTCACCATCATCGAAATGCTCCAATATTCTGGCACAGGACCGAACTAAACAAGAAGAGGGAGATGTCGGGGCAAACAAAGTGACACTATGCACTGTAACTCAGATTATACGTGACAGCCGCCTCTGCAGTAAACACTGACATATTAAAACTCCCACAAACTGCTCGTAAAACTCATTCACTGAACTGACCTCTCTGAATGTTTATTTTCTATGAGAATGACTGAACATGGGATTGGATTGTTAGCACTACAGATTCTGCTTGCCATATCTTTATCAAAGGCTATTATTAAACAAAGCCAAGGGGTCCCTTTCCAACTCTTTGCTGTTTTGCATCATGTATGAGAACTTTCCTAATTTTGGAACGCAGTGCTGCTGTTCACGTGGCATGCATATGTGCACCAGGCTATATCCTGCATTCCAATCTTTCTCTATACTAATTTTGTTCTTGTTCTCTCAGGATAGTAATTTTGCTCTGGGATTTGCTTTTGAGTGAATCTGTTCTGATAAGGTTGGCGAATATTGCTTCAGTTTTATACTAGATGTGGATTGTTTACTGTTAAGGCAAGACAACAGACTAATATCTCTCTTGAGAGGGCAATCATACTTGCAGGACAATTTAACTCCTTACTGGTCCATTTTACAATGAACTAGGTGTAATTATAGGCAGAGCATTTATCACATCAATCCCATGGTTCATTAATCATTTGAAAGCCAGTTTTTTTCTCATTAGCATGTTATCCACCCTTTGTTGAGAATGGTTCAGGAGCTCTAGTTGCAAATATAGCAGCAATGGGTTTTCATTTATTGAGACTTCTGCCAAATACTTGTGCTGAATCATGCTTTTTGGTTCCTTGAGAGAACAAATGTTGAATTTTTGACTGTGAGAACCTATGATGGCTGAGAATATGTTAACAAAGTTTGCATTTTGTGCTGGGGTTTAAATTACATTATTTACTATAAAATTAAGAATTACCGCCTTTGAAACAGACATCGCGTAATATACTCCCAGAAGCATTTTATGTTTTGTTTGTGTTCCTGCAATAGCCCATTCGTACACTTCATGTTACAATACTGAGCCTGATGGAGCAGGAGGTGCCAAAGTGAAATCACTTTCTACTCCCACTCTAACACTGAGCTTCTTTTGGTTCATCCCGGTCAAAGCAGTGAAAAGAACATTGGAAAGCTGAACCTGGACCCAACAAAGGCATGTTTCAGGTGTCACTGCAGTAAGGTGAGTTCACACTGGTAATGACAGTATTTTGAAGCTCAATAAGCGTGAATTAGGATGAAATGGTGTGGGTACAGGAAGAGAAGCCACTTTAGCACGTGAATTTATTGCAGGGGACAGTAAGAATAAAAAGAACAAAGAACAAAGAAAATTACAGCACAGGAACAGGCCCTTCGGCCCTCCAAGCCTGCGCCAGTCGAGATCCTCTGTCTAAACTTGTAATCTATTTTCTAAGGGCCTGTATCCCTTTGCTCCCTGCCCATCCATGCACCAGTCCAGATACATCTTAAAAGACACTATCATGTCTGCGTCTACTACCTCCGCTGGCGACAGGTTCCAGGCACCCACCACCCTCTGTGTAAAGAACTTCCCACACATATCTCCCCTAAACTTTTGACACCTCACTTTGAACTCATGACCCCTAGTAATTGAGTCCCCCACTCTGGGAAAAAGCTTTTTGCTATCCACCCTGTCTGTACTCCTCATGATTTTGTAGACCTCAATTAGGTCCCCCTCAATCTCCATCTTTCTAATGAAAATAATCCTAATCTACTCAACCTTTCTACATAGCTAGTACCCTCCATACCAGGCAACATCCCGGTGAACCTCCTCTGCACCCTCTCCAAAGCACCCACATCCTTTTGGTAATGTGGCGACCAGAACTGTATGCAGTACTCTAAATGTGGCCGAACCAAAGTCTTATACAACTGTAACATGATCTGCCAACTCTTGTACTTAATACCCCGTCCGATGAAGGAAAGCATGCCATATGCTTTCTTGACCACTCTATTGACCTGCGTTGACACCTTCAGGGAACAATGGACCTGAGCACCCAGATCGCTCAGCACATCAATTTTCCCCAGGACTTTTCCATTTACTATATAGTTTGCTCGTGAATTAGATCTTCCAAAATGCATCACCTCACGTTTACCTGGATTGAAGTCCATCTGCCATTTATCTGCCCAACTCTCCAGTCTATCTGTATTTTGCTGTAATCTCTGGCAGTCCCCTTCACGATCTGCTACTCCACCAATCTTAGTGTCATCTGCAAACTTGCTAATCAGACCATTTATACCTTCCTCCAGATCATTTATGTATTTCACAAACAATAGTGGTCCCAGCACAGATCCCTGTGGAACACCACTAGCCACAAGTCATCAATTTGAGAAACCCCCTTCCACTAATACTCTCCGTCTCCTGTTGCCTAGCCAGTTTTTTATCCACCTAGCTAGCACACCCTAGACCCCATGCGCTTCACTTTCTCCATCAGCCTGTCGTGGGGTACCTTATCAAATGACTTACTGAAGTCCATGTATATGACATCTACAGCCTTTCCCTCATCAATCAACTTTGCCATGTCCTCAAAGAATTCTATTAAGTTGGTAAGACATGACCTTCCCTGCACAAAACCATGTTGTCTATCACTGATAAGGCCATTTTCTTCCAAATGGGAATGGACCCTATCCCTCAGTATCTTATCCAGCAGCTTCCCTACCACTGACCTCAGGCTCACTGGTCGATAACTAACTGGATTATCCCAAACTTGAAAGGCAATGGAGGAAAATTAACATGGTTGAGATGGTTATGTAAATCTGAGCGTGATTTGCTGAGTGATTCAAGTACCTACAGTTCTGCTGTTTTACATTCTTCTTCCAACTGTGACTCTTCTTCTTTGCAATCTATCTGTGATATGCAACATGAGGAAATTGATTGGCAAACAGCAGAGAAGCACAAATGCAGGAACATATTGGGTACAAAGCTGTTTACAATGTAAGTACCTAACTTTTGGAGTAGGGAAAAAATACAAAGAACTGCAAATGCTGGAAACCAAAAACAAAAGCACAAATTGCTGGAAAAACTTAGCAGGTCTAGCCCAATCTGTGGCACGCAAGCAGAATTAACATTGCCAGAAACACTTCTTCGGAACTGATTGAAGAAGGGTCACTGGATCCAAAATGTTAATTCTGCTTTCTCTCCCCAAATAGTGCCAGAACAACTGAGATTTTTTGACAGTTTCTGTTTTCATTTGGAGAAGGGAACTGGATATGTGGGCCCACTAACTGAGCCATTCAGTGAAAATGTTCAGCACCAGGCATCTTTTAAAGAAAAGGAAAATTTTGACACTGGACAGATAGCAGTTCATCTGAACTGCATGCTTTGCAGGGTCTGTCTAATTTATTCAGCTCTTCCAGAATTTTCTGATTTTGTTTCATACTCCCGGCATCAGCTGTACAGTATCTTTTGATAGAGTGGAATATGTATGTTTAAAAATAACAGCCCTTTTCTCATCCAACACTAACACAGATCTGTTTCGTTGGCTGGATATCTAGTGTACAAAGCAGCATGGTGCCATTACAATAAGGTCAATTCCTGAACCATGCCTTCGCTTGAGGAGTGGTGCCAGAGGTTAAACTCTGATAAAAGAGCAGCCTGTGGTTCTCTGGAACCATGGTGAATTTCACTTTTCACAATCAAACAGTTCCAGCTTCAAAATTAAAATTGTATCATGCTGGAACTTCAAATCCCTATCATGACTTGATTGTGGGCATAATAGCTCTGTATGTGTCCAGTTCAGCTTCTGGTTGCTGGTAACCTCCAGAATCTTGATAGTTGGGGTTCAATAATAATAATACTTTTGAATGTCAAAGGGTGATGGTTATGTTCTCTCTTCTTGAAGATAGTCATTGACTAGCACTTGTGTAACACAAATATTACTTGCCACTTATAAGCCTGGATATTGTCCCGTTCTTGCTGCATATGGACTTGCACTGCTTCAGCCTCTGAGGAACCACAAATAGTGCTGAATGCTAAGCAACCTTCAATGAGCATCTCTGCTTCTAACCTTATGAATGGGTGGTCATAGATGAAGATGAAGCAACTGAAGAGGGTTGTTCTGAGGATATTGCCCTGAGGAGCTTCTGCAGTGAAGGCCTGAGACTCTAGTTTTGTTAGGGCTTCTTAATGCCATACTTCATCATTTCCAGATTTGATGCCAAGAGCTGTCATTCTCTTACCGATGACATTTAACTCCATTTTCCATGTTTGAACCACGGTTGTAATGAAGTCTTTAGTTCCATGGTGCTTACAAAACCTGAACTGAGCATCAGCAGCTTATTGTTCAGTGACTGTCACTTAATGGCAATGTTGATGACCCTTTCCTTCACTTTACTGCTGGCTAAGAGTACACCAGTAGAGTGGTAATTGGCTGGGTTGGATTTGTCCTGCTTTTTCTGTACAGATGCACCTTCTTTTTTCTTTATTCATTAACAGGAGGAGGATGTCGCTGACTGGGCAGCATTTATTGTCCATCCCTAACTGTTCAGTTCATATTCAACCACATTGCTGTGGGCCTGGAGTCACATGTAAGCCAGACCCAGGAAAGGATGGCAGTTTCCTTCCCTAAAGGACGTTTGTGAACCAGATGGGTTTTTCCTGACAATCAACAACGAATTCATGGGCATTATTAGATTCTTAATTCCAGATTTTTCTTTGAATTCAAATTCTACATCTGCCTTGGCGGGATTCAAACCCAGGTCCCCAGAATGTTATCCAGGTCTTTGGATTAACAGTCCAGTGATAATACCACTACACCATTGTCCCCCCACCCTGGGCAATTTCACACCTTGCTGGGTAGATGTCAATGTTGTAGTTGGACTGGAGCAGCTAGGTTAGTGGCACAACAGGCTCTGGAGCAGAAGTCTTCAGAGCTTTTGCTGAAATATTTCAGAGATGTAGTCTTTTCAGTGTTCACTGCCTTCAGCCATTTCTGGATAACACATGGAGTGAAACTATTTGGCTGAAGTCTCCAGGAGAAGGCCAAGATGGATCATCCACTGGGCACTTCTAGCCTCATATTGCTGTAAATGTTTCAGCCATATCTTTTGCAGTGATGTATTGGGCTGTCCCACCATTGAGGATGGAAATATTTGTGGAGCCTCCTCCAATAAATTGTTTAATTGCCATCACCGTTCACAAGTAGATGTGGCAGAACTGCAGATCTTCGATCTGATCCGTTCCTTGTGGGATCACTTAATTCTGACTATTAGTTGCTGCTTATGCTGTTTATCACACAGGTACTGTTTTGTAGTTTCACTATGGTGACACCATATTTCTTCGAAATGCTTAGTGCTGCTCCTGGCAAGTCCTCCTGCTCTCTTCGGTAAGTCAGGGGTGATCCCCAAACTTAATAATAATGGAAAACTGTGACATATGCCAAAATGAGGTTGCTGACTGTGTGTTGAGGACATTCTGCTATTATTACTGACAGTTTCCAGTACCTCATGGATGTCCTGTTTTGATTTGCTAAATCTTTTCAAAGTCTATCGTATTGAGCACAATACTGATGTCACACAACATACTGGAGGGTCTCAACAATCTGAAGATGAGATGGTGGTCTTTCACATGGATGCTATCACGGTCAGATGCATCTGTGGGAGGTTGAAGATGAAGTAAAGTATGTTTTTGCCTCTTTTTATTTGCCTCAGCACCTGATACAGATTCCACAGCTCAGTCAGTAGTAGCGCTGCTATAATTTGACCACTTTGTGAGATAGCTGGCCGAATTTTAAGCTCTATATTTCCAGGTTTGCTGGTGTGATTTCCACATTACCTGAATCAGTGCCAGGTGGTGTGTTCAGTTTCATTTCTTTGAGACTTGTTGGTGCTTTGATCCACCTGAATGGCTTGCTTTGCTAGTGCACAAGGTAGTTTGGAGATAACCAAATTGTTGTCTATCTGAAGTCTATTGTAGGACAAACCAGGGGAGAAAAGTAGACTTCCGACCCAAATGAACCAAGTCGATTTTAGTGAAATTAACAGTTCTTCCAGGATGATCATTGGATTTTCATTTTTAAAAAGTTTCCATGATAGGATTTGAATCCTGCTTCCAAGGGCATTACTCATGCAGCAGGGATATCACTATTCACCTCCTTCGAATGACATCCCCAATGAGCCTACCTTTCATTTTGCAAAAGCACAATCCACACAGGACATAGATGTAATATTTGGAACTGTTTACTGTTTTATGAATGCAATTCAGCACAGATATTTTGTAAATACGTCTTATGAGTGGCTGAGGATTTGTGTCATTTTTATGTAAAAGAATGGAAATGGTGCAATATCTGGGTTGCAAGCAACTCACCTAAGTTTTAATTCTATGCAGCTATGAACAAAAGCTGAATGCCAGGGGTAAACGTACAACTTATAATCCCGATAGAGACCAACAATGATTCAAAAGATTAATAGCGACAATGCCAACAGAATTAACCAAAGGACAAGAAGTTACTTCTGATCACTTCTACTGTAACAAACCAACTGAAATCAAATAATTCAAATTTTGATTAACACATATCATTTTTCGAATTGAAAGGTTAATTTCTCCTGATTACAACAAAGTCTTCTCAAATCTTTTCAAACTCAACCTCTGAAATGAACAACTTGTCAGTTGCCACTGAATGCATTTTGTCTTTGAGTCAATTTCACTGACACCTGCATTCCACCTGAAAATGATGAACACCCAAACAAAACACTCTGGCAGAACCCCCTTTGCTAGGTTCTCTTCAGTTTGGATAGCACAGAATCTCGTAGACATATTTTTCTCTCAGCCCATTTACAGTCTGATTGGCTGTGGCAAGACAGACCTTGCCCAATCAATAATCCTTGCTTGCTGTCTCTTCAGCTTTCTGTCCTTTTCAACTGTATGATGTGCAAAGCTGTTTGTAAAAGATATGCTTTCTGTTCCCATCAACTATATCTTCTTGTCTGCACACAGTTATTTGTCTTTATAAGTTTTGAGACCAGTTGCAATTCTACAGACAATAAAATGTGAGGCTGGATGAACACAGCAGGCCAAGCAGCATCTCAGGAGCACAAAAGCTGACGTTTCGGGCCTAGACCTCTCTGATGAAGGGTCTAGGCCCGAAACGTCAGCTTTTGTGCTCCTGAGATGCTGCTTGGCCTGCTGTGTTCATCCAGCCTCACATTTTATTATCTTGGATTCTCCAGCATCTGCAGTTCCCATTATCTCTGAGGCAATTCTACAGACAGTTTGCTGTCTATTTAACTCTTTGTTTCAATTCCAAAGTAACCAAGATCAAATAAACACTGCACAGATATTAAAGGACTGATTGCCAGAAGTATCTTCGTTTCACTTTGGACTAAAAGAGACATCTCACAAAAACAAAAAGGAGTGGCTTTTACCAAAGCACAAATGCTATCATCCTTGACTGTAAGACAGCATTTAACTGAATTTGGTATTGGGAGTCCCTGAAAATTTGAAGTCAGTAAGAATGAGGAAAGAAACTTGAATGGTGTCATACTGAATGGCACTGTATGGTGTCATATTGAACATAAAATTAAGAACTGGGGTTTGCAGTGTTCAGTGCCATTTCTAGACCTCAGAATATGAATCTGTTGCAGCATGCAATAAAATTGGGACAATGTTCAAGCTTAGTTTCATAGTGACAAGTAATATTTACATCTTCTCGGTTGTGGACGATAATTATCTTACCATTACCTGTTTGGCACAAGCCAAAAATATGATAAAGTATTGTCCTTTATCTGATTGAGTTTTCCAACAATGCTGAAGGCGTTCAACACCATTCAGGATCAAACTATAAGTTTGATTCACATCCCATTACCCACCTGAAACATTCACTCCCTCCACCATTGGCATCCTGTGGCTGCAGTTATGCACTACAGCATCCTCCAAGGATCTCTTTGATCACGTGCCCTAAACTTGCAAACTCTACTGTTTAGTGATATAAAGGGAGTAGGCACCTCGGAACACCGGTACTGAGGAACGACACAACCTGCAAGTTTCACCTCCAAATTGCCCATCATTCTAGCTTGGAAATATATTGCTGTTACATCACCCCCCCTCCAACTGGTCCCCACATTCCTCATTACCACCACAGACCTTTAAACCAATTTGTATATTGGTATCTTCCTTGATAACTTTTTCGAAATTGACTTACTCTTTGGGTACCAAAGATCTACCTGACTTTCATTCTGACTTCTATTTCCTTCATTTGTTAAATGTTGTGTTCATTGAATAATAATGAACACTCTCATCGATACAAATTTGCAAACTCAGCTTGAAATAGACAACAATGTGTAGAGCTGGATGAATACAGCAGGCCAAGCAGCATCAGAGGAGCAGAAAATCTGATGTTTCAGGTCTGGACCCTTCTTCAGAAATGGGGGAGGGGAAGAAGGGCCTAGTCTCAAACGTCAGTCTTCCTGCTCCTCTGTTGCTGCTTGGCCTGCTGTGTTCATCCAGCTCTACACCTTGTTATCTCAGATTTTCCAGTATCTACAGTTCCTAATATCTCTCAGCATGAAATAGATGTTCATGCCAATGAAAATGTAAGTTGCTTTGCTGTGCCATTGTACATCTACTGTCACAGAACCATTAATCTGCTTTTTAAGCATGAAGCACTTTTCAGATGAAATCCATATTCATTTATGGAAATCATCCTTTTTTTTGCAGCCCAAGGGAATGCTTTTGTATCATGGATATTATTGAAAAAAGATTTTGGAACTGAACCTATTATAAAAATTTGGCTGTTTTATCATTGTTGCAATCTCAGAATTACATTGCAGAAGCAATTGCCCACGCTGAGCTCCTTCATAAGTGATATGATCACGATTTCTTCTGTAGCATTGATGCAGCACATAATTTACTGAGAAAAGTACATTGCTGAAGATATTAAATAGGAATGTTGTATGTGATCTTATCAGTTTGAATTTAATACAAACCGGAACAGATACAGTACAGAGGAATTCACTGACTCGGGTTAAGAATGGGAGTTGAACTGATAGGAGAATTTATTAATCTCAGTCTCGCTGTATCAAACACAAAACAATTAAACTGAATGAAGGTTGAATTTCCAAAAGCTTGTTTAGTCACATCTTATGCAAGCAAAGCCACACACACTTGGGGAGCAATGTTTTGAGCCTTCATCTGTCCTGAATTCAGGTTTGTAAGAATATGCTACAGTTGGCCTCAGAATCCATAAGGGTAAAGAACAAAAAATAATGAACTAGGATTCTTCACATTTGTTGTTAATTATTTCTGTTGCTGAAAAGAAAATAGGTATGCAGAGCTGCAGGATTATCCTGGCCTATGACACTCCTCATATTGGAAGAACCTAAAGTTATTTATTGGAAACTAGACAGCCAAGGGCAGCTGGCACGTGTGAACTGGCTCCAGGAGCAGTCGATATATTCAGGGAAGGAATAGAGGTTGAAATGTGCAAACAGAAATGTTTAAACATTTATAATGTCATCCAGTATAACCCAGTTAGGTTCAGAAAACCATGAAGAGTGTTCAATAAATTGATAGTATTGATGGGAGTAAATGATAATGTTTGCATTACTGTTTCCCTTGAAGCAGATGGTTGTTCGATGAATGACGGTTCAACAGAAACATTTTGCAATTTTCTTGAAATGAAAAATTTGACCACAGAACTGAAGGGCTGCAAATATTAGTCCTGCTGAGAAACAGGGAGAAAGATAAACCAGAGAACTCCAGGCCACGAACCTCAGTGAACCGATTACCTTCAAAAAAACAAGAATCTGTGCGAAAATTAACAAACACTTGGCCAAGCATGGATGATTTAAAAAAAAACACAGATTGAGAGCAAATCATGTTAGACTAATTTGATTGAGCTTTTAATTAGAAAGGAGTGGGTGGATTCAAGAAGTTTTAGATGCCAGATTTTATTTTCATGTGTCCTCATGTACAGGAGCACAGTGAAAGGTATACAGTTGCACCACCCAGAATGCCTGTGGTTAAAACTAGGAAAATAAAGGAATAAGTTAAAAGTTCAGCAGTCTTTGATGAGTCCTCCACTTATCTCACTCTGCTGTCCTATTAGAGAACCCCGCCATTGCAAATACTGTCGCTACTGCTGAAATTGCCTCTTCTCTGATATCCCCAGTGCCTTGGGAACATGCCTGGGCATGGCAATACGAGACACCACCATGAGCCATTGAGAGACTGACAGACATACCATCGAGAGACCGTGCTTGGTCCCTTCAGGAGCCAACGAGAAACCAGGCTGAGACACTCCACAAGCCACTGAAAGACCAGGCCCAGGACCCCTCATGAGCTGCCAAGAGAGCAGGCTGGGACCTGCCACATACTGTCAAGAGACCAGGCCAGGAGCAACTGAGACACTCGGCTGAAGCCTGCCATGTGGTCAAGTGACCAGGCCTGAGACCCTCCAGGAGCCGCTGAGAGTCCAGGCCTGGACTCATCAGCAGGACCTGTCAAGAGACCAGGCTGAGAACCATCGCACTGCCAAGAGACCAGGCTAGGATCTGCCACAAGCCGACAAGAGACCAGGCCCAGACCAACCAGGAACCGCCAAGAGACCAGGCTGAGTGCCACCACACCGCCAAGAGACTAGGCTCAGAGCTGTCATGCTGCCAAGAGACAAGGCCTGAGACCTGCCACGAGTCTTTGGGAGACCAGGCTAGGACCCATCAAGAGACCAAAGAGGGCAGACAAAGAGATAGAAACAGAAGGAGTGGAGGAGCTGAGCTTGGAAGTAATTCAGTGATGTAGCCTGTTTGAACTTGTAAAACACAGTTCATAAAATGCCACATCCTAAAGCTTACAAGGAGAGTTGAAAATCCTTGAACAGCAAAATTAGCAAAGATATAAAAACATAGAGTGGAATCTTCCCAGTCCCTAAATGACGTGGAGAATTGATAAGCCAGTTAGGACAATAAGGTGACATCTCTGCGTTGAGAAGAAAAATCCGCTTCTTTAATGAAATTTTGAATGACAAGGTGAGAATTTGATGACAGAGCAGTGACAGGCCTATTTCCACCATGGGATGCATTAACATGCCTTTGCTACTTCATCTCATTGATATGCAGTTTTCAATTCTCCCACCTGCCGAATAGAACAAAATGATGACAACAGTGATTGTAATGAGGTCAGCCGGCAGGATGTCATATTCCATGACTTGTTCTATGAATCTGGTCCAATCAGGGAGAACTGACTGACATAAAAGGATGAATGTCAGGGATACTGGATTGCTGAATGCCTGACTCATTGAGAGGCAGTGCTATTTCCAAAGGCCATGCATACCTGGCCATTTCATCACACTGCCTGTTCCCAGTCTCCATCTTGGACAGGCATCTCAGGATGCAATCCTTTGTCAGTGTTCCAATAACCCTGCCCCATTTCACTTGGATTGGCATCCGATATATATAACCTTGACAGCACATCTCTGATGGATCCCTAAATTACCTTTCATTCCTTCAGGGAATGATACACCCACCCTTACCTGGTCTGGCCTACATGTGATTCCACAATTCACAAAGGTGATCCAAGATCTCATACAGAAGGGCCCGAAGCTGGTTTCCTCTTGCTTTGAACTGTAAGTGTTACCCAACATGCTATTATAGAGATGATTACATGTCGGGGAACAAATATCAGTAATCATTCAGCACATCTCCTCCTGCATTTGCATAACTTGGCTTGTCTTGCATTCGTCAGAATAAGGCCTCGATGTCAAAGGCCCACGTAGAAACATTCACAGCCCTCCTGGGGTTACCCTCTGCACCCATGGCTGATGACTCTGTCACACAATCCCTGACTATGGCTGACCTTATGTACAATGCTACCATTCTTCAATCAGAACTATCTTGGAGCACAAGGTAGGTCTAGTACCAGTGCTTGGATTGGTCTGGCATGGGTGTATCATAATCCAAGTATGTTGTACTCTGGAACAGTCTAATAGGGGATATGATGAATTCTGAAGAGCTGGGAGAGTGGCCGCAGTTTTCTGAGCAGGAAGGAGAGGATGTTAAGCTGGAGGAACATCACCCTCAGCACGACAGATTGCTACAGTGTCAAGTGCACCAAGCTCAGCAAGATGAAGTTGACAGCTGGTTTCGAGACATGTGAGCTGGGTGCAGCAATCATTAATTGAACATAAATTTGTCGACCCTCGAAAGGCAAGCTATCCCTGTTTGTTCCCAAAAGCAAATGCAGCTTTTGTTTGTTTATTTTTTCTTTACTGTTGCTGTTTCAACTGTTGAAGGCTTTCCAGCATAGAATTGTCCCATATTGAGCAATGAGAAAATGCTCTGCTACTTTGGACATTGAGGAAAGAGTAGCCTCCCCCAGGCAGGGTTCTGAGATGGGATAACACTGATTTTTGGTGACTTGCACAGTTTCTTTCTTAAGTATCAATAGATTTGCAACTTTGTACTTTTATGTGTAATTAAGTGTCAATCATGCCACCTGTGCGCTCTAAGAAGCATTTTTTTTGGCCCCATTTCCATGCTGCGCACTCTGAAGTACAAACCCTGGCTGGGACCACTTGAACAGCTGCGTGGCTTGCCTTTGAAAATGACTCTGGTGCTGAGTATCCCAGGATGGTCTGGCAGTGGTGCATACTTCGGTGGGGAAGATGTGCTGAGCGTCGGGAATGGGGCAAGTTTTAGAGAGCAGTGTAAGAAATCGACGGCCAAGAAAACAACTCACAAAACTAATCGAAATTGCCGTTTCGCCAATTTCTAGTAAAAGTTAATCCAGAGCATTGCGGTGAATAGCTTTTATCTGGACTGGAATATGGTGATAGTGGAGAAGATTTCCAGGGTTCAGAACAAGAATCAATGCTATTTTTAGATACATGAATGACTTCAGCTCATGCATGAAGTGAATCTTGTCATTATGGTCAACAGTGATGAAGATTGTGATAAATTTCAAGAAGATGTAGACAACCTGGTGGAATAGGTACACATATGACAGATGAAATGCAATGCAGAGATGTGAAATGATCCAGCTTGATAGGAACAATGAGAAAATGCATTACACACTGAATAGCACAATTTGTGAATGGGTACAAGAAGCGAGAGAAATGGGAGTGTTGTGCACAAATCCTTGAAGGTAACAGAACGAGTTAACGAAGAAGTTAAAAAGCATTTGGGGGATCTGGAGCTGCATTAAATAGGTGAAGTGGTGGCGGATTGGAGAGACACTCTTCAGTCAAACTAGAAAAGTCCATTGAAAACCAATTGACCAAAACCACATCAACCCTATAGCAATATTATGCTGTGGATGGCTTTAAAAGGTGAGTCAGGGATGTGAGGGATAGGGAGTCTTTCACCATTTGGGGGAGAATGTCCTGCCCTTCATAACTGCCAACGACTGGTATTGGGCACTATCAGGAGTGCAGACAGGCCCATGAAGAAGATGGCCTTGGATCCTGGATCAGAGTAAGTTGGGGAATTGAGCAGTAAGAGATTAGACATTCTGGGGAGGAGGAAAGAGAGGTGGGTGCAGGCAGAGTGGCGGGAAGTGGAGGGGTATTTTTCTAAGCCATGTAGCCTTATAGGCCAAGCTCTCTGACAGCCACTACAACTATCACCATCAGCCCGTACCCCCACCATTTCAAAAACACTTTTAAAAACTCGATGCCCACTCCTGTTTGTCTCTTCGTGCCAACCATGTGTGACATAGGCAGGGTAGTATTCAGCTGTGCCCATGAATCCCAATTGGAGCAAGCTCTGAGGCAGTTTGGAAAGTACTGGGCTTGCCGCTTGATTTATTTTATGTGCTTTTGTGTCAAACCATGCCATTGCTGGGTGTGTAATATCCAGCTCCTGGAGTTGATAAACAAAAGCACCGAGTGAAATTGTCATGAAAATATACCAAAATAAAAGGCGAGTTCAGACCTATGTTATATCTGTCTTGGCAGCACACATTTGGAATTTTGTGAAGGCTTTGGAGTAGATACAGATTTAACACATGACAACTGAATTAAATAAAAACCGAAAGAACGGTGGATGCTGTAAATCAGGAACAAAAACAAATTTGCTGGAAAAGCTCAGCAGGTCTGGTGGCATCTGTGGATCCCAGCCTGATCGTTAGCAGCCCCTTTGGCTGTCCAACTGTCTTTCTCTCTCTTTAGGCTCTATCGTATCATTAAATTCTTGATCTCACAAGGAATTAAGGCTACGGGGAGAGTGCAGGGAGGTGGAGTTGAAATACCCATCAGCCATGATTAAATGGCGGAGTGGACTCAATGGGCTGAATGGCCTTACTTCCACTCCTATGTCTTATGGTCTTATGGTTTACTCCCAACCCCACCCCCTCCCTATTTTATGCATATAAACTGGCGTTTTGCCAGCCACCATCAGTTCTGAGGAAGGGTCACCGGACCCGAAACATTAACTCTGTTTTTTCCTCCACAGATGCTCCCAGACCTGCTGAGCGTTTCCAGCAACTTTGCTTTTGTTACAACTGAATTAAGCATGGATGGCATCCAACATCAGCCTGACCTCAAGAAGGTAACTTGCAAGATCCTTCATTTAGAATAGTGTGCAGGATGAATCCAAGAGCTGTTCCCTAAGTAAGGCTGTGAAAATAGATGGATGGAGAGATTTACTAGAACAGCCCCAAGGGATGAGGGATTAAAGTTACTAGTTGAGGCTGAAGTTATTTGAATTTGGTACTTCGGAACATTGCAAGTTAAGAGATATTTGGAGAGATTTATAAAATCATATGGGTTTGGGTTGTGTCAAAAAGTGAAACAATTTCCAATCACTTTAGGATTGAAAATCAGAGGGCATAGCTTCATGGTAATTTGCAAAAGAGCGATGAAAACTTCTTTTCACCTTGTGTGGTTAGAATCTGGAAGGCCCTCCGTGTGGGAGCAACAGATTCAGTTGTGGCTTTCGAAAGGAAATTGGAGTGATTCCTTGCAAGAGAACAAAACTTCAGCAATACAGGGAAATTCAGGAATGTTCCAGGGACAAGCACCAACCACATTTCTCTCTGACAGAGTCAGTACATGTCATTTTCTGCACTGCATTTTTGAAAAATTCTTTCATTGCATGTAGGTACGCTGACTGCCTGTGCCTAGCTGCCTTTGATTTGAGGAGCTCAGTCAGTCATTTCATAAGATAGTTGAGAGTCAATTGCATTGTGTGAGTCTGGATTCACATGTAGACTGATTGTATGAGGTTTGCTTTCCAAAAGGGAAATTTATGAAATAAATTGCTGATAGTTTTGTGATCATCATGATCCAGATTTGCTTAATGTTCCACATTTAGTGATGGAAATTTAAATCCCATCAGCTACAGTGGTGAGATTTGACCCCATGTCCCCAGACCATTCAAAATTACCTGTCGCATGACATTACGACTTTGACACTGCCACCCCTTGTTTTGTAAAGTCACATTCTCCAATTTATTTGTTAGAGATCTGTTGACTGATAGCAAGTTTGGTCTTGTGACAAAAATATTGTACACTATCTGTCTTTGTTGTTCATAAAGGTGGTGATGACATTTTTGAGACAATGTTATCACTGCTATGTGCACCCTGCCATTAATAACCAGTTTCTTTCAATAGCTGATTAGGATATATTGCATGAATGACAAAATGAAAACAAATTGCATTTGACCTGATAAAACTGAGACACAAACACATTGTTTTATAGTGGTGCTCCATACTCTATTTAAAACCAAAAATGGTTCCTGTGAATTCTTAGAAGTTGTCTTATGCCTCAATAGATTTCATTTTTCACCTCACCAGTGCCTAGTGCACAGTATCATTGAGTAATGTACCTTTAGTAGAAATATGGAGTGATAAATTGATAGTGTCGATATTCATTTTACAACAGAGCCAACCTTATTATTAAGCTGAGAAATAGTCGGGTTCAGGATGGAAGAGGGATTCTCATATTGACGTCTAAGCCCAGGGTGATGCTATACTCAGATGAGCCAATAAATATGTGAACAGCTTTCTTGCCTGCCACAAGATTAAGGCTGTTTTAAAATCCCAATGCAAAGTTCTTTGAGGGTGGATATTACTTCCAGTTAGTTTTGATCAGTTGTCCTAGGTCTTGTGTGGCCTAGCCAATGGTTGCTGAAGAAAGCGTGCATGGCACAAAAAGAAGATGCAAGCTTCTTTATAATTATGCTTTTACAGGAGTGGAATAATTGTCCTTCTCGTTTACCACAATTACTTCACCGTAGTGGTAGTTTTGGATGCTTAGTGTTCCTGTTCTTCTAGTGCTTAGTTCTAGCAATTAATGTCCAACTAGAAGACTGTCTAAAAACAAAGAAAATAGCACCCAGGAATCCTGTTCCTGCTTCTCCTGCTTGTTGAGAAGGACAAGGACATTTATAGCCCTTGTGCTCTGCGTTGTCGGTCAGAAGAACTGTCTAGGTTCTTCCTGAAACAATGATCACTTTGGTCACTTGCCAGTGGTTGCAATAAATAAAACAAACAAGTACAGATGCTGGAGATCTGAAACAAAAGCAAAAATTGCTGGCGAAACTCAACAGGTCTGGCAGCAACTGTGGGAAGAAAGCAAATTTAATGTTTTGAGTCTGGGGAGTCTTCAACAGAAGGTGTGTGACTAACTGTGAAGCCAAATTGCAGCAACAACCACTATCTCAGGAAAGAAAAGCTCATGACAAATAAGAGTAACAGTTTGAAAAAAGCAAATGATTCACTCTGTCATAATTTTTCATGTTTAATGGGTGCTCAGTGAACACTCGAAAACTACTGAAAACTAGTGATTGCAAGCACTCTATTCCTTTGTTTGAATATTCATGCATATTGCCTTCCTCCATTTGTTGGAAATGTTAGCTGATTATATTATGATGTTTGGTCTTTGCATTGCTGTCAATCTGGGGTACCAGAGAACTTTCTAGACCTGGTTTGCAGATGATTCCATCATTTGTTAATTACTGGTGTTCAAAGTGATTGTGAAGACAATGCTCAGATATCTGCTATTGTTCCGGGTGTGTTTTGTGCAAGACTGATAAGCGGAGTTTGAAGTAGCTTGTTTATCTTTTAAATTTGTAAAGTTCTGGCTATGAGGTCAGGTGTAATGACAACTGTAAAACTGTGACTTGGATATTTGCACATCAATATGCATCCATGACACTTAAGTAGCTTGTTTTATTATTCAATACTCATAATATTGGATCGTCACAGGAGTCAAAAAGAACTGAGAACTGTGCAATGATTTCTTGTGTCCTCTGCACAGCACAAGGTACTTCACAGCTGATCAATTACTTTTGAGGTGTGATTTGTTTCTGTTGGTTTATAACAAGATGGGAGAGCTAACCTTTTTACTGGAAGGCCCAAGGTGACATATATTTTTGAGTGATGTAAACTGTATGTAAAGCCCTGGGGCTGTTCATTGTTGACACTACAACTCATGATTACTTCAGTATCCCAGTGTCCAACATGACTGTGGTCAATGGAGCAGAGTGGAGGACTGAAACCCAGTAAAATCTCATGAGAAAGGGAGGATTAGAGGACAAAGCACTCAAGACCACTCATAGAAACCAAAGTTTCAAAGGGAAAGGGATCTGAGAACAGGTTACTGTTGCTAGAGCCGTGGAGGTTTGAGGTGGAGTGACAATCTTTTGGTCCAGAAAACTCTCAGAAAATGAGATATTGAGCGGAATGTCTAATGCATGGTTTCTGCTTTGTGCAATATTGGTTGATCTCAGCTGGAGTTTAGAATTGTGATTCGCTAGTTTCCAAAGGATCCCTGGGCAAAGTCGGAAAATCAGCTGTCATTCTTGCTCCCGATCCTGTTTAGTGACCCCTGCTGGGAGATATACAGTGAATGTCTCATGAGAACAGGATTGGCCACAACAAATGCTTTGTTTTGCCTAATATAACCTGTTGAAACTCAACATCCCATTCCAAAGGTGAGGAATGTCCAGTTGGGTGAGTTTTGGGGACAACTGGCGCATCAAGAATTATTGTGCACAATGTTTAACTCTTTCAGGTGAAACAGAAAGAAAGTAGAAGAGGGAAAACACATGCACATGACAAGGGGAGGGGTCTGCAGGCCTTTCACATGGGTTTAGTGTGACCCAGTGTTCTTTTGAGACTGTGTCTGCAGTCTGCACCACTTTATTTCCAGCTGTTGAAAAAGGACAGGATGTTTACTCTAGCAAGCTGAGAGGAGTTGTGGGAAAATATCTGCCCGATGAAAGGTAAGGGTGTATGGACCTTCTGCTGTGTGGAATACACCCAGGGATAGACTTATTGTTTATCAGGTGCATATCTACTCCTTACTCCGATTGCCCCATCATTCAGCTACCGACAGTCCCAGGAATTGAAGGATTTGCCCATTTTCAATGTTGACTCAATGCTCAGAGAGAGCAGCTGACAAAGCAAAAAAAAATCCAGTAAGTCAATCCTGGAATGTTTCCTTCTGTTCCCTGATCAGTGGACAATATCTTAACATGAGACTGAGTTACATTTATAAAAAAAATTCTGCCTTTTTACTTATGGTTCAGCAAGGCCATTAACAATCAGCAATTGTCCCTGACCCGTACAGAACTGAGGCTTCAGTATAACTCATTGTGCTGAATTGACTGATTTCACTCCCCTAGTTCCATCCCCTATTCCCAATTCCTCCGCCTCCGCCGCATCTGCTCCCAGGATGAGGCATTCCACTCCCGCACATCCCAGATGTCCAAGTTCTTCAAGGACTGCAACCTTCCCCCTACAGTGGTCGAGAACACCCTTGACCGCGTCTCCCGCATTTCCCGCAACGCATCCCTCACACCCCATCCCCGCCACAACCGCCCAAAGAGGATCCCCCTCGTTCTCATACACCACCCAACTAACATCTGGATACAACGCATCATCCTCCGACACTTCCGCCATCTACAATCTGACCCCACCACCCAAGACATTTTTCCATCCCCACCCTTGTCTGCTTTCTGGAGAGACCACTCTCTCCGTGACTCCCTTGTTTGCTCCACACTGCCCTCCAACCCCACCACACCCGGCACCTTCTCCTGCAACCGCAGGAAATGCTACACTTGCCCCCACACCTCCTCCATCACCCCCAGTCCAGGCCCCAAGATGACTTTCCATGCTAAGCAGAGGTTCACCTGCACATCTGCTAATTTGGTATACTGTATCCATTGTACCCGGTGTGGCTTCCTCTACATTGGGGAAACCAAGCGGAGGCTTGGGGACCGCTTTGCAGAACACCTCCGCTCGGTTCACAATAAACAATTGCACCTCCCATTCGTGAACCATTTTAACTCCCCCTCCCATTCTTTAGATGACATGTCCATCATGGGCCTCCTGCAGTGCCACAATGATGCCACCCGAAGGTTGCAGGAACAGCAACTCATATTCCGCTTGGGAACCCTGCAGCCCAATGGTAGCAATGTGGACTTCACCAGCTTCAAAATCTCCCCTTCCCCCACCGCATCCCGAAACTAGCCCAGTTCGTCCCCTTCCCCCACTGCATCACACAACCAGCCCAGCTCTTCCCCTCCCCCCACTGCATCCCAAAACCAGCCCAGCCTGTCTCTGCCTCCCTAACCTGTTCTTCCTCTCACCCATCCCTTCCTCCTACCCCAAGCCGCACCTCCATTTCCTACCTACTAACCTCATCCCAACTCCTTGACCTGTCCGTCTTCCCTGGACTGACCTATCCCCTCCCTACCTCCCTACCTATACTCTCCTCTCCACCTATGTTCTTTTCTCTCCATCTTCGGTCTGCCTCCCCCTCTCTCCCTATTTATTCCAGAACCCTCTCCCCATCCCCCTCTCTGATGAAGGGTCTAGGCCCGAAACGTCAGCTTTTGTGCTCCTGAGATGCTGCTTTGCCTGCTGTGTTCATCCAGCCCCACACTTTGTTATCTTGGATTCTCCAGCATCTGCAGTTCCCATTATCTCTGATTTCACTCAGGCCAGGTTTTAGTGCACTAAAAACCACGTTCAGTTCAGGACATGATGTATTACCCTTTCTTTGTGGTATGTACTAATCCATGATGGAAGCAACAGTACCGAATGAGAACAGAACTGTGACTCCACTGTGGTGCCTCTGTAATCTAATGACTTGCTGACACACACATCAGAATGGTTATTTGGACGAGGAATTTCGGTTGAAGAATCCGTGAATGGTCATTGCACTTGAAATCATGTCCAACAAACACACAGAATAGAGAGAGAGAGAGAAACAAAGAAAGACAAAAAACAAAGGCTTCTGGTGCATTTTTTATTCACTTTTTCTAACTTTTTTAAATGTGACATTTCAAACACAATCAGTAACTTTCAACTTAACTTCAACCATTTGCTTGCAGCTTGTAACTTGCTTTTCTGGGAGAGGCTAACTAAATGCAAAATATCGCAGGAACTTTACTGCTATCCCATCTTGCTGCTTTTGTATTTTATAAATCCAGTCAACTTCAGGTGTATTTTTGCATTCCATCATGCAAATAAGCACTTATCCTTGCAAGATGGAAGGCAGTCCAGAACAGCTTTCAAGAATAAATAGGAATAAAGAGTAACATCTGAAAGGCTGTAATGGACCAAATCAAAATGCTCTTTCAGTGACCTAACTGAGAGGGTCTAGGCCCGAAAGGTCAGCCTTTCTGCTCCTGAGATGCTGCTTGGCCTGCTGTGTTCATCCAGCTCTACACCTTGCTATCTCAGAGGTGAAGGGTTTAACTACCTCTCTTTGTTACAAAGTTCTTGAATAATATCCTCAGAGGACTACAAAAGCAAACCTATTTAGATTGTGCAACTGATTGCGCCAAACTGGAGTGAATGAAAGGATGTATAATCATGGGGTAGGGAGGGATAAATGTTTTAATATACTGGTTTATGTCAGTGGACAAATACCCATCTGCTATTTTACTGATCATTAACCCATGAAAAAAGCACACAGGACATTTCTTACCCTTGTGCTCAATCTATCTGACAGCATTTGATGCTGTGAATCCCTAATTTTTGCTTTGGATATGTAACAGTCACACTGAGCCATCCTCTCACTCAGAGCTAGGTTTGAACTCCCAGCTAAAAGGTGCAAGTCAATTACTGAATTACTGAGCTATTTTCTCTGTACCATCCAAAAAAGACTTGATTCTGGAATAAGCTGGATGAAAGGAGTACAGTATGTGATTAATGAAAAGAATGTGTGATTAATGGTACTGACTTGCATTTGACAATGCACCTATTTTCAGCAGACTGATCCATGAGTGCTGTTCTCTTACCGTTGCACTTCAAAGTGGAGAAGTCATCAACCATTTTCACCAGCTTCTGCATTTATATTATGACTCCAGATGAAACAAACCATGGAACCAACACCCACATTTTCATAACCTAACCTAGATCTTTACCAAATGACAAACTATGGACACAGCAGAGTTTTGACACACTGCAGATTTCTCAGAATGTTTAGGGATAAGGAAGTTACAGGTAACCAAATGAGTAAGGTATTGGAGGAATTTGAACGTGGATGAGAATCTCAAAATGCAAAGTATTGCTGGACTAAAGACAATGTGAGCATAGATGAGCATGTGAGCATGGAATTGCTCACAAATTTTAGTATAGACAGTGAAGACTTTGAATAGTAGTCCATCTTGGAATATTTGAATCTGGATTGGATGATGTTTTCAACAGTAGATGGTCTGAGGCAGGAAAATGCCTTATGACTAAGGTGCCTTTGTAATGAAGTGGGTATGGATTAGAAATGCAGGTCATGTTCACATATCATTCCAGAGTTTTGAACAGTTAGAGTCTAATTTGGACAATTGTCAGGGAAGAGGGTAGTATCAGTAACCAGGGGAAGAGGTTCATGATATGACCAAAGATAATGGCTTCAGCATTTCCAGTGTCCCATTGGCAGAAATTTTAGCTCATCTAGGACAAGATGTTCGCAAGCAAATTAATGTTTCATTTATGACACTCTACAAAATTTACCTCTTTGGGCAACATCTGATCATGTCATTTAGCTCTACGTTAATTTTCCTTTCTGTTCAATTCTTTGCAATGAAGCAGGAAGTGATTAAGTGCAATATAAATGTAAATTATTTTTGTTTCCCCATTTATCTTTTCAAAAACCTTTACAATTTTCAGATTTCCATCAGATCTCAAAATATTTAATTCACGAAAAACGCCTTAGTTTCTCAAAGCTCTCATTCATAGACATCCATGCCTTCAATGGCATTTTATGTTACCGTGACAAAGGTATATTTTCTCTCCCTATCCTTTTTGATATTTTTGGAGCCTTTAACACTGTTGAACACAGTATTACCTTCCAATATTTCTATTGTTATCCAGCTGGTTGAAAATGCTTTCACCTGTTTCCATTTTTATTCCTATTCATAGTGAAAGAATCACTTGCAGTGCCATCTTTCTCCATTCTGACACAGCACCCCCTCCAAGGATCAACCCTAGGTACCCTCATATTTCTCATCCTCATGCTGCCTCTGGGTGACATCAACTCTCTGATGAAGGGTCTAGGCCTGAAACATCAGCTTTTGTGCTCCTGAGATGCTGCTTGGCCTGCTGTGTTCATCCAGCTTCACACTATTATCTGAATAGTCTGGTTGTGTACACTAAGGATATCCCAGTCTACCTACCATCATCTTCCTCCACTGTTGCTAAATTATCAGACCGCTTATCCAACAACCAGTCCTAAATGAGGAGAAATATCCACTGATAATAATATTGTGAAGACTGAAGCTATTATTTTCAATCCCCAGTCCAAAATCTGTTTCCTTAGGGACCAAATCAATTCCTCTCCATGGTAACTGAGATTAAGCCAATCTGTTTGCAACTGTGTTGTCATATTTGATTCCTGGATGAGCTTTAGACCACATCTATGCCATCACTAAGACCATCCATTTCCACCTCTGTCACAATACTCAACCTCACTTCTTTATCAGGCCACCTGCTGTTGAAACCATGTCCATCCCTTTATTTCATCTAAATGTGACCATTCAATGCACTTCTGCCTTTTCTCCAGTATTCTACCCTTTGAATCTTGAGATAATCTAAAACTTTGCTGCCTGTGTCCTGAAATTACTTTCTTTACGAATTTGACCATGGCTTCGCCCTGTCTTATCTCTGCATTCTCTTCCACTCTCACAGCTGTCTCCTCTAACACTCTTACACTCCTCTAACTCTGTCCTCCTCTGGCCCCCCAGTAGTATTTGTACAACCATTACAAGCATGCCTTCAGCTACCTTGACTCCAAGCTCTGAAATAATTTCTCATCTTGCCCTGTCTCCCTTGCTTTCCCTCCATGATACCTGCTTCTTTGTCCAAGGTTCTGATAATCTCATCTAGTGTTTTCTTATGTGACTCAAAATCATTTTTTGTTCTGTCATGGCCCAGAGAATTGTTTGAGAACAATTTATGATGTTCAAGGCACTTAACAAATGTTGGTTGTTGCTGCGTGCAGTACTGCTATTCTTAATTTTTATATGTGTATGTGGTACTGAACAGTTTTTATTGAGACAAACATCTTTAAGCACTTGTACTGCACTGTGGCTATTGTACATTGCGGATATGTGTCAGTTCATTTGAAAATGCTGAGATTTAATTTGGAAAGAGAGGAGCATAAGCGTTGACAATACACCTTGTTGTGCACAAACATAGTTGATGACTTCAAACCAAGAATTTTCAAAGGAATGCCAGAAAAATACTTTCTTCCTGTCCTAAGATTTGTGCCCAACCTGACTGAGTGGTGCTGTGGAGTAGAAGCCCCTGCCCTTCAAAAATGTCTTTTTGTGACTGTGATACCAGCTGTGGCCTGTAATGCGACAATCACAGGTTTTTGATGCTGATACCCGTCTCAAACTCAAACTCATTTACTGCAATGTACACATTTTCAACCATGCTGGAAATTCTCAGAGGATGCCAGTCCAGTATTAATGCCCCCATCATCAGTCTGTGGGCACTGAATTTGCCTGAATCTAACAGAAGTCACAATCAGACATTGTCCACTAGATTCTAAGGTAGATTCACCCATGCAACAACATCAGATCTTCAGTTTGGAAAATTCTTACTGGATACACTAGTGAAGACTGAACGCCAAACTTGGCATAGCCTGGCCCTGTTTTAATGCTGCAAGCGAATTTGCAGGGTTTGTTGCTGACTGATGCTCTGCAATGACATTCTTGAGAATTTGAACCAAAAATAGATCAGTCGGATGGTAGATGCATTGCCAGCTGTTGAAAGGTGTTTGGTTGCTGTCATATTGTAAAATGACAACCGATAACCAATATCCAAACTCTGCGGTCTACCTTTCCTCTGCAGGATCGCGCAAACATCGGAACTCCGGGGTCACAAGGAATTCGTGTTTTGAATTGTCAGTACGATCTTTCCTTTTTCGCGCAATTATGACCGGACCCTGGATATAGTTTTCCGCCCGGTTATCCTTTGACACTCGGTGCTGGCAGGATGCTCTTTGCGGCGGACTTGGAAAGGATCAGCAGAGCCAGGAAACAGAAAGAACGTGCTGGAGAAACTCAGCGGCTCTCGCAGCATTTGTGGGGACAGAAAGTAAAGCCCGAATAACGGTGCCTGGACTCTGTTTCTCTTTCTCCACTCAGGCTGCCAGACCTACTGAGTTTCTGCTGCACTTTCTGCTTTTGCTTCAAATCTTCAGCGTCCGCAGTTCTTTGTGTTAGTTGAGACCAGAACCCAAGGACCTGTGTATTTGAGAATACCATCCCAACCACCTCACCATGACAACGCCCGGCATTATGCCTCGTAAAGGTGTTATGGCTGAGAGATTTTGATGAGTAGATTGAGAAAAACGTCTCTCTGACTGTGGGCCAAGAACCAAAGACGACAGTTTTAAAATCGTCAACTTGGGTCCGAGATTTTCCTTCTACCCGGACTTCCAGGGAATGAACAGTTTGACCTGAACCGTTAGGGGAAGCCGATTCCGTCAATTGCTTTCAAAGTGATTTGGATATTTACTTACGGATAAAGAACTTACGGGGCTACCGATAAAAGGCGAGCCACACCACTTCTGTGATCTTCCAGCAAGCTGGCACAGATCCATGGGCTAAGCGACCTCACGCCGTTCTCCTTTGTTTCGAACTCTAGATTTGCACAGTCAGGTTCCAGGCACAATGAATCTGCTTCTGCTTGGAATTCGAAAGCTCTCGAGTGTAATGTTATATATGCGTATATCAAAGATGGTCCGGAATCTTAAATAAATTACCGTGTGCCTGATAACAACTCTCTCCTTTTCACCCTGGAATGAAATAAGATGGTCTTTCCAAATGTATACTTCGATCTCAACAAAGCCGCTTCACAGCGCGCCACGGCTACTGTTGGAGCCTCTCTATACAGGACCCAAAACGCTGGTATCCATTCCATACTGACCGTGCTCTTTCGAGGCATACTTTCACGGCAGATTGTTTGCCGTTGCCCTTCCGCTCGGGATTTCTGAAATTCAGTGCTCGGCGGGTCGAAACGGTGCACTCCCGTTCCCATTTCTGATGTTTAGAAGTCGTTTGGAGAGCCCTGCAACAGTACAGTTAAAATCTGGCTCTGTTTTTAAAAAATACAGATGTGAACAGTCTCGGATTTAAAACAACGTCCCGTTTAATAAGATTTTCCATGATTACACGGCTCGGAGTACGAAATGACACTGTCTACTTATTGAGCGCCAAAGCAACTTCTCACGCCACGAAATCCCTTTCATTCGAATTATTTCTAAAAATGAAGTGTGTAAGACCGTTTGTGTCTCTACCCCGCATTGAACACACTATTCAATATTCTAAATGGATTACTGATTGACGTGATGTACAGTGAGTTCTGGCGTTATAACTTGGACAGGAACAAATGAAATGTGGTTTTAAATCAAAATTGTAGTTCTGTAAAGTTTATGACATGTCGGCAGCAATTTTACAGAGGGTAGAGACATTGTGCAAGGCGTGAAAAATCTACCTTCCCTGTGAGAAAGGAAGGATTTCCAGCGGCCGATAGAATGCCCAAAGGAGAACAAACTTTCGCCCTCGAACCTGCCTGAAAAAGCGAGAGCGAGCCGAAATTCCAAAGTGCACCCCACTCCAATATCAGCTCCATGGGAACGGGCAGGATTTTGCGCTCCCCTTGATCTCGTTCCAGATTTTACACTGAATCAAGCGCAATCATTTCATTTTGGAGCATTTCCTTTCAACAGCAGACCATTTATTTCGTTAATTCAGAATAACATCAGCCGTGATGAGACACTCGTTCGTACAGTCACATGCCATTCGTTTGCAAAACTTTAGTTTGTAATAAACTTCTCGCTGTCCGGGCACCGACCATGCGGCCCGAAACCTGCGGACTAGACTGTGTAGACAGATCTTTGTTCTCGGCAAAGGATCTTTTTAAAAGCCATTCGAAAATCCTGGTTGAATATGGTGTAAATAACCGGGTTAAGGGAACTATTGCAATAGCCGATCCAGAAGAAGAATTTGAAGATGGCAGGTGGTACAGAGCATGTGGCTGGGCAGATAGCAGTCAGGCTGTAGGAGAAGAAAAACGGGAACCAGCAAAGAACAAAAACACCAATGACGACAGATAAAACAAAAGTGAAACGCTTCTCTCTGTTCTGGGTGCCTTTCGACCTGACTGTGCTTGGCGTCCGAGGCTTCCCTCGCCCCACAGAGTGCTCTCCTTCCCTTTTGGAAGTCGAGTTGCTCTCACCCTGATGGAGCAGTTTGGTGGAACCGAGCTGACCTTCGCTTCTACGCGCCTTCTGTTCACTGCAACGTCCTCCATGACCCGAGGACGGAGCTTTCTCCGCGACCTTGGGCTTGGTCTCCCTCCCAGGCCAACTGGGGCTCAAAGATGCGCCTTGCTTTGGCTGCCTGCTGCCGGGAGGCTGCCTCGTTCTCTGTTTGGCCACCTGGTAAATCCTTATGTAAACCAGAATCATGATGACACAGGGAGCGAAGAAAGAGCCGATACACGAAGACAAGATGTACCACTTCTCGTCATTCAGACTACAGACGGGCACCTCGTTTTCGCCAAGGTTTTTGTTCATGGAGATGAGAGGCGGGAAGGAGATAACTGCAGCGATGAGCCAGACTGTCAGAATCACACAGCGGATTCTCCTGGGTGTTCGCTTGGAGTTGTACTGGATGGCTTGGGTAACTGACCAGTATCTGTCCAGGCTTATCGCGCAGAGGTGGACAATCGAGGAAGTGCAGAACAAGACGTCTAACGCCAGATAAATTTCGCACCAAATCCTCTTGAAGTACCAGTAACCCATCAGTTCGTTGGCTAAAGAAAAGGGCATGACCAGCGTGGCCACTAGGATATCCGCGGCAGCCAGGGAGACCAGGAAGAGGTTCTGGGGGGCTTGCAACGACCTGCTGGTCAGGACAGCAATGATGACCAGTATATTCCCAATGATCGTGAACACGATGATAAAGCTGACGGCAGTGGCGATAGCCGCGGTACTTCGAGGTGAGTAAGGCTGAGGGAGCAGGCGTCCTCCCCACACACTTTGCTGGCTCGTGTTGCAGACGAAGCTGGCGTTGCCGCGAAACACCGGACACTCCACCGATCCCATCGCCCTTCCCGTCGCCTCTGGTCAGTTGGCGTTCGCCTCGAACAGTCGTACGGAGCTCAAATGGAAACGGTCGCATCTTATGAGAAACACTGTCATATCGAAAAGTGTATTCCTTGCTGGACTTTCTACTGGAATGTGTACTCTGATCACATGATGCGGGAATTAATTCGGCGAAGCTGTATTTTTCAGAGGGGTCTCCGAAAGGACCACCACATGACGGCAATCTGCAACTGTTTGCGTTCGAATGGCCCTGAATGTTGTAATGATCTGCAGTGTGCTGTGGCTGGTTACACGGTCCCCACCGGCTCGTGTTCTATTTGGTGTTCTCTCTCATTCTGCTCGCCGACACCCACTACAAGCTGCATTTAATAGGAAACATCGCACCACGAACAGCTCCGAAGACACGTAAACGATCACGTTACTTCATTGGCACCTCCCCACAAACATTTCACTGCCTGGATCTGCTCCACGCCTTCGAACGAGCATCACTAGGTGTCATCAACTGTTATCATCTTTTCTGAGTCTAACAGTGACCGACGGACAACTTGGTGGTAAGGGGGCGTGGGGGGGGGGGGTGTTGGTGTGGTGACCGCGACTATATACATCAGGTAAAATCAGAAACATTGGATTCCTCTCAAAGAACATTTGTTGTCCATTTTGGCGTTTGACTGCTTCAATAATGAATGGGCCGAAAAAGCATTAACATGTTGCCCGTCTTATCGACATCGAGTATCCTGACAACGTGTAACAAGAAATTAACGGAGGTTTTTTTTCCAGTGAGCGTTGGGCGATCTGAAAGAACTGTGGCTGTAATTATAGTTGAGCGAGTTCATTTTAATGAAGGAACTACCTTGCATCATGATTTATAACGACTAAAAGACAAGTTTGACTAAACCTTTCAGTCATAAATGTGATTCAGGTTTTCAGGAAAGTCTTAACAGACCTCTACTAATAGCCACCGAACGGTTTTTAAATAAAATGTTAGTTACCGGATCACTTTGTGGATCAAGTTCTCTTGTACAGGAAGCTGAAACCATTGAAGTGCTTGATTCTGCAACAGTCAGTAATTGATGGACCCTGCTCTTTCTTTATGGTTGAAGTTAAATTTGTAAATGCTTTGTCTATTCGGTGAGATCAGCACAAACATTTAAAATGTACAAATCCTGAACCAAATTCGTGGTGTCACTCTATTAAAGTCACATCTGATCATTTTCTTTAGCTGATGGATTTTATATCCATACCGATCTATGCAAAGTGGGACTTGTAAAAAATTTTTTAACTGAACGTGAGGTTGTCGACTGGGGCAGATTTGTTGCCAATCCCAAAATGCCCAAGAGAATGTCATGGTGAGCTTCCTGCTTGAACTGCTGCAGTCCCTCAGCTGCTGGTACTTCAACAATGCTACAAGAAAGAAGCTTTTCAGAGTTTGAGCCAGCGATAGTGAAGGAATGGCATCAAGATGTGTGCAGCTTGGAAGTGAACTGGCACTTGTGCATCAGTTGCCCTTGTGCCCTGTACGAGATGGTTCAAATTGTGTGTTTGAAAGGTACTGTCCAAGGATCCTCAGTGAATTTAGAACATAGAACATAGAACAGTACAGCACAGAACAGGCCCTTCAGCCCACAGTGTTGTGCCGACCATTGATCCTCATGTATGCACCCTCAAATTTCTGTGACCATATGCATGTCCAGCAGTCTCTTAAATGACCCCAATGACCTTGCTTCCACAACTGCTGCTGGCAACACATTCCATGCTCTCACAACTCCCTGTGTAAAGAACCCGCCTCTGACATCCCCTCTATACTTTCCACCAACCAGCTTAAAACTATGACCCCTCGTGCTAGCCATTGCTGCCCTGGGAAATAGTCTCTGGCTATCAACTCTATCTATGCCTCTCATTATCTTGTATACCTCAATTAGGTCCCCTCGCCTCCTCCTTTTCTCCAATGAAAAGAGGCCGAGTTCAGTCAACCTCTCTTCATAAGATAAGCCCTCCAGTCCAGGCAGCATACTGGTAAACCTCCTCTGAACCCTCTCCAAAGCATCTACATCTTTCCTATAATACGGCGACCAGAACTGGACGCAGTATTCCAAGTGCGGTCTAACCAAAGTTTTATAGAGCTGCAACAAGATCTCACGACTCTTAAACTCAATCCCCCTGTTAATGAAAGCCAAAACACCATATGCTTTCTTAACAACCCTGTCCACTTGGGTGGCCATTTTAAGGGATCTATGTATCTGCACACCAAGATCCCTCTGTTCCTCCACACTGCCAAGAATCCTATCCTTAATCCTGTACTCAGCTTTCAAATTCGACCTTCCAAAATGCATCACCTCGCATTTATCCAGGTTGAACTCCATCTGCCACCTCTCAGCCCATCTCTGCATCCTGTCAATGTCCCGCTGCAGCCTACAACAGCCCTCTATACTGTCAACAACACCTCCGACTTTTGTGTCGTCTGCAAACTTGCTGACCCATCCTTCAATCCCCTCATCCAAGTCATTAATAAAAATTACAAACAGTAGAGGCCCAAGGACAGACCCCTGCGGAACCCCACTCACCACTGACTTCCAGGCAGAATATTTTCCTTCTACTACCACTCGCTGTCTTCTGTTGGCCAGCCAATTCTGTATCCACGCAGCTAAGTTCCCCTGTATCCCTTTCCTCCTGACCTTCTGAATGAGCCTACCATGGGGAACCTTATCAAATGCCTTACTGAAATCCATATACACCACATCCACAGCTCGACCCTCATCAACTTTTCTAGTCACATCCTCAAAAAACTCGATAAGGTTTGTGAGGCATGACCTACCCCTCACAAAGCCGTGTTGACTGTATTTGATCAAGCCATGCTCTTCCAGATGGTCATAAATCCTATCCCTCAGAATCCTTTCTAACACCTTGCAGACGACAGACGTGAGACTTACTGGTCTGTAATTGCCGGGGATTTCCCTATTTCCTTTCTTGAAGAGAGGAATTACATTTGCCTCTCTCCAGTCCTCAGGTATGACTCCAGTGGAGAGCGAGGATGCAAAGATCTTCGCAAGTGGCGAAGCAATTTCATTTCTCGCTTCCCAAAGCAGCCGAGGACAAATCTGGTCCGGGCCTGGCGACTTGTCAATCTTAATGTTTGACAAAATTTTCAGCACATCAGCTTCCTCTATCTCTATCCATTCCAGCATGCACACCTGCTCTTCAAAGGTTTCATTCACTACAAAGTTTGTTTCTTTCGTAAAGTCAGAAGCAAAAAACTCATTAAGGGCTTCCCCTACCTCCTCAGACTCCACACACATCTCTCCATGTTCTTTGTGTCAAAGTGCATCACATCACAATTCTTTGCATTAAACTTCATCTGCCACCTGTCTGCCCACTCCATGAACTTATCAATGTCTTTCAAAGTTCTACACCATCCTCCTCACAGTTTACAATTCTCCCAAGCCTTGTTGCCCATCAGCCATGATTAAATGGCAGAGTGGACTCGATGGGCCAAATGGCCTTACTTCCACTCCTATGTCTTATGGTCTTAACTTGGAATTGTCCCTTACACAAAAAGACCTAAATCATTAATATGTATAGGAAAACCAAGGGCTCTAATACCAACTCCAGGGGAACTCCACCACAAACCTTCATCCAGCCTAAAGATAACCTGCTCACTGTTGTACTCTGTTTCCTAATCCTCTGTTGATTTTGGTTCCAAGTTGCCGTTGTCCCTTGTATAACTTGCCTCGCAAGTCTGTTCTGGGGCACTGCACTGAACTCCTTTTGCTGATCCACAAACACCCCCATAAAACCAATTTTCCCTTCAAAACACTCCGTAAGTTACTTAGACATGATTTTTCCCTTAATAAATCCTTGCTGACTCTTCCGATTTAACCCACATCTTTTCCATCATATCCCGAATAATTTTATCTAGAGGTTTCCCCACTATAGCAGTTCAACTGACTGGTCCGCAATTGCTAGGCTTATATTTACAACACCTTTTGGAACAGGGACATAATGTTTGCAATTCTCAAGCCCTCCGTAAAAATCCAGACAAGATTGCAAGATTATTGCTAGTCCTCTGCAATTTCCACTCTCACTTCCTTCAATATCTGTGGAGGCATCGCAACCAATCCTGGTGCCTTATCAACTTTAAGCCCTGGCAACCCATAAAATGCCCCCTCCTTATCAATTTTTAATGTTTCTAGTGACTTGAGTACCCTCACTGTCATCATGGTTTGTGCAGAATCTGCCTCACAGGTAAAGACAAATGTAAAGTATTCATTTAACACAGAAGGGTAAGTTGTTCACAATTTCAAAGTCCTTTCCGTGGACAAAATTTAGAACTAGGAAAGGGAAGCAAAATGGTGCATTGATGTTTGCATTTATATAGTGCCTTTAAATGTCAGAAAGTATTTCACAACAGAGACTTCATTCAAAATCTGACACCAAACCATATCTGGAGACTTCTGAACAGATGACCAAATACTTGGGCTAAGAATCAGATTTAAGGAGCAACGTAAAGGAAGAATTGGAGGCAGAGAGGCTGAGGGAAGGAATGCCAGAGCTTCAGGGCCTGGAATGTGAAAAGCACAGCTGTCAACAGACAGGGAAAGGAATTAAGGTGGAACAGATGAGAAGCTACATGGGAGGTATAAAGGGATATTGGAAGATGTAGTTTGCCATAGAGGGCAGGATCACAGTCTCAGAATAATAGATAGACCATCTAGAACTGAGATGAGGTGGAACTTCCTCGCACAGAGGGTAGTAAATCTTGGGGTGTGGAGGTTCAATCATTAAGTACGCTAAAGACAGAAATGGATATATTTTTAGGTTTTAAAGATAGCAAGTATATGGGATCATACAGAAAAGTGGCATTAAAGTAGACAATCAGCAATAAATGACAGCAAGCTCTAGGTGCTGAATGGCCTTCTGCTCTTACTTCCTATATTAATACTTAGGGCAAAAAGGCTGTAGATATAGCAAGAGGCAAGATAGAAGGATTTAAATATAAGGATAAGATTTTGAGATATAGTGCCTTCTTTCTCACTGGGGTTTTATTTTCCTCGGTGTGATTTGTGTAAAGCTCCAATCATCTCTAAAGAATTTGTAAAGCTCCAATCATTTTGAAAAGTTGGGGTGGAGGGACTGAATGTTCAAAATGGTCAATGAGTTCCAAACAAGGAAACTGCTTTGCTCTGGATGGGGTAAAGTTTCTTCAGTTTTGGAGCCTCATTTTTCCAGACACGTGGACAGTATTTCATCACACTCCTGACTGGTATGATGGTGGAAAGGTTTTGTGGAGGATAGTTGCTTTTCAGTAGCAGTTGTTGCTGGGTCTGTAGTAGATCTCTCTCTGCTACACTCTCTCAAAACTCTCTTGATGTTTATCCTCCTGGGCTGCTGGTGTTGTGCGTGAATTTGCCTTTTGCCAAGTATGTATTTATGTTACTGTATTGGAGCAGTTACTGTTTAGTAGCAAACTAATGTATCATCCTGTTAAGTTTTTCCAATAGAGTTACAGCTAAGCCAATTCTTTTCTTTATTCATTCTTTTGTTGTATATCAAGTGGAATGTGTGAATAAAGTGTGTTTTGCTTAACTGCGAGTAGTTTGACCAATCAGATTGCACATTGAATGCAACACCTAGTGTTTATCTTTAAAATAAAAAAAAAGTTAGGGTCTAGATGAACTTCGTAATATATTTTGAAGAGGTGTTGTCTAGTCCATAACAGATGTCAATGACCCCCTAGGGTCTAGGCCCGAAACGTCAGCTTTTGTGCTCCTGAGATGCTGCTTGGCCTGCTGTGTTCATCCAGCTTCACACTTTGTTATCAATGAGACCCTTTCATCACTTTGCTGAGGAATGAGAGTTATCTGACAGCATGGTAATTGGTGAAGTTGGATTTGTCTTTCTTTTTGTAGAAAGGACTTGCTTGGGCAGTTTTCCACATGTCCAGGGAGATGTCAGTGTAGCAGCTTGGCTATGGCCATGGCCAGTTCGGGAGCACAAGTCTTCAGTACTGCTGCTGGATTGTTATCAGAGTCCATGGCCTTTCCAGCATTCAGTACCTACAGCTATTTCTTGTGATCTGATGGAGCGAATCAAATTAGCTGAAGATTAGCATCTGTGGTACTGGGAGCTTTGGAGGAAGCTGAGATGGATCATCCATTCCACACTTCGGGATGAAGATAGTCTCAAGTGCTTCAGCTTTCTCTGTTGCATTGATATACTTGACTTTCCTTTCATGGGAATGGTTTATTTATGAAGTCATCTCATCCTGTTTGTTCATTAAAAACCAAGGAAACTGAGAATGCTGTAAATTAGAGACAAACGTAGAAATTGCTGGAAAAGTTCAGCAGGTCCCCAACTTCTGTGGAGAAAAATCGGAGTTAACATTTTGGGTTGAGTGGTCCTTCCTCAGAACTGGGGAAGGATCACTTGACTCAAAACATTAACTCTGACTTCTCTCCACAGATGCTGCCACACCTGCTGAGCTTTCCCAGCAATTCTCTTTTTTTCTCTGTTTGCTTAACAATTGCTCACCAACATTCACATTGGATGTGGTAGGATTGCAGAGTTTTGATTTGATCCCTAGACTATGGAATTACTAAACTGTATTCATTGCACAGAGCTTCACTATTTAAAATGCATGCAGTTCTGATTGTAGGTTCACCTCAGTTGATCTCGTTTGCATTCTTTGTTCAACGAGGGTAGATCCTCTGATGTGATGGTAATTGCAGGACACAGGAAATGCAATTGCTGTCATGTAGATCCACTGAATAGCATCAGTTGCCAGGCCCCTTTGGTCCCTTGTAACTTTTTGGGGCTGAATGTCGCCAAACTGGCTCATCTCTGAGGCTGATTTCAGTTCTGGCAAAGCCAGTGTAAAGTTAGATGCTTTCTACTTCAGTACTCTTCAGTCTAAAGACCACCCCCCCCAAACCCAGCCTTCTCTTCCAGCTCCACATGCTAAACTCACAAGGTTCAACAATCGCGTCTTCACTTTTGCAGGTGTCTACAGTCCAGCTGTTGTAGATTTCCACTTCCCCCTGCAACCTCACAGCTCTGGAACCATGGTACTGTTGTAAGTTATGATTTGGAGATTATGACTATGTTGATGTTTAGGACCCTTCTTCTTTTTCTGAAGAAGGGTCCCGGCCTGAAACATCAACTTTCCTCCTCCTCTGATGCTGCTTGGCCAGCTGCGCTCCTCAAGCTCCACACTGTTTTCACATTGGACCAGAAATGTAGTCTTCAGTTTGCAGAAAACGTGCCTATCAATACTTTGGATTGCACAATGATCCCAGCTGACGTTATCACTGGACAACTCAGATCGCAGACTGAAAACTGGCTTGATGCATCCTATTGGTCTTTTTCTTTGGTTTTAATGAGGTGGAAACCTCATGAAATATGAGCACACAATGTTGCAGATTTGGCTTTAACAACAAAGCAAATTTATTGTGCAAAGGAAACAAAGACAAAATAGAGTAAAGCTAACTATTTACATTGACTGCAAATTTACAGACTTTGAATACATAAACAACAATCCCATTATTCCCAATAGCACTCAGTTAAAGTGTTCAAATGGAGAGAAATTCTTTCTCTGTCACACTGAGGGTTTGACCTAACTGTGATATCAATCCCTCAGTCCTGAAACTGTGATTGCTCCTTTTATGAACATTCATAAAACTGACCTTACATTTTATCAGCTTCCAATTATTCTTTCAGAGTTCTAACTAAAAACGTCTGGTCTGGAGCATTCAAATTAAACTGCTGCTACTTCGGGAACCAATTTCTTAATATTTCTAAATCATCTCCTTTGTCGTGAGTAACAGTTCATACATTCAATTTTACCAGGACTTCTGCAAATTGGCCAACCCAAAAAGGCTTTCTTCAAGCTATGGGTGTTTTCCTAATCATAACATAAATGCTGACCTTCAAACCTAAATGCTGAATGCACAGTTTATTTTGTTTCCTGGTGAAAATCTCTCCCAGTATTGTGTTGTAAAGTGCAGGATTCATATACATAATATTTAATGTTATTTGTTGTCAGTTTGGTTTTCTGTGTTTTGAGTTAGTAAGCAATAGGATGTCTGTCTGTCTTAAGTAACTATTTAACTTGTATCATGGTGATTTATTTTAAAAACATCTTCTGAAAGCTGTTTTTGGAGTGAGTAGATTTTGTGCATTGCTAATGGAATTTTGTTCATTTAGATTGTTTCGCGATGCTGCATGGTAAATAATGGGGTTTCAAAGGTTTGTTAGAGTTCTGGAAATTGCTGTTTGTAAGCTGAAGGAAAACGCCCAAAGCTGACAGAGAGAGATAAATGGTTTTAGTTTCACTTTTGACATTGGCTCGCAGATCTGTGAAATCCTTAGAAAAGAATGGCAACGCAGACCAGTGTTCCTGAGAAGGGAAGGGTATACAGTGTTACCTTAGATTGAGGAGTTAGTGTTAGTCCCAGACTCAAACCAGAAGTGTTGGAATTAAACACTGAAGAGGTTATGTGAAGTCGAGTACATGGAACCTCAGGTATGTGAAGGCTCCAACAAGAAGCTATATGCAGTTTTAGCCTGTAAGTTGAAGTGTGGTCAGTGCCTTGATGTTAGCCTGGTTGAGGACGCTGGTGTTGGTCCATCATTCTTTCCAGAAATTTACAGGATCTTGCGCAGCCAGGGTTAGTGGCACTGCTCCAGTGCTTTGAGATGACAGTCCATGTCTCTGAGCCATATAAGAGGGCAGGACCGCCACAGCTCTGTAAATCATGATCTTGGTGTCGGATCTGATGTTGTTGTTCTCGAACACCCTGTTCCTCAGGCGAACGAAGGTTGCTTTGGCATGCTGGAGGCAGAGTTGAATCTCCTCATCAGTAGCTGCCTTGATCAACAGGACACTCCTGAGGTATTGGAAGTGGTCAACGTTCTCTAAGGCCTCCCACTGGACCTTGATGGCAAGGGTTCGCTCCATGATGTCAGGCCAGGTTGGTGGAGAGCCTTCATCATCTTGCGGATGTTCGGAGTGAGATACACGCACTAATATGCCCATAAAGGTACTGATGATGGTGTGGAGTACATCCTCTCAGCATCATCTGCGTACTGCAACTCAATGACACTGGTTGGGATGACTTTGGTTTTGATTCGAAGGTGGTGGAGGTTGATTAATTTCCTGCAGCCTCTGTAAGTTAGCTCCTCTCCAGCAGGGAGCAAGTTGGCAGCAAGGCAAAGCATTGATTCGCTGCGATGGGCTGGGCATATTGTCCACGTGACCGGTATGAGACTCCCCCCAAGCTCTACTCCCAGCTTTGAAACAGCAGGCAGGCCTCAGGTGGACAGAGGAAACGCTTCAGTGATACCTTCAAGATCTCATGAGGGAAGTGTGGCATTCCCACAGGTACCTGGGATTCACGGGCCCACAACCATCAAAAGTGGAGGAGGAGCGTCAGGGAAGGCATTGCGCACCCCAAAACTTGCCATTGGGAAAAAGCAGAAGGCAGACAAAAACAGCGAAAGGAGCATACCACCACACAAACACCCCACCCACTCCTCCCCACAACCACCTTCTGCCCCAATTGTTACAGAGCCTGTGGGAGCCACATCAGTTTGTACAGCCACCTACAGACTCACCCTGACAGAGGAACAGAGTGATCCTCATCTGCATCGAATCACCACGAACGAATAATGAAGTTGAAATCACAAGTGACAGAACTGACCAAGGTGTTAGATAGATGGCCTCAGGTGTGAGCATGATATGAGTCATGTTTGGATATGATACAAATGCTTTTGTTTCTTTTCGAGTTATAAGGGATGTTTTGTGCTTAATGGGAATCTCTGTTTAAATCATTTGATTTGTGTTGTCAGTGCAGTGATTGTCATGAGGTCAGCTAGATGGGTCTCCAAGAATCTGAGTTCCCCATTTGTGTCAATTAATCTGATCCAGTCAGGGAGCCCTGGTTGATCGAGACAAAAGAAGCTTGCCAGAGATTCTGACACGCCAAGAGCTCACTCAGAATGAGGCCGTCCTAAAGTCAAGGACTGTTCCTAACGGGCGACTTGGAGAAAGCCTACTGGCCTCTGAGGAGTTATTTCACCACCTGATTAATCTTTCAGTCCCTTGGTAATGACAAATCTGTCTACCTCTGAAAAAAGAAATGGAAAGAATCTCTATTCACTTTAAAGGAGGGGAATCCCAAAGACTCACCATCCTCTGAGAGGAAAAATGTTTCCTCATCTGTGAGTTATTCAGATGCCCCCAATTTTTAAAATATGAAATTGAATTCTAGATTCTCCCACAAGAGGAAACATCCTTTCACTATGTGGCAAGTCCACTTAGGATCTAGGCCCGAAACATCAGCCTTCCTGCTCCTCTGATGCTGCTTGGCCTGTTGTGTTCATTCAGTTCTGCACCTTGTTTCCTTTTTCTCAGAGGCATTGGCAGGAGAGAGAAGGAGAAACATTTCCCCTCAGTAGAGGGTTCCATAACCAGGGTAACAGTCTGAAAGTACGTAGCAGGAGGTTTAGAAAGGAAGGATTTTAGCCCAGAGGGTTGCAGGTATCTGGAATTCACTGCTTGAAAGGGTGGTAGAGTTGCATTTGGGCAAATGCCTTGTTTTGTTCTGTAAGTTCAGTGTAATCATGTTTGATGGAAAATGCTTACTTTGTGTTGCAAAATTCCAGTCAGAACAATGTGACATGAATGTTCTACATGCAACAGAAGTCAAAATTTTGGAGGAAATTGTTTTGTTTCCTTTAAATTTTAAGAGTTTGAGGTAAAAGAAGGGGAAGTGAGGACAAAAATAGGACCTATGTCTTTGTTTCAGTGAAAACAATTGACCTTTATTTCTTGTGGGCATTACTTCAATATCTTATCAGATGCAGAAAGACATATACAGAATTTGTCAACACGTCATCATTTAAGACAATGGCAAGGTGCTCTTTTTTTGGTTTTTGGTCACCTTATTCTTCGTCTTTACAACTGAAAGTGTGATAAACATCTGTGCCGTATAATAGGTAGATGCAATAATTCCAGTGTTATACAAGGGAAAGCAGTACATACTCACAGCATAAGTGAAATCAGATACCATAAAAAGCATTCCTCCAATTGTGGCAAATAATTTGATCCAAGACCAGTGCTGATTGAAGAGTGTGCCAGCGCTAGCACGCCAGGCCATTGTTCCAATTAATATGATGTAGATGTAGGCTGCCCATTGGAAGGGCTTTTGATCCCAGAGACATCTGTTGAGGAACAGCATATATACGGTGCCAACAGCCACAAGGAAAATGCCTGCTAACAGGTTTAAAGGTTTTGTGCCAAACATCCAGATGTAGAAAACGTGTGCCAGCCCAAACATGGATTCTCCTGAAACAAAAAAAATCTTCCTAGGCACTCAATCATTCCATTCTCATCATCATCTTCATATAGATGCTTTCACATACCATCTTTCTCTAATTCTCCTACTATTTATCTGTAACTGCTAAAGTTTACCTAAAACTTTGCATTTTCCACTTATTTTTGATTTTTTTACTCCTTTCCTGAAGCAGATTTTTTTTTTCTGAAGTTTCTCTGCTACATGGCAAGATTGCTATTCTTCACCTAAAGAGTCACCTTCCAGTTGACATGCACATGAATTAGAATTTCCACCTGCCTCATCTGGATGACAATGTGGATTGGGAAAACTCACACAATTCCCTCTCTTTGAACTGCTGGACACAGACTAGTTCATGCGACCCGACGCTTTCTTGACCAAAATAAACAATCTTAACAAAGACTAGCAATCAAACCCCAAGCCTTCTAGTTTGTAAAACTTAGTGTGAAGTTAGCTGATATCTTTATGTCACACAGTCATCAAGGTCTGCAGCACAGAAAAACAAGTACCTAAGTATTCCAGTCCTATTTGCCAGCACTAGGTCCATAGTGTTGACTGCCTTGGCCTTGCAAGTGTGCACCAAAATACTGGTCCGATGCCTCTACTACCCATATCATCAGTCAAGTTCAGATACCCACCACCCTTAATTGAAAAAAGGCTTCCTCACATCCGCTCCAAACCTTTATCTTAAATCTATGCCACCGGTCACTGATCTCTCCACTAAGAGAAAAACTTCCTTCCTGTCTACCCTTTCTATTGCCTGACATAATTTTATACATCTTCATCATGTCGCCCACAGCCTCCTATGCTCCAAAGAAAACAATTCCAGCCTATCCAGTCTCTCTTCAAATCTCAAGCTCTCCAGCCCAGGTAACATCCTGGTAAGTCTACCCTGAGCCTTCTGCAGTGCAGTCACATCTGTTAAATAATGTGGGTTATCAGACTGCACTCAGTACTCTAGCTGTGGCCTCACCAACATGTTGTACAGATCCAGCATGACCTCCTTCATCTTAAACACTCTGTCTCAGCTGATAAAGGCTAATCATACCTTCTGACTTGTTAACTATTTTATCCCCATGTCCTGAAACCATAAGGGACCAGTGGACATACACACCAAGGTCTCTTTGATTCTCAGTGCTTCTTAAGGTCCTACCATTTATCTTGCACTCTCATGCCTTATTTGTCCTGCCCATGTGGTCACTTCACACATATCCAGATTGAATACAATTTCCTACTGGTCAGCCCTTCCCATAACATAGTTCACAGGAGCATAATAATTTTGACATTTAGCCAGTGAAAAGTTTGAGGAGCTGAGCTAGTTATCTCTCATTGGGCAAATGAGCACTAAGTCACTCTGATTAGAAATACTACCTGACTCATTTCTTGCATTTTCTGCCAGTATCAGAAATGTGAGGATGGGTGACCAAAGGAACAGAGATAAGTTTCAGGAAACCATTTCAAACATGAAGTTTAGGGTGGATATTTCACAGACTGGAACGCAGACAGCTGAAGGCATGGGACATAGTCATGGGCGAGTGAAAATTAAGAATGCAGAAGATGCCAAATCTGGAACATTGCAGAAGTTTGGAAGAGTTGTAGAACTGGAGAAAGTTCCACAGTTTGGGAAGAAACAGGCCATTTACACAAAGATAAAAAGAGTGAGCGATGGTGGTGGCTGACTAGGATTTGGTGTGAGTATAAATACAGTCAGCAGAGTTCTGAGGGAGCTCAAGTCTTTGCAAGTTGTTAGGCTGGAGGCTGACCAGGAAAGCAGTGGAATGATCAATCTAAAGATAACAGGAACATGGATAAGGATTTAAGCCACAGGCAACCTGTGGCATGTGTGGAGGCACACAATGTTACTGAGGTGGAAATAAGAGATCTTCATGAAGGAGAAGGCATGGCATCAGAATTTCATTGTAAGTTCAAATATGACACTAAACGTACACATGAGTTTATCAATCTCAGATTGTCATCAGGAGTAGAGTGAAGTCGGTCCTTAGGACATAAGAGTTTTTGGTAGTCACCTAGAGCAATAGCTTCCTTCTTTGCAATATTTAAATCCACAATCCATCCTGTGGAATGATTTTTTTCTTTCTGGCATAATTTTAAATTCTGAAATTACAAGCTTTTCTTCGCTTCCATCTTTTTAAATTTTAGGTCAAATTCAGGTGCATGTCAGCTGTTTCCCTGTGGGTACCATCAAGCACATCTACTCAGTCTCAAATCATAAATTTTTGAAGCAGTATCATGGAAGTCAGGTGGAAACAAGATCTTTCTCTCCACTACTCCACTCCATGCCTATCCCTCCGAGCCTATTCTAGCTCTCCCAAGAGTATTGCTGAAATATGTCAGGAATAACGTTTAACATTTACATAATTTTGAAAAACTGCAAACCTTTAATCTATCTTCCAAAACTTACCATGCAAGTGATACAGCTGTGGAGAAGTGGTCCGGAAGATATCGCCTGCTGCTGAAAATAGGAGGCCCGCAAGGAGCTTTTGAGCTTCGTTGTGTGTGTACATGTTTATTTCATGAGTCAAAATGTATGTACACAGAAACAAAATGGGCAAGCATTTGAAGAAGGCCTTCACCCACAGGGGACAAGAAGACTGCGGTGCCAACACAAAGTAAATACAGACACTCAGCAGGAAGGGTACAAATCTGCACAGCTCCTTCAGAAAGAAAACAAATAACAGCTTATTAGACTCAGAGAAGAATGCAGCATTATTCCTCAGGTGGCTTCTGATACTTTGCTACAAGTGAATCAAATTGCGTAACTCGTGAGTGGTATTTCATGTTTGGCGATTCTGCAAAGAACCACAGAGCCTTCGTTCATGGTTCTGTTCCTGTTCAAAAAATGTTTAGATTCCTGATCCTTCAGCTATCTCCCTGATTTACAAGGTGCTGATTCCTCTGACCAGAGTACAGTTCCACGTGTACCAGCAACTCGCCAACGTTCTAAGTGGCAATTTCTTGAGATACAGACGAAAGCAGCCAAGTGTTGCCATTGTAACCCAGCTCCAGTTTACAGCCACACCTTATCCTGTTCACCTTCTCACGTTTTTTTTTATTTTCGATCTGGAGTTTTTGAGACCAAATGAAAACTGCAAAGTGGCACCCCCAGACCAAGATTAAATTTGGTCCTTTTGCTACCTGAGTGGCTCATTGCTACAGAAAACTATTTTGTCCATCAACCCGGAGTTCTTTGTTTTAAAACTCTAACAATAGGTGTGTTTCAGTGAACCAATAGGTTTTGCTGAGATAACGAAATGTGAGGCTGGATGAACACAGCAGGCCCAGCAGCATCTCAGGAGCACAAAAGCTGACGTTTTGGGCCTAGACCCTTCATCAGAGAGGGGGATGGGGTGAGGGAACTGGAATAAATAGGGAGAGAGGGGGTGGCGGACCGAAGATGGAGAGAAAAGAAGATAGGTGGAGAGAGTATAGGTGGGGAGGTAGGGAGGGGATAGGTCAGTCCAGGGAAGACGGACAGGTCAAGGAGGTGGGAGGAGGTTAGTAGGTAGGAGATGGAAGTGCGGCTTGGGGTGGGAGGAAGGGATGGGTGATAGGAAGAACAGGTTAGGGAGGCAGAGACAGGTTGGACTGGTTTTGGGATGCAGTGGGTGGGGGGGAAGAGCTGGGCTGGTTGTGTGGTGCAGTGGGAGGAGGGGACGAACTGGGCTGGCTTAGGGATGCAGTAGGGGAAGGGGAGATTTTGAAACTGGTGAAGTCCACATTGATACCATTGGGCTGCAGGGTTCCCAGGCGGAATATGAGTTGCTGTTCCTGCAACCTTCGGGTGGCATCATTGTGGCACTGCAGGAGGCCCATGATGGACATGTCATCTAAAGAATGGGAGGGGGAGTGGAAATGGTTCGCGACTGGGAGGTGCAGTTGTTTATTGCGAACCGAGCGGAGGTGTTCTGCAAAGCGGTCCCCAAGCCTCCGCTTGGTTTCCCCAATGTAGAGGATTTGCCACATTGTGGTAGAACACAGGCACGCACTAAAATATCTCCTGTGGAAGGTCAAACAAACAAAACATTAGCCTTGGAAGGAAGTAATGTGGTTTTCCAGCAGAATTAGAGGCTCGGTAATGTTCAGGAACCTGCTCTCAGAATCGGTCTCATTTACAGACAGGCTGTCTCCACGTTGCTGCAATGTGTTGTGCTCACAATAATGCGCAGTTAGCAATCATCTCAAAAGTTACCGAATCTCCGAGAGGCAAAATAAATGTTAGTTTAGAAAACCCACGTCAATTTGCAAGGAGAAAAACTGGGACTTCTCTTTCACACTCCTTCAGGTGAGCAGAACCCGTCCAGGATACCGGTCTGACCACAATCTCTCAGCGCGAACTTTTTACGGATGGCGAGTCCCAGCCCAACTCAACAGGTGAAGGGAGAAAATTAGCAAATTCGCTCCTGTGTTAGATGAGATGAACACTTATCTCAATATTCCTAGCTTTGGGAAAACTGAGCCGGGATTCCTGCTGTTGATTGCCATGTAGTATGTGCGCTTTCACAGAGCAGGGTTGTGTTTGAAATGATTGTTGAGAATAATCGGAGTCCAGGCACTGACGCCCTGGCTCGATTAACGGGGAGATTGTTATGTTTGTAGAGTATAAAAGAACAAATTCATTCAGAATGAGGGTGGAAAGAGGCCAAAAGAAGCGAATCCATTCCGACAGGAGGCGGATTTGTCCTGACAGTGACGTTACATGGGTGGAACCGACATCCCGCAGACACGTTAAATAAATTCCTTACATGAAATGCGACTGCTTTCCATATCTTAGCCATTGTTGTTTGATCGCTCCCAACCGGATCAGTCACACGCAACTGGGCAAAGGGACACCACGAACTTCAGCGTGTCCACCGTCCAGCGAGTGTCTCATTGCTGCTCCCTTGCGAAATGTTTGACCTAAGTGCCGGCAGGAAAGTAGACTTTATCGGAACAGACTTCTGTGCGATCCCGCCTGCTGCTGGCTGCCGACAAGCTGCGACTTGTGCGACAATCCACCCTCCTTTGGTGAGAGGATACAAAAAATCAAGAAAAGGGATTGGTCTTTCCAAACTGGCAGCTTCCGCGGGGCTGGACAAGTTGTAATAACTTCGGAGGACCGCACATTCTCATCAGCAACTCCAAGAAAGCAAAATGTTATTTGCAAAGGGCTAAGAGTTCAAATTTGGACATCGGCAAATTGATGTCCAGTGTTGAGATGCCAGTTGTTAAGCCCTTATTTCTGAGAAATAATTGGTGAATTGTGTGAGTAGGACTCAAGAAGCAGTAAACCCCACCCACCCCCATGTGATTCCTGGTCTGCGCTGACTTCCTCTTTATCTTTAGCCAAGCGATAATCAGTGAGAAAGAGTCATGGAGTCGCACAGCATGGAAACAGACCCTTCAGCCCAGCTTGTCCTGCTGACCAGCTTTCTCAAACTAAATTAGTCCGATGTGCTTGCGTTTCACCCATATCCCTCTCAACATTTCCTGTTCATGTACCTGTCCAAATGGCTTTTAAATATTGTAACTGTACCAGCGTCTACCACTTCTTCTGGCAGCTCTTTCCACAAGCCACCCTCTGTGTGAGAAAGTTGCCTCTCCGGTCCCTTTTAAATCTTTCTCCTCTCACCTTGAAATTATGCCTTCCAGTTTTGAATTCCCCTCCCCACCTTTGCTGTTCATCTTATCTATGCCCATCATGACTTCATAAACCTTTATAAGGGACCCCTCAGCCTCCTACTTCCAATGAAAAATATTCCAGGCTATCCATCCTCCCCTTCCAACTCAAACCCTCCAGTCGGTGGTAACATCCTATCCAGTTTAATAACATACTTCCTATGTCAGGGTGAACAGAACTGTACACAGAACCCCAACACCAATATCCTGTACAACCGCAACAGGACGTCCCACTTCACATGCTTTACTGGCTTAATATACTTTGGTAACGTCTACAGTCTGTAATTTTGTGAGCCTGCTCTTTGCAATCAATTACTTTTGTACTTTAAGATGTGCAGAGCCAAAAATGAGCCCATCTAGAAGCCTTTGATCTGTAGCATCGAATCTATATTTTCTGGCAGTATTTCTCAGTTTTGTTTGGATGTTGTCAATAGGCTCGTCTGATTCCTGTCTCAGGCCTTAAAATTCATACTGATAAATCCAGTGTTTTGACTTTGTCTGAAAATATGTGCCAAACATTTGGAAACTATTGACTGAGTTTCTGCTGTCACCTTCACTGTACTTTGAACTGTTGAAGAGATTTAACCTTTCCCTCCTGCCCACAAAGGCTGTTTCAGATTCCTTCATCTTCCACATTTCTTTAGGAAGGTACTGAATGTCAGTCTTTAATTTTGTTCAAACTTCTCAAACGTACCTTCGGCATCTCCTGCTTCAATTCATTACAGATAGAATTCTGCCCTATAACACTGCTGTTACAGCCATTTTGTTTTCGCACTATAATTTAGTTTTCCACATTTTCTGGTACAACTATAGATTTATTTCCAATCCAATTCAGCACTAAATTCATGTAAAATATTTGATTTTTTTTTACGAACAGACAGCCCACTGCCACCACGGACAGAATTCGCCTCAGTGTATCTGGCTGAGGGACCGTGAATCAGGTCAATATCACCGAGTATCTCGGAGGGAAATCTGAACCAATTTTCTTTTTATCGTCTTGCTGTTTTAATTTTGATCGGCTCTACAGGGCAGATCAAAAGTTGCGTGGCATTCCGGGCACTATTGTTCACAAATCGAAAGCGTTATTGATTGCATGTTAGCTCCGTCTTTTAACGTTTGATTTCATACGCTGTTAAGCACATTAGCTGTTCATTTTGAGTGTCGTTTCGCCAGGACTCTCCTTGGGCTTGCGAATACGATTTTTGGTTAAACGTCTTGCATGATTTTGAGATGCAGGATCTGTCTGAGTGCACAAAATCCCAAACAAAAGTTTCTTTGAATCAAAAAGTGCAAATAGCCATTGGCCAAGACAGTGTAACATAGCCGTGCGTGTGTGGACAATAGAATTATTAAACGAAACGAGGCAAGGTAACATTTTTTAAGCGATAAAACCCAGCGCCATTTCCCAGAAGGTTTTAAGGTTTGACCCGATGGGTTAATGCTTCTCCTGGCTGGCTCGCAGAAGTCAGGGAATTTGTTCTGAGCTCCACCAGGGGCCTGTCGATATCTTACATCTCACCGTTGCACACATGGGGTGAATCCGGAGAGGCTCTCTGATGAAGGGTCTAGGCTCGAAACGTCAGCTTTTGTGCTCCTGAGATGCTGCTTGGCCTGCTGTGTTCATCCAGCTTCACATCTTGGAATTCTCCAGCATCTGCAGTTCCCATTATCTCTGGTACTGCTGGGCTTGCTGTGTTCATCCAGCTCTGCACCTTGTTGTCTTAATACTGCAACTTCACCTGCAGGTGGCAGCACTCGCTTCCATTTCCAAAAACGGCCGGCCTTGGGCAGCTGGATTCTGGTTCACTCAGCTGTGTGATTCGCTTACATTTTAGTGTCTTTCCTTTAGGATTTTGAACTTGTGACATGTGGGTTAAGGATTAACTTGTAAGTAGTTGTGAAGCCATGCTACATTTGTTTGAAACACAGTCCTGTAAAAGAGAAAGACTGCCTGGAGGGTGATGTGGTTTGTTTTTCTTGGGATAGTTGGATTTTTTCAGCGAAAACTGTAAACAATGCAGAGCATTGGGTTTCAGTGAGATGGTTCTGCATTAGTGATCCTGAGACGCTGCTTGGCCTGTTGTGTTCATCCAGCTTCACACTTTGTTCTCTTGGTTCAGCAAAGGATTTTTTTGGGCCTAGGTGAAACACTCGTAGCTTGAGTTGCATTCTGCAGTCTTAACAGAAGGTGATGTGGAAATCAATTGTCCCTGAAGAAGGGAGATGGTTTAGAACTAGATTACCTCTTTGCAATGTGTTTACTTTTAAAGTTCCAATCAAGTGCTTGGCCAAAACCCTGAAGAGGTCATTTGAATATAACTAGTTGCATTATATACCAATGGTTCCTATGAATTCACTCATGTTTAGAATTTGTTTGTCATAAATAACAGCTACGTTAAGGACTGAAACCTCATTCGTGCTTTCTGTCAACTTGGGTTTAGACTCAAGACATAAAGATCCCTGGTCCTCTGGTGGGCCTTGTGTGTGTCAACTCCATTTCACTCTTGAATTCTGTCTCTTGAGGGCTCCTGTGGTGCCGTGGTTGTCTCTCTTCCTCTGATCCAGGAGGTCTGAGTTGAAGTGCTGCCTACTTTTTAAGTTCATTCACAGTATATAGATGTTGCTGGGCAGACCATTATTTATTGCCCAGGGGGCAGCTGAAAGTTGACCACATTGCTGTGGGTCTGGAGTCACATACTACCCTAACTGGGTGAGGATGGCAGATTTCCTTCTGAGAGAAATGGAGTGCTACAGGACAGTGGTTAAACTAGTTAACACTAGTACATGAACTTAGGCACAACAGTTAACACTTGGACAGGAATTTAGTCACAGATGTGATAGCAATAAGGAGAAGTGGTGAGGCGGCAGTGCACAGTATGGGGGATCAGCTTGAGTGAGCAGAAGGTAACAGTAAGGAGCGATGAAGAACCAGCTAAAACCGGATCCAGGAAACACTTGGGGCTAAGTAGGTGAAAGGTGAGGAGTATGTGGCCACAGGCAGCTATGGCACATGCGTAGTGGACAATAGTAAAAGCCAGAGCTGAACTACAGATGGGGACACCCACTTAGGGAGGCCCGAGGGAATACAAACATTGGCGCCTGAATACATAATGAATGGGATGTATAAAAGAAGACTGCAAACTGTGTATCAGGGTCTTTCCAGTTCTCCAGGGGCACCCGACTCTGCAGACTCGCAATAAAAGAACTTGTTTCCACGACTTTGTCTCCAGTAGTTCTGTGATTGTGAGCACGGGTGTTTTGATAAATCTCACACTTCCGTAACATGAACAAGATGGGATTTTCCTCAACACTCAGAAATAGTTTGCTGGTTTCATCATTAGACTCTGCCATTGATGGGATTTGAACATGGGATTTGACATCACATGGATGTCTTGTTTCATATTCTAGTGATAATACTACGAGGCCACAAGCCCTGTAACTGCGTAGGTGTGTCACAGTGTCTCTGAATGAGTTGATAAATAATATTTTGTTGCCACGCGGCATACCTGACAAACTGTTTCAGATCATCTCTCTGGGGAGAGATTGTCTCAATAAGAAGCTGATTGCCCTACTCTGTCACTCTCCCTGAGACTTCCAAGCTGGGAAACATATCCCCACCCTACTGTCTGCCCCTCCCGCCTCCCCCTCCCTGCAAATCACTTCCCTTTGTCCTGTGTTCTCTGCTCCAGTCTGCGACTCCATCACAGATTTTCTTCGGTATCGTGGGGCTCTAGCCTGGGATTCCAAAGGAGGGATGAGGTCCTTGAGCCCAGAGCCATGACATGGACTATTTTCTGTTTTAAAATTACTTGACGTTTTTATTATACTATCATGGAGAGTGGACTCAAGAATCTGTACTTAGTTTGTACCTATGATGATGCCACAAGTGGCAACTTGTAAACTTTTCACTGTATGCAGGCTGCTCTTCCGCTTGGATTTTGTTCCTTACCCAGAATCCTTTATTAGTAGGTTCTTGGGGAGAAAGGATAAGGATCATTTTGTTTCTGACTCAGTCTTGGGGTTCACACGCTATCCCATGCAGAAACACTCTCTTACCCTGTCCCAAATTTTCCCACTCATGCTCCAACTCTCTCTGTTCCACGCTCCCAATCTTTCCACTTTTCTCAAACTCTCAATTCCTCCACCTCTCCATTCTCCCTCTCACTCTCTCCTTTGCCTAAACCCATACTGGCCCATTCTTACTCACCCAAGTTCCCACACAAGCACAACCACTTTCCCTTCCGCAATCACTGACTTACTCATTCTCTGATGTTCTCCCATATCCTCCATGTCTCACTGATTCACTTTCACTGCACTGTCCCAGTCCCAAGCACATGCACTGTCTCTCCCTGCCTCAAGGGCAGGCAATGGCCGTGTGGTATTATTGCGAGACTGTTAATCCGGAGACCCAGATAATGTTCTGGGGACCTGGGTTCGAATTGTGCCGCCGCAAATGGTGGAATTTGAATTCAATAAAATATCTGGAATTAAGAGACTGACGATGACCATGAATCAACTGTCGATTATCAGGAAAAGTCCTCTGGTTCACTAATGCCCTTTAGGGAAGGAGATTGCCATCCTTACCTGGTCTGGCCTACATGTGATTCCAGACCCACAGCAATGTGGTTCACTCTGAACTGCCCTCTGGGCAATTTGGGATGGGCAATAAATGCTGCCTGGCCAGTGTTGTCCATGTCGTAGAGACATAGAGTCATACAGAATGGAAACAGCCACTCGGTGCTGAACATAATCCTAAACTAAACTAGTCACATCTTCCTGCGCTTGGCCTATATTCCTCCAAACCTTTCCTATTCATGTACTTATCCAAGTGTCTTTTCAATGTTGTAATTGTGCCCACATCCACTTCACGAGTCACGGTGCTTGAGAATCAGAGCCCTTTCCTGGGTGGCTTGTAACACTTGATACCATCCATGAAGGGGCAGCCTGCCTGATTGACGCTGCATCCGTCACCCTCCATTTTGATGCACTTCACTGCCAGTGCACCACCCACTAGCGCGCTGTGGGGAATCATCAAAACTCCTCCGGCAGCACCTTGCAAACCTGCGACCTCTACCATCTGGAAGGAAAAGCCTTGAAAATCATGGGAACACCACCACCTGCATGTTCCTGTCCAAACCATCTTGATTTGGAAAGAGATGCACTTCTACTCTTGTCACTGTGTTAAAATTCTGAAACTCTCTCCCTAATAGCACTGCACCCTGTAGACTTCAGCAGTTCAAGAAGGCGGCGTATCAACAGGGGAGAAGTGGAGATGGAGCCCAGAGAGAGAGAAGAACAGTTGGGCAGGAAAGGGGCTGGGTAAAATTCAGCCTTCGTGGAATCAATAGCTGCCAATGGGGACCTTTAGTCACTGACACTGAGTTGGAGCCCATATGATAACAAGGCCTGGTACGTGGAGCGTGGGAGAAGAATGTTAGGCCCTGAAATTATTGATACTGAGTCCAGAAGGCTTCAGGGTCCCTGAGCAGAAAATGAGAAGCTGTTCTTCCATCTCGCTGGAGCACAGTAGCAATTCTGAAACAGGGATGTTGGTCGGGGAACATGGTAGTGTGTGAAATGGTAAGCAACAGGAAGCTCTGGGCCATTTTTTTGGACAGAAAGTAGGTGTTCTGCAAAGCAATTGCCCAGTGTATGTTTAACCTCCCAGCGTACAGCAGACCACATTGTGAGTAGTGAATGTGGTAGACTGGATTGAGTGACATGTAGGTAAAGCACTTCTTCAACTGGCGCCTTGGAAAGTGAGAGGAGAGGGAAAAACAGCAGCTGTTACATCTTCTTGATTCCGAGGAATGGTGTCATTGGGCTATGGGGAGGTGTTGGGAGTGAAGGAGGAGTGGACCAGGGTGTCCTGGACGGAACGGTCCCTGTGGAAGGCTGACAAGGGAGGGGAGGAGAATATGTATCAGGTGGTGTCATATGTAAACTGCTGAAGTTGGCAGAAATGACAGGTCACAGTCCTTTGAATGTGGATGCTGGTGGGCTGATGGGTGAGGACCAGGGGATCCCATCGTTCTTGTGGGACCAAAGAGAAGGTGTGAGGGCAGAAGTGCAGGAAGTGGGTGGACAAAGTTGGGGGCCCTGTCAATCAGGGTAGTGGGAAGTCCTCAGCTGAGAAAGAAGGTCATCATTTCAGGGGCTCCCATGTCGAAACTGACAACATTGAAACAGATGCAACAGTGACAGAGAAGCTGGGAGAATAGAGTGGAATCTTTACAGGAAGCTGGGTATGAGGATGTATAGTTCAGGTCTGAGTACAGGAGGAATTGGTGGTTTTTATAGCTGATATTGGTGGCTTTAATCATGACATTGCACCTGTGGGAAGGATGGAGACTCATCTAGCCCCTGGCTTGAGGGTTCCTTCCCCTGGACTAATCCCTGTCTTGGGTCTTCTTTATCCCACACTTGTTTCCCAACTCTCAGCCTCTCTCCTTGCATCTGCCTCACAGACATCCCACTGACCATAACCCAGGGTAGTCTTGTTGGTGTACAGGCCCCCAAGTTGATGACATCCTCACAACCCACTACTTCTCAACCCATAGGCTGTTTCTCTCCCACACTCACTGTTGATGGGCTCATTACTTCAAGCTGCAAACGCTGCATTGAAGTGGCATCTGATCGGAGGATTATTTCATTATGAAATCTCTGAGCTGACCTTTCTATTTTTGGAATCTTGCTGACAGGCCAGAGAGGATAACTTTGGTGAACTGCGGTGTGGCCGATGGGCCGCCTGTTGGATGAACCTAGTGTAGATGGTGAATACTGCAGCTGCTCTGAATGGGAGAGACTCAGTGTTTAAAGTGGTGATTGGGATGCCAATCAAAACAACTTCTTTGTCATGGATATGCATGAAGTTGTTGGTTCCATACACATCCAACTAAGTTTAAAATATGCAATCACACTTTTAACTTGTGCCGTGGAGGTTCAGGGAGGCCTCAGGGAACCAGGAAATGAATTATTTGCAGAATGCTCAATCTTATTCCTATTCTCCGAGCCTCAAATTTTTTGTGACTGGCTCAATCAAATTACTGCCTTGGTCACGGGAGAGGTCCCAAAGGACTGAAGAACAGCCAATGTTGTTACTTTGTTCAAGGAGGGCAACAGGAATAATCTGGGAAATTACAGTCCAGTGAGCCTTCTGTCAGTGATTGGGAAATTCATTATCACACTTCAGGAAGGATGGGAAGATCTTAAAGAGAGTCCAGTAAAGATTCAGAAGAATGACAGGATTAGGAACAGGATTTACTCACGTTGGGATAAATATGGACTTTTTAGCAATAGGCAGCATGCCTTTGTGCAGGACAGGTTGTGTCTCACAAACCTTTGAGTTTTATAAGAAAGTGACAAAGATGATTGATGAGTACAGGATGATGAATGTTGTCTCTGAGAACTTTAGCAAAGCCTTCAACAAGATCCCTCACAGCAGGCTGATGCAGATGGCGGTCTCATAGGATGAGCGGTGAGCTGGTAGGATTGACACAGAACTGGCTTAGCCATAGCCGACAGAGAGTAAAGGTGGACAAGTATTTTTCTAACTGGAGACCTGTGATCCATTGTTGTTCCACAGCTATCAGTGCTGGGCCGCCTGTTGTTTGTCACAGATGTAAATGATTTTGAGGAGAATGTAGGTTGTCTCATCAATAGTAAGTGTGTGGATAACACAAAGATTGCGGGAGCTGCAGACAGTGAGGAGGATTGCCACAGGAAATAGATAAATTGGAGACTTGGGCAGAGAAATGACAAGTGGAATTTAATCCCAACAAATGTGAGGTGATGCATTTTAGAAAGTCCTCCGTGGAAGGGATGTCTGCAGTAAATGGCAGAATCCTTGGAAGCAATAATGTCCGGAGGACCTTGGCATATAGGTCCACTGTTCTCTGAAAGTGGTGATGCAAGTGGATAAGGTGGTAAAGATGGTGTATTGCATGCTTGCCTTCATCAGCAGGGCACGGACTACAAAAATTGGCAAGTCATGTTGCAGCTCTGTGGAATTTATGTTGGTCATGTTTGGAACATTGTATGCAATTCTGGTCGGCATGCAACAAAGCAGAATATGGGGACATTGGTGAGGGTACAGAAAAGATTTACCAGAATGTTGCCTGGTTCAGAGGATGTTAGCTATGAGGAGTGGCCTGATTGAAGTTTCCAAAATTATGAGCGGTGTGGATAGAATGGATTGTGGAGTCTCTTTCCCAGGTTAGAAAAGTCAATTACTAGGGGATAACAAAGTGTGGAGCTGGATGAACACAGCAGGCCAACCAGTATCTTCGGAGCACAGAAGCTGATGTTTCGGGCCAGACTTTTGGCCTGCTGTGTTCATCCAGCTCCACACTTTGTTATCTCGGATTCTCCAGCATCTGCAGTTCCCATTATCTCTCTCACTTACAAGGGGATGTAGGTTTCAGTTAAGAGGGGGAAAGTTTGAAGGAGATGTGAGAGGCAGATTTTACAGACAGGGTAGCAAGTGCTTGAGAGGGATGCTAGAGGAGATGGTGGAAGTGGATATAACAGCAACATGTAAGAGACATCTTGACAGGGACATGAATAGGCAGGGAATGGAGGGATACGGACTGCAAAAGGATTTTAGTTGAGAAAGGTGTCATGTGTTGGCAAGGTCTTGGTGGGCCAGAGAGCCTTTTCCTCTGCTGGGCTGTTCTGTGTTCTGGTGATTCCCGAAATGTTGATGATGTAGCATTTGACAGTCATGACACGAATATCAAGGATAGTGGTGGGCTTTCCTGTTGGAAATGGTAATTGGCTGGCACTTGTGAGGAAAGTACATGACTTGTAATTTATTATGGTATGTATTAATATTGACAAACAGCATATCGCATGGAGGTGTGGGCTGCTTCATTCCCACATTTCAGGGAAGATGGCAAGGCCTTGAAGAGAGTGCAGTCAAGATTCGGAAGAATGCCTCCAGCAATCAGGAACTAGATTGGAGAAGCTGAGGTTGTCCTTTGATTTGGGAGGAGATTAGATTGACATATTCAAAATCTTCAAGTCTGGACGCTGTAGACTGAAAGGAACTGTTCGCATGGCAGAGAGATTTGGAAACAGAGAACACAGATTTCAGATAATTTTGAAAAGAAGCAATGCCAATCATTGGAAAACCTTTTTGAAGCAGTGAATAGTTACCACTGGATTACACTCCTTTCAAGTGTGATGGTGCAGGTTCAATCAAGGCATGAAAGGGAAAGTTATACACGGCTGTAAAGTGGCCTTTAGTGAGTTGCTGTTTCAGAGAACCAGCATGGACACAACAGACTGAATGGCCTTTTGTGCTGTAACCATTCTATGATTCTACATGTCAGAAATGGAACTGAACACTGCAATTATCTTTTCTGATGGGCAGAAGTTTTTAAAATTAAACAGCAGAATAAACAAAATAACAAGCGTCCTCCAACAACCGCAACAATCTTTCCTTGTGCCAGTCATGATGTCTCCACTGAAAGGCTCCCTGTTGCCACACTGGCTCAGGGATTGCCTTAATGTCGCCAGCATTATTCCTACTTCAACGCTTCAATCCAACTGTTCATCCATGTTGAATTTGTTCTCCTTTTTGTGACTGAACCTACTTTTGCAGTTCACAACTTTTTTGGTGGATGCAGTCCTGGAACAGCTCAGCTCAGGATATGGCTGATTTTGGAGCATTATAACCGGAGCGTTGCGAGAGCTCTCACTCATTGCTGCGTCATTCTGATCGTTCTGTTCTTGGTTTTTAATGGGCCAAATCCAATTAGTTGAAGACTGATACCCACAATAATGAGGACCTCTGGGGTCATTTCTGCATGAGGAGGTTTGCTTCATCCTCGTCTGTTGCACGTGTGTGTTGTGATCTCCTGCCGTTTAGAATAGGTGAGTTTATGGAACTTCTTCTCACTGTTAGTTGCTTACTCAGCAATCGTCATTCACAACTGGACTGGACAGAATTGTAGAGTTTTTATCTGACCTGTAGCTGGTGGGATTGCTGAGCTTTGTCTCTTGCTTGCTACTTTTGCCGTGTCATATGCATGTAGTTTTTGTTTTGTGCTTCATCAGGTTGACGCCAGTAGCCTGGTCTCCTTGTGAACTGATCTGCTGCATGACTCACAGAAATAGAGTGAATCCCAGTTTACCAGTTAAAGCCTTCAGCGCTTGGCCGTGCTCATCCTGGGTGGTGCTACAAAGCCACTCTTGATGATGGACATTGGAGCATCATACAGAGTGTGTTCTTCCTCACCTCAGCACTGAATCAAAGTGTGCTTTTGCACCAAAGAGCTCAAATTCATCAGCTGAAAGCGAGTATGAGATGGTTTCCAACAGGTTTCCTTACCCACGTTTCACTGAATGCCATGTGATTTCATTGAATCTGGGATCATTGTTGAGGCTACTCTCTCCTGACTGTAGAACATTGAGGTGAAACATTTGGTGAATCTGCACTGGCAGTGAGACAGAGCAGAGACAGGAATAATAATGGAAAAGCTGGAGCATTGATTCATGTTTCAATGAACACTCATATGTCAAGCCATTGCTTGACTCGTCTGTGGTAGTCTGCCCAGTTTTGGTACGAATTCTATGATGTTTGTGAGGAGTTAACTGATGAGGGTGTGTCTTTGTTGTCCCAACCTAGGTGAGAGCCTCGATTTATTCTTGCTTTTATTTTACGTAGCTTGAACCAACTGAATAGCTTGCTTGGCAGGTTTGGATGGAAGTTAAGAATAAAGCACCTGAAAAATCAACGGTAGTAGATTCGCCAACTTTAGGTACATTTAAGTCGTCATTGGATAAGCATATGGACGTACATGGAATAGTGTAGGTTAGATGGGCTTCAGATCGATATGACAGGTCGGCACAACATCGAGGGCCGAAGGGCCTATACTGTGCTGTAATGTTCTATGTTCTATGTTCTATCATTTGTTCAATGGAACAGATTCTTTCCAACAGAAAATCTTATTCCATTCTTGATTAAGCACCACATTTTGTAAAAAGAAAATGTAATTTTTCTTGACATGATGCTGTTCTGGCTAAGAAACTGAACATGAGAACTGTTTAAAGGTAGGGAGGTTAACATTCAAACAAAATGTCAGAATGTTCCACAATTTAAGTCAAAAACATCACATTTCACAGTTTCTGAATTTGCATAAACTCATGAAGCCATTCAAAAGGACAAGATAGACAAAACACTTTTCATCAGGGAAGTATATTAAAGCACATGGTGTAGGTCAGTGCACAGGACAATTGCATGTAAAGAATGGAGGGGTCGTTGAGCAAAAGGGCTTCAATGAAGAATTGATTCGTAAACAGCCCCAAACTCTGCTTCGCCCTGATTGTTTGTTTGTGTGTGCATACAAAATTATAACCAACAAAAATATAGTAATTCATAACTTTATGTCTGGATCGATAGTCCCTCCTAATCTAAATTATATTCTTCCTCCATTGCCTGAAGCCGAAGCTAATATGCTGTAATAACTCCTTCCAGCTGGCACCTCTTCAGATACAAACAGAAGCCAATGATATCGATCTCAGCACAGGTCCTTCATGCTGCATCTTGAAAAGTTCCGAACAACAGAATGCTACTCCTGGTAGGTTTTAGTTTCTTTGTTGACTGTAAACTCAATCAGTGTGAAACAAACAAGACACAGTGACCACTTTGATTGAAATAGTTCATTGGAAGAAAGTAGATCTCTCAAACTGTTCTTGCACTTCTCCGAATGATGGTGACATTGGCTTCAGCAACCCTCCCATGGATTGCATTGGGATGAAACAAAGTTCCAGCCTTCAGGGTTCATTTTTTCCATGGTCGGTGATGCTCTTCTTCTCTTCCTTCCCACAGTAGCTTTTTGTTCCTCCATCCTCCACCCCATTAGCATGCAATTATTTTCCTCACCCCAAGAATTTAAGAGCTGGAAGCAGGCGTAGGCCAAATTCAAGCCTTCTCTGCCAATTAATGTGATCAAGGCTGGTCTCTTCTTGACCTCAACTCCACTTTTTTGCCCGGTCTCTATAGTCTTCAAATCATGATTCATTAAAAATCTGTGTGTCACTTCCTTAAATTCACTCCATGTCCCAGCATCCAGCGCCCTCTGGGGTAGTGAATTCCACAGATTCACCACCGTTTGAGAGAAGTAATTTCTCATCACTGTTTTAAATCTGCTGCCTCACAACCTAAAACTATGACCTCTTGTTTCAGATTGCCCCACAGTAGGATTCGTATCTCCCAAGATGTGTTCTCTTGCACTTGATTATTTCGTCACCAGCATGGTGGTTTTTGGTACCTCACTCTCCATATTTCGTTTAATACTTTCTTAGTTTGTCCTGAGTCTGATTCTCACACAGTGTCTAGTTTCTATTTCCCTCGCAACCACCACCACATTCTGGTGCCCCTCCCCACTTCCTTTTCACCTCTGTCTCCACTTTCTTGCTTGATGTGCTTTTTCCCATGAATGTGAATCCCAGTAGCTCAATCTAATGCATTTGCTGTTTGTATGTTTATTACACCATGCCCACCTTTAGCTGGACCTTCAGATATAAAATTTGAGTTTCCACTGATCTCAAGTTGTGCCTGCAGGTCTGTTATGTATATTTTGCAAAGTCAGCTTAACAAGGTGATGGTAAGAAGTGCCGAAGTGCATAATTAATCTCAGGAGCACAAAAGCTGGCGTTTCGGGCCTTGACCCTTTTCTGATGAAGGGTCTAGGCCCAAAATGTCAGCTTTTGTGCTCCTGAGATGCTGCTTGGCCTTCCTGCTGTGTTCATCCAGCTTCACACTTTGTTATCTTGGATTCTCCAGCATCTGCAGTTCCCATTATCTCTGCATAATGAATCTGCCTACTTTCAGGGGAACATCCAGGATTCATTAGAGATTGCTCCTTTCATTCTTTATGTAGCTAGAATTTGTGTGTGTTCTGTTATTGATTTTGTCCATCAGCTTGAATGCCAGAATATAAGGAGTTAAATTGAAATTTATACTTTTTGCTGGGATATTGGGCACATTGTGTTGTTACTCACAAGAAAACCTGGAACGTTGAATCAAGTAGAAGACTCTTGTTCAGTTTTGGTTGATCTATTGTGTGCTGTTCTGGGTGCCACATTAGAGAAGGGATGTGAACATCTTGGAGAGAGCACAGAAAATGGAGACATGAATGGGTCCACACATGAGAAATTTCAGTTAAGGAGGCAGATTCAAGAAGTTGGGACCGCTCTCCTTCTCAAGAAGGTGGCTCTGAGGAGATCTGATAAAGATTTTCAAATTCATGAGTGAGCTTGGTAGTGTGCATCTTGACAAACTGTTCATGCTCCTAAAAGGGATCAAGAATCAGAGGGCACCAGTTGAAAGTGTTTTGCAACAGGGACAAATGTGATGTGAGAAAAAACGTTTGCACACAGCAGGTAGTTATCATATGGGATGCACTGCCTGGTGGAAGGCAGGCTCAACTGAGACAGTGAAGATTGTATTGGATGATGATTACAATAGAAACAACATGCGCGGGTACAGGGTAAAAGTCGGAATTGACAGTCGGTAATGACATTCATTTGAAGAGCTGGTGCAGCCACGATGGGCCAAATGACCTCTTTCTGTGCGGTAACACTTCTGTGAATCTCTGGTTTGTGAAGGAGAAAGCTAGATAAAGAGATTTAGGCCTACAAGCACAGCAGCTGCATCAATTAGCCTGTGTCAATACTGAATGAGAGAAATAAGTTTCACGGAAGTGACATAGAATCCCTCCAGTCTGGAAGCAGGCCATTCAGCCCATCAAGTCCACACTGCCCTTCTGAAAAGTATTCCGCCCAGACCCACCTCTGTAACCGCGGATTTCCCATGACAAGTCCACCTAGTCTGCATGTCTGTGGACACTAAGGTACCTGGTACTGTGAGGCAGCAGTGTTAGCCACTGAGCCACAGCCCTGGCTACACGGCGAGTGGGAGTAAAAGTCAGCAACAGAGTTGCACTTTGTTTGAGAGTCATGCTCCCACTTTTTCTTGCCTGTGGTCTCTGCAGTCGCATTTAAAATAACAGGTGTCCTGCATGGTTTTATTTTGGTGTGTTAAAGCTTGAATTAACCCGCATGCTGTAAGACTTTTTGAACTGTTTGACTGTGCCGTTAGAGGTTTCTGAAAAATGATTAGGTGTTGGGATCAACTCAAGACTTTGATTGGCTCTGCAGGGCAGTCTTGACTGCTGTATCTTTACTCTCAATTCAGCTGTGTCTAATGCTTGCTTCATGGCACCTTTCTGCTCTGGGACAGTCTCTCAATGCTGGTCATGGCCTTGCTTTTTAATGAGTCATAGAATTCCTACAGTGTGGAAGCAGGCCATTTGGCCCATCGATTACACACCCACCCTCTGAACAGCATCCCCCCCAGACCCACCCTCTACCTTACTCCTGCATTTCTTACTGCAGACATGAGCAATTTAGCATGGCCAATCCACGTAACCTGTACATCTTTGAACTGTGGGTGGAAACTGGGGCACCTGGATAAAACCCGCACGCCCATGGGTAGAACGCGCAAACTCCACCCGAGGCTGGAATTAAGCCCAGATCCCCAGTGCAGTGAGCCTCTGTACTGCCCTTTTGGGTAAAAGAGGGAGAAAGTCTGAGATTCACAAACTACTGCTGCTTGGAGAGATGGATCAACATCAAGCAAACTGTCGAGAGGCAGGCTGCAGGTGGACCGAGTTACTGCTCTCCTGGAACTTGGACAAAAGGGACAGGCGACGTTTGAGGTTGAGTCAGGGACAGGCGTGTGGAAAGAGGAGGCTTAAGAATAGCTAACAAAACTGAAAGAAAAGAATTCCAGTGAATCGCCAACTTCACAAGACTTCACCAGTCCAGTCAAATTGCTGATTGAAGTTATGATTAGAGACAGTAGGAACTGCAGATGCTAGAGAATCTGAGATAACAACGTGTAGAGCTAGATTTTTCTGAAGAAAGGTCTAGGCCCGAAACGTCAGCCTTTCTGCTCCGCTGATGCTGCTTGGCCAGCTGTGTTCATCCAGCTCTGCACCTTGTTATCTCTGAAGTTATGATTATCTTGGTCCAATAGAATTGCCAGAAGTTATCCCAGATTGGCCCAACAGGATGGTCAGAAGGAGGGCACAAATTCAAGACAATCAGCAAATTGGTGAATATGTCCATCATCATTATAGTTGAGTTCAATGATAACAAGGACAATTTACGGCCAAAGAATTAGAGTAACAAATATGAAAGTAAAACAATTTCATGCCAGATATCTGGGTGATTTAAAGATTCCAATCATAAAAGGTATTAAAACAATTATATTGAAAAATTAACACATTATTATGCACATCTGAGCTCTACATCTGGTTGAAGTAGGCAAGAGGAGAACTGATTGGAATGCCAAAAGGATATGAATGATTGGGTTTTATTGTCTTGAACTGTGCATAGGGGTGGGGTCTCAGGAATAAAACCTTAATTTATTTTTCGACTCTCATTTATCTGTGTCTGAAATTGCTGGTGTTCACAGATCTTGATGTTATGGATTTGAGTAACAATGAGAAAAGCAGCCCTTTCAAACATTCAAATTTAAACAACACTCAGAATACAAAATATATCAGGACAGTTGGGCTTAGTTTCCTGGTGTTTGACAAGGCTGACGTTCCAGGAACTGATCAGAGGTTTATCAATGGGCTATTGTGTGAATAGAATTATGCTGAGTCAGTCATGTCTGCTCAGATATAAAACTGCAGGAAATCAGGCACCGCTGACTCTACAAGATAATGCATACATCTGGACACAGCATTCAAGATTGCTCACGTGCATAGACATGTATAAATAAGGCATGCATTTGGTCAAAACGTTCAGGATTGGTCACGTGCACAGATAATTCCAAATAAGGCATCCACTTGGTGCAGAGACTTGTGCATAAAGAGCCTGAAGAAATCCTTTTTGTTCAGCAACACTTCGAAGATTCACGAGGAAGAAATACCGTACGTTAGGACACATGATGAAGATGTAGAACAGAGTTTCAGCCTGGCCATTTGCAAACTCTCCTGGGTAATAACATCTGGGTTCAGATACAGGCATCAGGGTCATGAAAGACAGTGATTGATATATCTCTAGTAATTAAAAGTATGTGTTATTTGTTTAAGAATATTGTAATTTGATTGTGATTTTATAGAGCTCTAAGCGTCTCTGTTGTATCTTTGTCTTCCTGTCTACAGTTGTCTCTCAGAGATGCGCAACATAATTTGGATGTCCCTGGTGGCACTCGACGAGAAATCAGTTTTAAGCTATTCTGACACCAGACTCGGAAGGAGGAGGTGGAAATTTGGCGGTGAGAAAGACAAAAAGAACAGCAGGCCCACTAAAAACATTAGCACTTCCAGAGAATGTTGGGTCATGGAGACTCTGACTGGAGAAGATTTTTCAAACAGTATGTGAGTGAGAAATGGCCGAAATACCAAGAGGGTTGGGACAGGAATGGTAATGCTGGGGTTACTTTCTGGGGTATGGCAAAAGACGAAAGAGAAAATGGAACTTGGAGAAAGTGCAGAAAGCAGTAGTAATAGACTGTATGTGAGAAGACTGGGCAGAAAAGCAGCAGTGAGAGCTGAAGCTGCGAACAGAGCCAACCGAACTTAGAGAAAAAGAGACTGACTGCGAAAGTTGGGAATTTACAAAGCCAGAGAGGTGTAGACCTCATGCACATGAACCAGTATCAAATGCAGTGTGAGAAATTGATAAGGGAGAAAGAGAAAAGTGAACAAGAAATGAAAAGGACTCAGACGCAGACAGAAGAGTTAAAGGGATAGTGTTGCAATTTGAAAACAGCAATGAATGTAGTGCACGTCAGCACAGGAGTGAAAGGGAATCCCAAGCAATCATACAAAGTGTAAGAAATCGATAGGGAGGTTACAGTTAGATGTCAGCACAAAGAGGGATAATATGTCCATTTTGCAACCCCACCCTTTGAGGTGGGATGGGAGGAGGATGGTGACATCAACTAGGGAGGGCTAGCAGATGAAGCAGCCAGATATGGAAAGGAGGACCCAGGGGAATCGGGTCCCCTATGGAGGGAGGGGCAGGAAAAGGTCCACTGCCCCTGTGGCCCTCGTGATCAGTCGAAGACAACAGCAAGTGGTGCCAAGAATACAACCGCAAGCACCTGACATCGCATATACCACCCGCTATGATGTTCAGCAGCTGAGAGATACAGCCAAGTGTGCCGGGGATTGTCAGGCTGGGACTCATCCCCAGGAGCTGTTCCAAGCTGCCCACAAGCAAGGAATCATATATGAATTAGATAATGAGGAGGAAACAAAAAATACTGCAGAATCTCCATCTTACAGTCAGCTTTGCCCGAGCCTCAAAATGTGGAGGGGGGCGCATTAGATCAGTTAAAGGAGGCTGTACTGATGGTCATGGGAACTAATAGAGGGGACCTAATGGAAACCCTGAATACGTGTAGGCATCAGAAAGGGGAGCACCCAACTGCGTTTGCTGCAAAGTCATGGCCTGTGTTCCAGAGGGTGTATGGCCCAGCGCTAGACAGGCTAAATTTGGCTGCACCTTTAAACAATTGGGAGGTATGTACACTGGTGTCCCATGGAACAAAAGAGTCGCGAAAGGCGTGGGACATGTTTGACCCCTCCAACAACACACATACTGAGGCGTGGTGTTGAGGAAAGTGGTCAGAGTTTGGGAGAAGGAGACAAGAGGATATAAGTCTCAGGGAGGATGAATGGCATCTCTTAGAGATCAAAGCATGGAGAAATGAAGGAAAGGGTCCAGTCCCCAGGCGACTACTACTGCCCCCTCAAGTAGTGGGAAGGGATCATGGGCATGGATGAGGAGCCCAGTCTCCTGCTGCAGGGAGTGGTGGGACCCCCGGGGGCTCGTGGAAGAGTTTTACTGGTGGTGAGGAAGGGCATTGTGTGAGAGGTTGTCTAGCCCCCTGGAGGGGTGGGGCGTATCTGACACAAGTCCAACCCTTGCCCCTAGAGGAACAGCAGCCCCTGCCACAATGTGCAACCAGCTGAGGCAAGGGTGGGTTGTGCCCCAGCCCACAATAACAGTCCCAGTCCTCTCCAGCATAGATGTGTGATGCAAAGCGGGCTGGGACAGGGAAACCCTTAGTGAGCGGTAGATTAGGAGGCTGCCTTATCACATGCCTTTGGGACACATGGGGATCCTTCACCACCCTCAACATACCTATTGTAAATAATGATGATTGGAAAATAGAAACAGAAATAATCTTGAGTGGTTTCACAGGCATTCCCAAGGAGGACAAATAACTAGCCCTTTAAATGTGCAGAAAGGAGAGGGGAGTTGACGTATCTGATAGCATTAATAAAATTCCAGCCAACCAGGAGCATGTTCTGAGAAGTGATTGTATGGCCAGAGCAGGATTGTGCTTTGATCAGTAAACTGTATGATACAGAAAATGCCAGGAATAAGTGGGAAGCAGTTTTTTGCTGAAATCTGTGCAGAACAGTATAAGGAGCAAGAGTGTACAGTGGGGGAAATGTGCATCAGTCCTACTGACATGAGTGCAGACTTGATAGAAAAGGAATTAGTGTACAAAACTGTGAAGTGTTTATCAAACCTCAGCATTACGGTGGACAAATACAAGGGGAGGTGAGTGTACAGGGCTGAGATCCAAAGCCCCAAAAGCAGTATAGATTCCCCAAGCAGGCAGAAGGTGATATGGAAAAGGTTATGCGAAGCCTGGTAGCACAAGGAGTATTAAGGTGGGTCACCTCTGTGAGCAATTCATCTCTTTGGACGGTAAAGAAACTAGAGGGAGTAGCAACTGACTATTGATTATCGAGAATGAATTAAGATAACACCCCTAACAGCATCAACAGTGGTTACAAGCCCCGAAAGCAAAATTAAACAGAGTGAATCTGCTCAGTAGGTTGTGGTGTTGCATATAAATAACGGATTTTGGGAAATCCCCTTGTCATTTTGAAAAACTTTTGTTGACAGTTCTTCGTCTGTACAGAATGGAGAATGGAGGACTGGTTGTGGGATCTGTATGGAAGATGAGCAAGGATGAGAAGTGGATAGTCTCGCCCTCAAGCTTCCAAAGACCATGATTGCTCAAGCAGCTGACTTGGTAGCAGTGGCATATGTAGTGAGCTCCCCAGATAAAATCCCCCCAGGATCAACTGTCTATTCAGATCGTATGTATGTGTGCAACAGTCTGACAGAATACCTAACAAAAACCGAAAGGACTGCAGGTGGTTACAGTTCTGAGGAAGGATCACTCGATCCAAACTTTTAATTCTGAGCTTTGCTTCACACATGCTGCCAGACCTGCTGAGCTTTTCCAGCAACTGCTATTCTTGTTTGTGATAGAATACCTTCTGTTGTAGGAGGTGAGAGGCTTTGTGTCAGAAGATGGCTAGGTTCTACCATCCGTCCCATTGCTGAGGTACATCTTTGAAAAGGTGAAAGGGAAAGAATATGAAGTGATGAAAGTGAAAGCTCATTCTAAGTTATCACCAGAGAGAAACAGAAAGCAGATAAATTAGCCAATTAAAGCAACAGCAGGAGAAGAATTGCAGCTGCAGATCAAAGAACTCGAAGCACAGAAAGACAAAGAAGTGGCCCCGATTGACTTAGCAGGAGATCAAATAAAGGAAAAAGAATTATAAAATGTATTAGAAGGGAAGGAGTCAGTGGGATATAAGAAATGAAGAGGCAGCTAAGTAAAAAAAATGTTTGGCCCTGAGTTGAAGGGAAATCTGTAGTACCAGGGAGAGAAAGGAATCAGGTGATTTATTGGTATCACATTTATGTACACCAAGGGTTAGAAAACACCTTGGAGAGGTTAAAAGAGGTATGTTGGTGGCCACAAATGAAAGGCGAGTTTGGATCATTATGTGAAAAATTGTTTGATATGTACCCAAAATAACCCTGCCAAAAATGCGAAGAAGGGAGACCCGAGACACACAAGGCCAGTAGAGGGGCACTGGACGTATCTACAAATTGACTTTGTGCATCCCCTACCCCCAGCTACAGGAAGATATAAGGATATCCTGGTAATAGTTGATACCTTCATCAAATGGGTTAGAGGTGTTTCTCACTCAAACTGAAACTGCTAAAATCACTGTGAATATCCTGTTAGAAAAGAGTTTAACTCATTGGGGTTTACCAAGGAGTACTGAATCAGATCAAGGGACACATTTCACAGCCCAGGCAGTGCAGAATGTCACGACACTGCTCGGGATGAAACAAAGGTTCTGTATCACCGAAAGGTGCCAATCTTGTGGGATAGTCGGAAGAATGAATCAAACTTTGAAGAATATGTTGGTCAAAATGGTGCAGCAGCAGCAGAACACTTGGCTGACAGTGCTTCCTTATGTTCAGGTGATAATAAGAAACTCTGAGCCTTCCTCAACAGGATTTATACTTTATAGGTTGATGACAGACTGAGAGATGTGTGGCCTGGAGTCACTGCTGTGATTAGAGCTATCTGAGCCAGAAGTAAATGGAGTAATGAAAGATAAGTAGGTGCAACAGCTGGTTGAGAGTGACCGTTAAATAACTGAAAGCTGCTTAAGTCTCAGTTCTGATACATGTACTAGTGAGGAGCATCGGTGTCTGAACACAGATCTCCAGTGTAGGTATTGACAGCATAAAATCCTGTATATTTCACTTTCAACATCAGTCTAAGAGGTCACAGAGCCAGAGTCATAGAATTGTACAACATGGAAACACACCCTTCCGTTCAACTCATCCATGCCAACCAGATATACTAAACTTATCTAGTTCTATTTGCCGGCATTTGGCACATATCTCTCTAAACCCTTCCTACTCATGTACTCATCCAGATACCTTTTACATTTCATAGTTGCGCCTGGTTCCACCACTTCCTCTGGCAGCACATTCCGTACATGCACTACCCTCCGAGTGAAAAGTTTCCCCTCAGGCCCCTTTTATACCTTTCGCTCTCACTTTAAACCCATGCCCTCTCATTGTTGACTCCCCTCTCCCGGGACAAAGACCTTGACTATTCACACTACCCATGCCCCTCAGAGGTCGCCCCTCAGCTTCCAGCACTTCAGGGAGAAAAGCCCCAATGTGTACTATACAAATGAATATGCTTTCGATTTTCAGTTGATCTTTAAGAAAAGTTGGGAGAATTACTTTGCGATAACTCTGCTTACTACTAAAGGGATGAAATATTACTGAATAGGGAGACATGTTGCTGAAACTTTTCATCTTGCCCTCATCAGGGCAGGTGCAAGAATGCCAAATTTCAACCAATAACAATTTATCCTACAGGAGAAATTGGCTGGGAAGTTGACTCTGGTTGAGGGAATGCGAGGGAGAAAACGGCAAAGAATAATATGTTCCCCGTGTTTCTGGGAAATTTGAAAATGACGTGGCTTGAACATGTTCCTTTTGTTTGCAGAGAATGTCTTTGAAATAACTGCTCAGAGGCTGGTATCCTGTCACCAAGTCACCCTTTATTTGCATAAGCACTACACATGGATTGTGACCTGCCAGTTTAAAGCTAGTCTGAAGAGGCATTCTGAATCTTTTGTTTATATCTGTCAGCCAGGGCTCCCTGATTGGCCAAGGCTCACAACCCCAATCTAGGATCTCAAAGTTAATGCCAGGGCAGCATGCCGGTTCAATGGTTAGACTGCTGCCCTCACAGCACCAGGGACCCAGGTTCAGTTCCACTCTCAGGTGACTGTCTCTGTGGAGTTTGGACATTCTCCCTGTGTCTGCATGGGTTTCCACCAGGTGCTCCAATTTTCCTTCCACAGCCCAAAGATGTGCAGGTTGGGTGTATTGACTGTGCTAAATTACCCATAGTGTTCAGGGATGTGTGGGTTAGGTGCATTAGCCATGGGAAATGCAGGGTTGCATGAATAGGGTAAGTGGATGGGCTGAGTGGCGTGCTCTTTGGAGGGTCGGTGTGGACTCATTGGGCCGAATAGCCTGTTTCCACACTTAAGGAACATTTTGTATACAGCCTCTCCCTATAGCTCAAACCGTCCAATCCTGGCAACTCCCTTATAAATCTTTTCTGAACCCTTTCAAGTTTAACAAAATCTTTCCTCTAGTGGGGAGACCAGAATGGAATGCAGTGTTCCAAAGTGGCATACCCAGTGTCCTGGACATCAGCAACATGGCATCTCAACTCGGATACTCAGTGGACTGACCAGTGAAGGCAAATGTACCAAACACCTTCTTCACCAGCCTGTCTACCTGTACCTCCACCCACCCCCCCCCCCACGCCCCAGCGTCTCTTTTTTCACCAGCATTGCTCATGGCCCGACAATTAATTGTAAAAGTCCTGCCCAGATTTGCTTTCCCAAAATACAATACCTCACATTTATCTGAATTGAACTCTTCAGCTCGTCGGCCTCTCCGATCAAGGTTCTGTTGTACTCTGTGACAACCTTCTTCACTGTCAACAACAACACCAACTTTGGTGTCATCTGCAAACTTTGTAAACAAAATAATAACTTTATCAAATATAAACAAAAGGAGACATGTCCATGATGAAGTCAGAACTGAATACAAGTTACAATGTTGGAATGATATATCCGTATTTATTGTTGCTTCATGAGAAACATTTTTAAAAATTCACTGCAGGTTGTGACATCAAACAATCTCCATTGTACAGTTAAGGACCATCTAGTCACTCTTTCTTTGATTATCTCTAACAATACTGAGGGTAATAAAGAGCTGTGCCGCATAGTATGTACTCATAACAATTAGCCGGTCATGTGGAACTTGAAAACATAACAGGTTTGTAGCTATAGTGAAGTCAGATGCCATGAAAAGTACAGCTCCAGTTGCACCAGTCACTTTTGCTCTTGTTCTTGGATGATGAAACAGCACTTCAGCATTGGCTCTCCAGGACATGATCCCGATCAAGATGCAGTAACAGCAGAGCAGGAGCATCTGCCATATCTTTGAACACATGCTGAGAAAGCTTCAACCCACGCCGACAACCAGGGCAATTACACCAGCTGCTCGCAGATTCAGAGGCTTGAAACCAAAGGCCCACGTGTAAAAACAATGGGCAAGAGCAAACATGGCCCCAGCTGAAGTTAAAAAGAAGCAAAGTGAGAAATACTGATAGCCTTTTATTTTATAAACGGCAAGACTGAATTTGAAATGCCTTGTGACAATCTTTTCTACTGAAATGACATCAAATGCAAGTTTTGTTGTTGGATTAGAATTTCCCACTGCACACCTTCTTCAAATCCAAAACCTGGCAACTCTTCTTCCGAACATTCATTCAATTTGTAACTATGTTTTCACTGCACCATTTGTTCCATGAATTTGATGAAATTGATTTGATTCTTAAAACCCTTTTGAAAGCCCATAAAGACTACATCAACTGTGTAACTCTCACCAGCTTTCTCTGTTCTGCCATTCACAAAGAATCCATAATGTTGTTTCATTTCAATCTGTCTCAAAGAAACCTTAAAGAAAGATTGGTCCAGTGGCTTTCTCGATTAAAAAAAAATTCAAACCAGAGAGATTAAAGCAAGGCCTTCCACAATAACTTCCTCTCGAATAATTCAGGGAGAATAGGCTAAAGTTCATGATCCTAATGATCCTTTTAGTTCGCAGGTCGGCATAACATCGAGCACCGAAGGGCCTGTTCTGTGCTGTATTGTTTTATGTTCTAATCTAGGAGCCCCAGTTTTGTTTATGTGTGTCTTCATCAAGTAGAAATAGATTTATGCTCATGCATTATACTTTCCAATAATCTTTAAATCTTTAAGAAGCACTTAGTTGTGGCCAAGCTGAATAGGCCTATTTAAGTTGGATTTCTGCGCTCAGAGCTTTGCTTTCAATGTGGCTGATCTGAATGTGCCATCCTTTGGTTGTTGTGTTCTTCATGTATTTCTCAAATGATTCCTGCATCTCCTCATGTAACTCAAAAGCTAAAGACGTGGACACTCTTAGAAGCACTTTTTGTGACTCTTATGGGTAGCATCAGTTTCTTTTCTACAAGGGAAAATAATTTCATTTTGTGGTTCATCAAGAACCTGACCACAATCTGAAGTGAATGTGAGGCAAATGACATTGGACTCCAACTCAAAGGCAGCTGCCAGTTTGGAACCAAGCTCGTCACGGCTCTTTTATGCAGAACCACCTTTGGGTGTTCTTTTACACAGTTTAATTCACAACAGGATTTAAGTTCACAATAATCCGCTTACCTCCAATTAAAAGCTTATTGTCATGTTTAAAGAGCAGCACATCACCCACTGCTGAAAATGTGAGGCCTGCAAGTAGTTTTAGGTGACTGTGTTGACCATCTGGAGGCATTTTGCACACAACGAATGTGCACAAACTGGTGATTGGCAAGATTTTGGTTAATCCGAACAGCCAAAATGGTGAAGCTGGTATAAAATTGACGATCGTATAGGTGCAGACAGTGATGAAGAAAGGTACCAATACAGCCAAGTCATTGCCAACCTGTGTGCCAAGCAGACGTACACCCAATGACCATCTGCAATGCTCGGAATCTTTTTTGACTTCTCACATGATCCTGTCAACTACTGAGCCTTGAATTCATGTACGTTTGGGTTCTTAACAGAAATCAGAATCAAACTTACTCAGGCTTCCATAGTTTACTTGAGAGAATGGTTAACTCTTGAATATTCCTAATTTCACCACCATCTCTAACCCACCACATTATTCCTCTCATCCCTTCAACTAAAATCTGAAATGATTGTTCATTCATGGGATATGAGTGTCACTGGCAAGGCCAGCATTTATTGCTCTTCCCTAATTGTCCAGGGGTTGTTAGGAGTCAAGCACATTACTGTGGTGCTGGAGTCACATGTAGGCCAGACCAGGTCAGGATGACTGTTTCCTTCCCGAAAGGACAACAGCCTCAGAAATGTCGACCTCCATCCCCACCCGACATTCCCCACTACCACTTTTGACAGGGCTCTTAGCCATGACCAAACCACTTCCCACACTTCTGCCCCTACCCGCTCTCTTCCCTCTCCCCACAGTGATAAAGCTCCCAGTCTTCACTCACAAACTAATAGTCTCCACATTCAATCATAAGCTGCTATTTCCATCACCTTTGTCAGGATGATGCACATTTGCTTCCAGCCCTTTGTTGACATTTCACAGGCTCCATTCCCTCCAGCACAGCCTGGTCCATTCCCCCACCACTTCCAACACGCTCCAATATACCCATAGCACCTTCCCATGAAATTGCAGAAGGTGTAACACTTGCCTGTTTAACTTGTCCCTCCTCACTGTCCAAGGCCCCAGACTGACCTTCCAGATGAAGCAGTGATTTATCTGCACTTCATTCAATCTAGTCTCCTGTACTCACTGTTCACAGTGTGGTCTCTGTACATGGGAGAGATGAAGCCCACGCTGGGTGACCGCTTTGCAAGCACTCATTTTCTGTCTGTGACAATGACCCTGAATTTCCAGCTGCCTGACAGCTTAAGATACCACTGTGTTCCGAAGCCAACATTTCTGACTCAGTGTTCCAGTGAGCTTCAGTGCAAATCTAAAGAACAGCATCTCATTTTCTGCTTGGGGACCCTGCAGCCTCCAGGCCCCAACATCACGTTCGATAATGTGGGAGCCTGATTCTGTCCCACCTGTAGTTTACTCGACCAACATCCGGTACTGCATAACATGGGTCTCTTTCAGCACAGCCAAGCTACTCTCTCCTGCTCAGTATGCAGATGCTAGGGAGATTGAAGAACTCATTGGCCGGCAGATTGTTGAAAAGTGCAAACGTAGCAGGGTTGTTGTTATGGGTGACTTTAACTTTCCCAATATAGATTGGAACCTCCTTAGTGTAGATGGTTTGGATGGAGCTGTTTTTGTAAGGTGTGTTCAGGAGGGTTTCCTTACTCAGTACGTGGACAGGCCGACGAGGGGGGAGGCCATTTTGGATTTGGTCCTCGGCAAAGAGCCAGGACTGGTGTCAGATCTCGTGGTGGGAGAACACTTTGGCGACAGTGACCACAACAGCCTCACATTTACCATAGCCATGGAAAGGGAAGGGAGCAGTTACCAGGGGAAGATATTGAACTGGGGAAAAGGAAACTATGACATTATCAGGCAGGAGTTGGGAAGTACCGATTGGGAGCATTTATTCCACAGAAAGGGCACAGCAGACGTGTGGAGACTGTTTAACGAGCAGTTGTTGACAGTGTTGCATAAATTTGTTCCTCTGAGACAGGTAAGAAGGGGTAAGATTAAGGAGCCTTGGATGACGGGAACAGAGGTGCTTCTTGTCAAAAAGAAAAAGGCAGCGTACGTAAGGTGGAGGAAGCAAGGGTCTCGCACAGCTTTCGAGGATTACAGGCTTGCTCGGAAGGAGCTCAAAAGTGGACTGAGGAGGGCCAGGAGGGGGCATGAGAAAGGCTTGGCAGGAAGGATTAGGGAGAACCCAAAGGCATTTTATTCATACGTGAGGAATAAGAGAATGATCAGGGAGAAGGTAGGACCGATCAGGGATAGCGTAGGGAACTTGTGCGCGGAGTCTGAGCAGATAGGGGAAGCCCTAAATGAGTTTTTTGCTTCGGTTTTCACTAAGGAAAGGGACCTTGTTGTGAATGAGAACTTTGAGGAGCAGGAAAACAGGCTTGAACAGATCAAGATTGAGGAAGTTGATGTGCTGGAAATTTTGGCAAACGTTAAGATTGATAAGTCCCCAGGGCCAGACCAGATTTATCCTAGGTTGCTCCGGGAAGTGAAAAGGTAGGTTGCTAAGCTGCTGGCGAAGATCTCTGCTTCCTCACTCTCCATGGGAGTCGTACCAGAAGAGGGGAGGGAGGCAAATGTTGTTCCTCTTTTCAAGAAAGGGAATAGGGAAATCCCTGCATATTACTGACCAGTCAGTCTTACGTCTGTAGTCAGCAAGGTTTTGGAAAGAATTCCAAAGGATAGGATTTATGGATATTTGGAAAAGCATAGCATGATTAAAGGGAGTCAGCATGTCTTTGTGAGGAGCAGGTCATGCCTTACAAATCTTATTGAGTTCTTTGAGGAAGTCACGAGACAGGTTGATGAGGGTCGAGCAGTGGATGTGGTGTACATGGACTTCGGCAAGGCAGTTGATAAGGTTCCCCACGGCAGGCTCATTCATAAAGTCAGGAGGTATGGGATACAGGGTGATTTGGCTGTCTGGATTCAGAATTGGTTGGCTGACAGGAGGCAGAGAGTGGTTGTAGATGGTAAGTATTCTGCCTGGAGGTCAGTGCTGAGTGGTGTCCCGCAGGGCTCTGTTCTTGGGCCTCTGCTCTTTGTAGTTTTTATAAATGACTTGGATGATGAGGTTGAGGGGTGGGTTAGTATGTTTGCTGATGACACAAAGGTTGGAGGTGCCGTTGATAGTATCGAGGGCTATTGCAGGCTTCAGTGAGACATTGACAGTATGTAGAGCTGGGTTGAGAAATGGCAGATGGAGTTCAACCTGGATAAATGCGAAGTAATGCATTTTGGAAGGTCGAACTTAAATGCTGAATAAAGGATTAAAGGCAGGACTCTCGGCAGTGTGGAGGAACAGCAGGATCTTGGTGTTCAAGTGCATAGCTCCCTCAAAGTTGCCACCCAAGTGGACAGGGTTGTTAAGAAAGCATATGGTGTTTTGGCTTTCATTAACAGGGGGATCGAGTTTAAGAGCCGCGAGGTTATGCTGCAGCTGTACAAAACCCTGGTGAGACCACACTTGGAATATTGTGTCCAGTTCTGGTTGCCCAGAAAGATGTGGAGGCTTTGGAGAGGGTGCAAAGGAGGTTTACCAGGATGCTGCCTGGACTGGAGGGCTTGTCTTACAAGGGGAGGTTGACTGAGCTCGGACTTTTTTCTCTGGAGAGAAGGAGGAAGAGAGGTGACCTGATCGAGGTGTACAAGGTAATGAGAGGCATGGATAGAGTCAATAGCTAGAGACTTTTCCCCAGGGCAGGATTGACTGCCACGAGGGGTCATAGTTTTATGGTGTTAGGAGGAAGGTATAGAGGAGACGTCAGAGGGAGGTTCTTCACCCAGAGATTGTGAGCGCATGGAATAGTTTACCAGTGGTAGTCGTGGAAGCGGAGTCATTAGTGACATTTAAGTGACTGCTGGACATGCACATGGACAGCAGTGAATTGAGGGGAATGTAGGTTAGGTTATTTGATTTTTGGATTATGATTATTCCATGGCACATCATTGGCCAAAGGGCCTGTACTGTGCTGTACTTTTCTATGTTCTATGTTAATCCAAGATAACAAAGTGTGAAGCTGGATGAACACAGCAGGCCAAGCAGCATCTTAGGAGCACAAAAGCTAACGTTTCGGGTCTAGACCCTTCATCAGAAAAGCCTTTTTGGATTAAGGGCCTACGCCCGAAACGTCAGCTTTTGTGCTCCTAAGATGCTGTTTGGCCTGCTGTGTTCATCCAGCTCCACACTTTGTTATCTATTCTCTCCTGCTCTCAGCTTTCATTCTCACTTGTACAGCTTCTCTACTGCCCCGGCTTACCATCAATAGTTCCTTTATCAGCCTACCCCTTAAGTATCTCTCTCTTTCTCTGAGCTCAGCACCCCCCCATCTGGTCACCGACACCCCTCAAATCCCCAATATCACACTCAGCATAAACACCACTTTTTGCGAGCTGCTTCCAGTTCCGAAAGAGGTGCCATCAGACTCGAAACGTTAACTCCCCGCAGATGCTGTCGGACCTGATGAGTTTCTCCAGCATTTCCTGTTTTTGTTTCAGATCTCCAGCATCTGCAGTTGTTTGTTCTATTTGAGGGATCTTCTGTATGGTGCAGGCCATCACAGCTGTGGACAAGTGATTTTAGAGACATTTATTGATTGCTTTCAAGAGTAAAGGACAAATTTCCAGAAGTTTTCCTCAATTTCTTTCCTCAGTTTTTGCCTTCCACAGCAGTTATTCCGAGTGATTAATCACAGTGGTTGATGCAAACATTAAGTTAAAGGCCCTCACACAGTCAATCCTGCAAGTGTGGGTGCATGCTTGGATTTTCTGTCCAGCTGAACGATCTGATCTCAGACATATTCACCAGAAATACACAGGTTATGTGCTCATTCTTGAAGATTCTGTGGAGAAAACTACGCATACTGTATGCACACAAACATTTGTGCTTCAACAGTTGTCCATTCACATTCACACTTTGCTGTATGAGACTTTCATAATTGTACAGAAAAGCCTGTCATTAACAAGAGAAAGAAGACAGATGTAGAAAACCACTCCTTTAAACCAACAGATTTCAGGATACCCTTGTGCACATCTGCACTGAAGTAGCAAACTCTAATTCTACAGTGTGAATCAGTGAAGGGAAATAAATCGAATGAACTTATTTTTATTGTTTACTTACTATTGAGTGAGGTGGCATCATTATGTGAGAAAGCTTGTCTAGCGAGTTTCTGTGGACCCAGGATATGTCAGAACTGAAGTGATCTTCTTTTATTCTCCATTTCCTTTTCCTGAGAACACTGAGATGGTCGGCTGAGGTCTCACGCTGACTGAACATTGATTCGCAAATTTATGCATCATGTAATCTTTCAGGTGAAAGTGCTTCCACCAGCTGAACTTCAGAGCGAAAGATTATTTATGTGTCAAAAAGGAGAAGTGTTTTCACTGTATTACATGACCACATTATTCAGCAATATCTCTGTCACAACACTGGCTCAGAAATCTGGATGTGCTTCGAGAGCATATTTTCACTCAGGGTTCGGTTGCTGAATTCAGTTTGCAACAACAGCAGAAGTTTCACCTTTCAGAAACAAGCAGTTTTTCCCGATGACATGGCAAGAACTGCAGATGCTGGAGTCAGAAATAACACAGCATGGAGCAGGAGGAACACAGCAGGCCAGGCAACATCAGAGGAGCAGGAAAGTTAACATGTCTTGATTTTTGAAGTAGGGTCCTAATCTGAAACGTCAATTTTCCTGCTCCTCTGATGCTGCCTAGCCTGCTGTGTTCCTCCGGCTCCACACTGCGTTATCTCTGTTTCTGATGCCACGAAGACTGAAATCCCTTCATCATGCAAGGTTAAGATTGGCAGCTTTGAATGGAAACATTTTTGGACATGGGATTACATGATGTTCCGACACTTCACATCGTACGGTGTGATACCAGCAGATTTTGTTCATTATTCTGACAAAGGAATAGGTTCAAGTGATCCAAATCAATCCTAACAGGCTCACATGTCATGAAGTTTATGTTCACAAAGATCCATGTTTTCTTCGTCCTGATTGGTTCCCAATTAAGCATCATCTCAATTTTTGAAATACATATTCTTGTTTTCAAATCCTCTCTCGTGGAGCCTCTGGTTTCCTCTGCATTGAGTCTAACTTTCTGAGATGTATGTACTGTTTTCATTCCAGCCTCATTGAGCATCTCTGACTTTAGTTGCTCACCAGTCGTGCAGTTCCTTCAGCTGTCGAAGGTCTCTCGAAATTCCTCACAACAATTGTCGAGCATCTCATCTAAATAGTGCTGCTTTTTAAATGTATTTTTAGAAGTGTACGTACTTGAGAATGGTGGCGTACCACCTTGTACAGCCACAGCGCTGTCAGGAAGAGGGTTCAACAATTTTGACGCAGTGACAGTGAAGAACACATGATATATTTCCAAATCAGGAACGATATATGCATTTCCAAAAGGTGCTTGCTACATTTCCATATAATATATTAGTTGAGAAATGGAGTGAAAGGAAACATGGGACAATGAATATGAAGCTGACTGAGTGACAAGAGAATGGAGGGAAAACCGGTTGTCCTCTGGATAGGAGGAGGATTTATAGTGGAGCTTCATTTGGTTTAGCATTGGTTTGTTCTTGTCCTATGCACACTCAAAACCTGTGAAGGATACATCATTATTATTGTACGATATGGGGTGGCACAGTGGCTCATTGGTTAGCACTGCAGCCTTAGAAGGCCAGGGACCCAAGTCTGATTGCAACCTTGGCTTTCCATCTGTGTGGAGTTTGCATGTTCTCCCGCGTCTGCGTGGGTTTCCACCGGATTCTCCGGTTTCCTGTCTCAGAACAAAGATGTGTAGATTGGGTGATTTAACTGCATGTCCAGGCAGAAGCACCTCTTTATTTTCGGTTTTAACCTTCTGTCCTTTCTGTATTGATATTTTTGGCTTTATTGCCTCCCAAGTAGATTTCCGATTCTTCCTCCTTCACTTAAGGTACTTTGAAGAGGCTCAAGTTCTTCCTCGATTCCAAACTCAACTTTTCCTGGAAAAACCTCCAACTCTGTCAAAATCCCAAGTATCCCCCAACATGAAGTTTGATTGGAGCCTTTTTCCAGTCCGTCTGTGTTAGACAAGTTTCATCAGCTTACATGGGATAATTTTCACACTGCGAAGCTGTCAGCTGTGGCTGTGACATTTGAGACAGCATCACTTGCAATTTGGCCGTTTGGTGCGCAGACACCCATGTGGGAGGATCCATGAGCCAAATACTGTCATGGTGAGGCAATACAGGACTGTGAAGGCAGTTTTGAGAATATGCAGATGATGTTAGTCAGCTTCCAGCCCTGGTTTGATGCCAAGATTGCCATTTTTTAATCTTGCAGTTTCAGTCATGCTTTCAAAGTTACTAACTTTTGAGGCAGGTCCTAATTGAAAGGGAAGACTGAAAAGGGAGGCTGAGAGACAGAAGTGAGCTTCTCAGGATACTCAGGCTGAGGTTGTGATGCAAAATGGAAACAGCCTGGAACTACCTCAAAGACCACAGAACAAAATCTCTGAAGATACCCCTAATAGTGCCGTACAGGCAGGCGGAAGAAGATGAACACTAGGTCCAGAGACCAAGAATAGGCAATCGACTGTGAATTCAAGCTCAAACTATGTTGATTGAAGAATTCACAGTCTAGCTGATTATCCAACATAGTATTTTGTGTTTGCTTTGTTTCACTCTTATATGGTACTCTAAACATTATTTTGTTTCAAATTGTTGATTTTTGTGGCTTCATTCCTGCAGTAAATAGTTTGGAGAGCTGCGTTGCAGTGATGCTGCATTGAGTGGCCTTCTTCAGCACCGCAACAATCTCCTAATTCTGTGCTGTTGATGGAGTGATGGTGACTGTTATTTCCATCAAAATCTTTTTGTGATGGAACGGGCAAGATACATAACAGCTGCCAGTTTGCATTCCATTGTTTTCATCGAATCAGAGAATCCCCACAGTGTGGAAACAAGCCCCTCACCCCACCAAGTCCACACCGACCCTCAGAGGATCCCAGCCAGACCCATCCCCCATAACCCACCGAATCTTCACATCACTGAACACTACGGGCAATTTAGCATGGCCAATCCATCTAGCCTGTACACCTTTGGACTGTGGGAGGAAACCGAAGCACCCGGGCAGAACCCTCGCAGACACGGAGAGAATGTGCAAACTCCACACTGACAGTCGCCCGAGGGAGGAATTCAACCGGGGTCCTTGGCACTGTGAGGCTGCAGTGCTAACCACTGAGCCACCGTGCCGTCCCTAACTTTGTCAGAGTAGTGCTGCACACTTCATGTCAAGCAAGTGAAATTCATTCTGCTTTGTTGTGAGCAGAGAGAGGCAGTTGGAGTGTGCTTGTGGCTTTTTCAAAATAGAGATCTTCCCTTATCGCCTTCCTCCCATGTCCTCCAGTTCCTTCTTACCCACTCACATCAACAATTCTTCTTCACACTTTACGCTATTTCAAAATGTCCAGTTTGCAGACACCAACTGCCTCCCCTTCTCCACGGATGTGCAATCCTGAACACCTCTATCTGCCATCCACATGGTCTTATGGTTCTCCACATCTGCATAGAAATAAGGCCCGAACCATGTCCACCCACCATCATTCTCCTTTACCTGTCCTCACTTAGAACAACTTCTTTAATTCCTGTCACTTTCTTCAGATCAAAGGGGTTTCCGTGGCCACCTGCATGGGCCCCTGTTATGACAGCCTCCTTGTGGGGTACGTGGAACATGCCTTGTTCCAATCCTGGTCAGTACCCAACTTACAACTCTTCCTTTGGTATATCGTTGACATTATTGGTGCTGCTTCCCTTTCTCTTTTGGAATTGGAAATAATTGTCAATTTCACTTCTCCTTAGTTCCTTTCTGATATCACCCTTCCCTTACTCAGCATCTCTGTTTCCATTTCTGGGCACAGACTGGCCAACGATTTCTACTACAAACTCACTCACTGCCACAGTAATTAGATTATACATTCCTCCCATGCTGCTTCCTGTAAGGACACACTCCCATCCTTCCAGTCTCCATTGCATCTGTTCCGATGATACCACCTTTGACAGAGGGCTGGGTGCTTCAGGAATGTCCACCTTCTTCCCCATGTGTGCATTCCCCAACATTCTGTTTGTTAGGGCTGTCAGCCATGTCCAACCAATTTCCTACACTTCTGTCCTCACCCTGTTCTCTCTCAGAACAGCTATAGGGTCCCCCAGGTCTTCATGTACAACCCCACAGCCTCTGCATTCAAACAACCTTAAGCTGCCACTTTCACCACCTTCAGCGGGATGCCATGATCAAACATATCTTTGCCTCCCGTCGTTCGTCAACATTTCACAGGGACCATTCCCTGCAGGACCGTCTGGTCCATTCATCCTTCGTTCCCAACACTATCCAATAGGCTGATAACACTACCATTGCAGAAGGAGTTACACTTGCCTACTTACCTCATGCATCCTCACTGTCCAAGTCCCCAGACATACTGTCCAGATGAGGCAGTGATTTATCTACACTTCATTCAATCTAGTCTCCTGTACTCACTGTTCACAGTGTGGTCTCCTATACATGGGAGAGATGAGGCACACACTGGGTGACCGCTTTGCAAACACTCACTTTCTGTCTGTGAAAATGACCCCGAGCTTCCAGTTGTCTGCCTCTTCAACGCACCATTATGTTATCACACCTACTTTTAAATCTCACTGTTGCAGTGAGCTTCAATGCGAACCTGAAGAACAGCTTCTCATTTTCTAGTTGGGGACCCTGCAGCCTCCAGGACTCGACATTGTGTTCAATAAAGTGGCGGCTCGATTCTGTCTCTCGTGTTTCTGACCTCCCTCATCACCTGGCCCTGCATGACCTGGATCATTTTCAGCACAGCCAACCTGTTCTCTTCTAGTGTCAACTGTCCTTCTCATTTATTCTGCTTATCGAACATAGAACATTACAGCGCAGTACAGGCCCTTCAGCCCTTGATGTTGCGCTGACCTGTGAAACCAGTCTGAATCCCATCTAACCACACTATTCCATTACCATCCGTATGTTTATCTATGGCCAGGCATACCAACAATAATCCCCTTATCAGCCTACCCTTTCCTATCTCCCTCTTTCTCTGAGCTCAGTCTCCAGCTATCTGCTTACCACCAACTTCCCCCCTCCCCAATCTGCTACTGCCCCCATCCTTGACTTCGACCTAAATATCATTTTCTCCAAACTGCTATCAGTTCTCATGAAGAGTCACCAGCCAGAAAAAAAATTAACTTTGTTTTCTCCACCGACCTGATTCTCTCCAGGAATTTCTTTTTTTTGATTCAGATCTCCAGCATATGCAATTTTTTTGTTCCATTTGTCAGCATTTGGCCCATATCCCTCTAAACCCTTCCTAATCATGTATCTATCCAAATGCATTTTAAATGCTGTAATTGTACCAGCCTCCATCACTTCCTCTGGCAGCTCATTCCATACACACACCACCCTCTGCATCAAAGAGTTGCTCCTTAGATTCCTTTTAAAGCTTGTGGTTTTCTGTTCAGGTGAACGCTAAGATCTCAGACATGTCTGCCCTAAATGCACAGGTTGCGTGCTCATTCTTGAACATTCTTTGGAGGAAACTACATAGATTGTATGCACACAAACATTTGAACCTGAACAGTTGTCCATTAATACACACACTCAGCTGTATCAGACTAAAACAAATGTACAAAAAAACCTATCAATTAACACGACAAACAAGACCAACATAGAAAACCACCGTCTTAAACCACAGATTTCAGGATATGTTTGTGCAAATATGCACTGAAGTGGAAAATTCTAATTCTACAGTGTGAATTAGACTGGTGAAGGGAAATAAATCGAATGAACTTAATTTTCATGTTTACCTACCACGGGTAAGGTGACATTGTTGTGCGGAAAAGCTGTATGCTGCGTGTTTCCTTGGATTCCAGGATACCTCAGAGCGAAATGGCTTTTCCTTCAGTTTATTTCCTGAGGAACATTGTGTCGTTAGCGGAGGTTTCACTCTCACTGAGTTTGATATTGCTGTGCAAATTCGTGAATGTTTTAATCTCTCAGGGATGTAAGACTGGGTCCACCAGTTGAACTTGAGCAGGAAAGGGCACGTTTGTCTCAAATAAATATGTTTTCAATGCATCACGTGACCACTTATCAGATACCCAATCCTGGCAGAGGCTGATGGTGGCAGTCACAGCGCTTCCACTGTATTCTGGGTGTGATAAATTCAGTTTTCAACAAAAGTAAAAGTTTTTTATTCACCCTTCAGAAGTAAGCTGTTTTTCCTGATGCCATTTAGACCAAATCCCTTAATCCTGCAAGGTTAAGATTAGCAGCTTTGAATGGATACATTTTTGGACATGGGGTTACATGATGTTCGGACACTTTGCATCTTGCAGTGTGATACCAGCAGACTTTGTTCATTATTCTGACAAAGGAATAGGTTTGAGTGATCCAAATCAGTCCTAACAGACTCTCATGTTTTAATTCCTTTATTCTTCAGGTCATCCAAAACGCCGGCACTAACTCGCATGAGGTTTATATTCAACTAAGGTATTCTTCGTCCTGATTGGTTCCCAATTAAGCATCATCTCAATTTTTGAAATACATATTCTTGTTTTCAAATCCTCTCTCGTGGAGCCTCTGGTTTCCTCTGCATTGAGTCTAACTTTCTGAGATGTATGTACTGTTTTCATTCCAGCCTCATTGAGCATCTCTGACTTTAGTTGCTCACCAGTCGTGCAGTTCCTTCAGCTGTCGAAGGTCTCTCGAAATTCCTCACAACAATTGTCGAGCATCTCATCTAAATAGTGCTGCTTTTTAAATGTATTTTTAGAAGTGTACGTACTTGAGAATGGTGGCGTACCACCTTGTACAGCCACAGTGCTGTCAGGAAGAGGGTTCAACAATTTTGACGCAGTGACAGTGAAGAACACATGATATATTTTCAAATCAGGAACGATATATGCATTTCCAAAAGGTGCTTGCTACATTTCCATATAATAGATTAGTTGAGAAATGGAGTGAAAGGAAACATGGGACAATGAATATGAAGCTGACTGAGTGACAAGAGAATGGAGGGAAAACCGGTTGTCCTCTGGATAGGAGGAGGATTTATAGTGGAGCTTCATTTGGTTTAGCATTGGTTTGTTCTTGTCCTATGCACACTCAAAACCTGTGAAGGATACATCATTATTATTGTACGATATGGGATGGCACAGTGGCTCATTGGTTAGCACTGCAGCCTTAGAAGGCCAGGGACCCAAGTCTGATTGCAACCTTGGCTTTCCATCTGTGTGGAGTTTGCATGTTCTCCCGCGTCTGCGTGGGTTTCCACCGGATTCTCCGGTCTCCTGTCTCAGAACAAAGATGTGTAGATTGGGTGATTTAACTGCATGTCCAGGCAGAAGCACCTCTTTATTTTCGGTTTTAACCTTCTGTCCTTTCTGTATTGATATTTTTGGCTTTATTGCCTCCCAAGTAGATTTCCGATTCTTCCTCCTTCACTTAAGGTACTTTGAAGAGGCTCAAGTTCTTCCTCGATTCCAAACTCAACTTTTCCTGGAAAAACCTCCAACTCTGTCAAAATCCCAAGTATCCCCCAACATGAAGTTTGATTGGAGCCTTTTTCCAGTCCGTCTGTGTTAGACAAGTTTCATCAGCTTACATGGGATAATTTTCACACTGCGAAGCTGTCAGCTGTGGCTGTGACATTTGAGACAGCATCACTTGCAATTTGGCCGTTTGGTGCGCAGACACCCATGTGGGAGGATCCATGAGCCAAATACTGTCATGGTGAGGCAATACAGGACTGTGAAGGCAGTTTTGAGAATATGCAGATGATGTTAGTCAGCTTCCAGCCCTGGTTTGATGCCAAGATTGCCATTTTTTAATCTTGCAGTTTCAGTCATGCTTTCAAAGTTACTAACTTTTGAGGCAGGTCCTAATTGAAAGGGAAGACTGAAAAGGGAGGCTGAGAGACAGAAGTGAGCTTCTCAGGATACTCAGGCTGAGGTTGTGATGCAAAATGGAAACAGCCTGGAACTACCTCAAAGACCACAGAAGTGTGCTGTGCTGTTCATGGAGTTGTGGTGACTGTTATTTCCATCAAAATCTTTTTGTGATGGAACTGGCAAGATATGGAACTGCGCCCAGTTTGTATTCCATTGTTTTGCCAGCGAGTTGCAAAACACTTCATGTCAAGCAAATGCAGGTCATTATGCTCGATTGTGAGCGGTGTGAGGCAGGTGGAGTGTGCTTGTGGCTTTGCCAAAATAGAGATCTTCCCTTATCCCCTTCCTCGCCCATTCTCCAGTTTTTTGTTCCCCACTCACATTTCTGACACTTTATGTTATTTCAAAATGTCCCGTTTGCAGACACCAGCTACCTCCCCTTCTCCATGGATGTGCAATCCTGAACACCTCTAACTGCCATCCATATGGTCTTATGGTTCTCCACATCTTCATAGAAATAAGGCCCGAACCATGTCCACCCACCATCATTCTCCTTCACCTGTCCTCACTTAGAACTTCTTTATTCCTGTCACTTTCTTCAGATCAAAGGGGTTTCTGTGGCCACCTGCATGGGCCCCTGTTATGACTGTCTCCTTGTGGGGTTCATGGAATGTGCCTTGTTCCAATCCTACTGAACAAGCTGTAGAGCTGGATGAACACAGCAGGCCAAGCAGCATACGAGGATCAAGAAGGTTAAAATTTTGGGCCCAGACCCTTGTTCAGAAATGGGGGAGGGGAAGGGGGTTCTGAAATAAGTAGGGAGAAATTCTTTTTTGAGGTGCGTTGTCAGGGGTGGCTGGATGGAGTATCGATTGTTGACCGTTTGGTTCTTGTAATGTGACTCCTGCATTCCCGACACTCTGAGCGAGAAGTGCGAACCGATTCACATGGACATGGTTCTATTGTGCGCCCGGAGCACGTCACTTTTGTGTTTATTTCCAAATTAAGTCAAATTGTTGGGCCCGTTGTCTGCTGGGAGTTGTAGTTTTCGTGTGAGCGACAGATCCACATGGAATGGAGCCCAGGTTCCACCCTTCGTAACGCACGAGATGCAGCTCTCTAACGCTGCCGTTAATGCGTTGATTAACACTTGCGAGGCTTAGATGGAGAAATATTAGAGCTAATTTAAAACTAGCTTCCCGTGGGTTTGTACAGACCATCTGACATTAGAAGACGAGATCGTTGCATCAGGGGCCATTGACATGATTCATCAGCATTTCAAAGCTATGGGTTTCTGCTCATTCTTTTGAAATATAAATTCATAGTTTTTTTGTTATTATTGATAGTTAGTAAAATATTCTGGATCCCAAAACTGCAGTTTTAAAGTTGGTTACAGCTTAGGATTTAGACTCCTGCCTCAACATGCATCAGTGTGATTACATCATTGCAGAGTTGCAACGATAATTTCCATTATGAACGAGGACAGGTTAGGGACAATTGGAGAAATATATGTGCAGTTGTAAGATTATTAAATATGAATATTATCAGGAGTGGCCTTTTGACAATAGTGTGCTATTGTGCAATTAATTGATATCCTTTACTGGGGTCTTATTGTTTAAGGTAGATTAGTTACTCGTGTCCATATTCTATTGATGGCATTTTCATTTATTGAATAATGTATTCTGTCAAGATTCTTACTGTCCACATAATTTGTAGTTATCTAGTTGTCTTAACAGGAAGGCCAGTGTTACATTTTAAGACTGAAATTACTTATAATTCAGAATGCAAATCAGCGTAGCTGCTGTCCAACATGCAGCACGTAAGCAATCTGTCTTTATAATCTACATGCCTGTTTATCTGGGTAACTTTGGGTGGTTGCCTTGTTCTCCATTCAGTTGCCTGCATTTTCTACACTAATGTGAGAACTAGAAGTTCAGAGATCTAAGGAACAGGCTCAAGGAGCTGAGTGGTCTCCTGTTCCTATGAATACCTATTCTGCAAATTTTAAAATGTTATTTAGTGTGTGAGACATTGGATTCATGTCAAACACCCTCAGACATCGTCCTTGCTAATGTCTGGGACTTGGGTCAAAATTGGGAGAGCTGATGAACCTGTGTGAATGTTTGATTAGTGTGTATTATGGTCAGCAATAAGTCACTTGTAAATTCCTTTGGTGGCTTTGCTTCTCCAACCTCTGCAGTGCTGTCTCACTGGCTGCTTACTTTCTTTGGGGCAGGATGCCCTTGAGCAGTTGAGGGCTTTTAAGATTGCACTTCTGACCATACCATCTCTTCTTTGTGAATAGCAGCCTGGGTGGGCTGATTGTCAGACAACTGTGGGGATAGTGATGGGAGGACAAATGCTGCCATCGTGAGAAAGGACAACAGAAAGATTCTTCTTGCACTGACATCCATGGCCATGATTGCAGCAATTTGAGCATGATTGGCAACAAATTGAAATTTCATGACCTCAGTTTGAACTTCCACTGCAATACTCGAACTGGCTTCTGTTTGTACTGCACTAGATGTTATGATGTGGGCATCAGGCTCTGCACTGTGCTGTGCTGTGGTGTGTACATGTTCTCATGAAGTTAGCAATGTATTTGATGCTGAAAAGATGAGTTCCGAGCTCTGCACAGAGCCCTAGGTCAATTTGGAGCCAAGCTCCTCCATGCTACTGGACAGTAATAGTAGGCAGCTTGTCAAGTGTGTTAATGCACCCAGCAATCATGCCTGTCAGCTTTTTCTGTGTACTATCCAAGTGATAAACTCTTCTTAGTTTTATGGAATGGAACCTGTGTGCAAACTCATTCTTTGAGGTGATGGTGGTGGACATGGAATCCTTTATCATCTATCTTGGTGTAGTTTAGTCATGCCCTATGTGTCACTGCATGTACATTGAATTTCTGTGCAAGTGTCTGAAGTATGTGCAGTACAGTGTCTCAACTGATGGCTGTGTTTGTTCATCATCAATGACTTGCTGCATTTGGTCTTCACAGTCTCATGCTACTGCCTGAAAGATGGGAGTTCTTGGCTATCCTGAAAGCAAAAAGGCACAAGAATATGGTTGAGAATGGAGAAGTAAGAGGTCCATGCTGAAATTTATTACAAATATCAAATTGTATGATCCATATGTTTTAGAAATAATTTGTTTAATTTCAGGGATTGATATTTTAAATGCAAGATAATTTTTTTAAAAAATGAACATGGGTTTGATAAACTCGTAAACACCACTAAAATAATTACAATTCACAGGATGGTTCATGTTTAAAGAGGTTAAAGTTAGAGATGTGAAATGGTAAATGACGGTTACCCTCAATTGAATTTGTAATGGTATGGTAAATCTGGTAAGATTACAATCATTCCCCTGTTGGCGATAAATTAAGCCTGTATTCTGTAGAATTTCAAAGAATAAGAGGTAGTCTCATTAAAACTGACAAAGTTCTTACAGGGCATGACAGGGTGGATATAGTCAAGACGTTTCCCCTGGCTCGTGATTCTAGAACCAGAGCGCACAATCTTAGGATAAGAAGCAGGCCATTCAAAACTGAGAATGAGAAATTTTTTTTCACTCATAAGATGGTGAATCTTAGAAATTTTCTATTGTAGTGGGCTATGGAAATTCAATCGTCGAGAAGACTCAAGACAGAAATTAATAGTTTCTGGAGACCAGCTACACTAAGGGAATGCAGATAGGAGGAAAATGGTACGGAGGAGATAATCAGCCATGGTCTAGAATGCAGGGGCAGGCTTGAATTGCTTCTGTTTCTGTACTGCCAACTTACAAGTCATTGGTCTCTCTTGTCATCAAACGTAATAACAGCAGCTTGTACGTCATTGCACGATGAGAGGCATTTGGGATCTGAGAAAGTAGATTGATAGTTATATCATTAGCCCCCATAGTCATTGACCATGGTCTCTGCAAAGGCTGCCCAATTATGAAAACCACCATCTACTTATTAGAGATCAGGACATGCAGCTGTGCCTGACCCTTGTTTTGCTTCCTCGAGCTGAATTTAATGTAGCCTATCATGGCAGGAATCATAGTGATCAGGCCCATTTAATTGCAGTCAAAGTATTGTCAGTCTCTTGATGGCTGCAAAACATCCCCAATTAAGTTGAAGGATGGAAAGGGCTGATGGTGGCAGGATGTCAGTTGGCTCATTGATAAGCCCATTGGTACTCATTATTACTGCAGTTCACTGATGGATCAGGATTAAGTACAAGTTGCACAGTTGCTCTCACTTCTAGAGAATGTACAGCAAGAGTTTGTCAGCTCTTTTGTTATAGGACTCAGGAATGAGGGGGCCACTGCAAGTCAGCATCAACCTTTTTGCCAATACCCCTCTAATTGACTGACTTCTCTTGACAGATGGGAATTCTGTCACCAGGTCCTGAATCCCATGTAAGACCCAATGCTGGCCTCTAACACCATCATACATCTGAATTGATAGAGGCTCCTCGCCATTTCTCTGAGTAAAGTGCAAAACCCTGTCAGATCAGCTAATTCCTTTGCTTACAAGAGAGGGGGAAGCATGTCAGTTAGTGTGTTTCAAGGAAAACAGTTCTAATCTGTCTTCATAATTGAAATTTCTCATTCCTGGAAATACTCTTAAATCTTTTCTGCATCATCCCCCATGTCTTCACATCTTTCCTGGAGTGTTGTGCCCAGAACTGGATGTAGTACTTAAGCTGAGGCTGAATTGCGGTTTTCGTAAAGTTTGGCAGAACCTCCTAGTTGTTGTACTCTATTCCCCTGCCAATAAAGGCGAGGATGCTGTCTACTCTATTAACTCCTATCTTTTTGACTGTGCACGTGTAGACCTGAGTGGATCTGAGGGCGATTTAGCCCATTGAGTCTGCTGTGTCACTCAATGACATCATGGCTGATGTGACAATCATCAGCTCCACATTCCTGTCAAATCCCCATAACCCTTGATTACCGATTAAGAATGTCTCTATCTCAGCTTTGAATGTACTTAATGACCCAGCCTCAACAGCTTTCTATGGTGAATAATTCCATAGATTCACTATCCTCTGAAAGAAGGTATTCTTTCTTATCCCTGTCATGACTGGGTGATCCCTTAACCTGAGATTATACCCTCTGGTCCTGCTTCTTACTCTGCAAAGAATTCTACTAAATTTGTCAAGCAAGATTTTCCCTTCATGAACCCATGATGACTCTGCTTGATCATATTAGGCATTTCTAAAGACTTTTATGATATAATTTATAAAAGACTTCTAACATTTTCCTAACAACAGATATCAAGACAACTGGCCTCTAGTTACAAAGGTGTAGAGTTGTCTGAACACAGAAAAATTTCTGAAGAAGGGTCTAGGCCCGAAACATGAGTCTTCTTGCTCCTCTGATGCTTTTTGGCTTGCTGTGTTCATCTAGCTCTACACCTTGTTATCTCAGATTCTCCACATCTGCAGTTCCTACTCTCCCTGGCCTGTAGTTACTTGTTTTTGAAATAAGGCTGTTGTCAGTTTTCCAATCCTCCAGTAAGTTTTCAGAATCTAAGAATTCTTCAAAGATTACAACTAGTGAGTCCACTATTTCTGTTGCTGCTTGCTTTAATATTGTAGGATGCATCTCATCAGATCTAGGGGACACATTGGCTTTCAGCCTCACTTGCTTTCTTAGTACTCTTGATTGGAGAATATAGTATATATTTCCTCATCCCTATTTGCCCCTTGGTTGTTTAGTAGTTTTGCTATTTTTTTTTGTTTTCTTTTCCTTTTTTTTGGTAAGTGTGTTAACCTATGAAGAGTGATGCAAAGGACTTATTCCCTCTATTCCCACACCCCTTTTAGTTTTGTCCCCTTCATTTTATATCATGTCTCAATGTCCTTGCTATGAAAATGAACCACCTCACATTTCTCTATAATGAACTTCATCTGCCACTTTTATGCCCAATCCACCACCTTGTATTTTTGATATTTTACACTCATCCACAAGTTTTAAAATGCTTCCAAGTTTTGTCTCATTTCCAAATTTTGCAATTTTCCCTGTGTATCAAGGCATGTGTCACTCTTATACATTAAAAGAAGCAAAAGTCTGTTCCCGTTGGTCCCGGGAGAACTGCACGATAAATCTTGGTTAAGCCCGAAGACCATCCATTAACCACTATTCAATTTCCTGTCACTTGACCAAACCATAATTAACATTTCATGAATTTCATCTTTCCTTTTCTTGGAGATCACTAATCAGCATTGGCTTCCAGTATCTGCTGTTGACAGAATGGATTTTAAGTCGTGCAAATTAACAAAGAACAAAGAAAATTACAGCACAGGCACAGGACCTTCAGCCCTCCAAGCCTGCACCGATTCAGATCCTCTATCTAAACCTGTTGCCTATTTTCCGAGGATCCATATCCCTCTGCTCTCTACCCATTCATGTATCTATCTAGATACATCTTAAATGACACTAGCATGCCTGCCTCTACCACCTCCGCTGGCAATGTGTTCCAGGCACACACCGCCCTCTGCATAAAGAAAGCATATGGTGTTTTGGCTTTCATTAACAGGGGGATTGAGTTTAAGAGTCGTGAGATCTTGTTGCAGCTCTATAAAACTTTGGTTAGACCGCACTTGGAATACTGTGTCCAGTTCTGGGCGCCCTATTATGGGAAAGATGTGGATGCTTTGGAGAGGGTTCAGAGGAGGTTTACCAGGATGCTGCCTGGACTGGAGGGCTTATCTTATGAAGAGAGGTTGACTGAGCTCGGTCTCTTTTCATTGGAGAAAAGGAGGAGGAGAGGGGACCTAATTGAGGTATACAAGATAATGAGAGGCATAGATAGAGTTGATAGCCAGAGACTATTTCCCAGGGCAGAAATGGCTAGCACGAGGGGTCATAGTTTTAAGCTGGTTGGTGGAAAGTATAGAGGGGATGTCAGAGGCAGGTTCTTTACGCAGAGAGTTGTGAGAGCATGGAATGCGTTGCCAGCAGCAGTTGTGGAAGCAAGGTCATTGGGGTCATTTAAGAGACTGCTGGACATGTATACGGTCACAGAAATTTGAGGGTGCATACATGAGGATCAATGGTCGGCACAACATTGTGGGCTGAAGGGCCTGTTCTGTGCTGTACTGTTCTATGTTCTATGTTCTAAATGGGGAGGCGGATAGAAGATGGATAGAGGAGATAATAGGTGGAGCGCAGACAGACAAGTCAAAGAGGCGGGGATGGAGCCTGTAAAGGTGAGTGTAGGTAGGGAGTTGGGGAGGGGATAGGTCAGTCCAGGGAGGATGGACCGGTCAAGGGGGTGGGATGAGGTTAGTAGGTAGGAAATGGGGGTGGGTCTTGAGGTGTGACGAGGGGTTAGGTATGAGGAAGGACAGGTTAGGGTGGCGGGGGCGAGCTGGGCTGGTTTTAGGTTGTGGTGGAGGAGGGGAGATTTTGAAGCTGGTGAAGTCCACATTGATACCATTGGGCTGCAGGGTTCCCCAGCGGAATGAGTTGCTGTTCCTGCAACCTTCGGGTGGCATCATTGTGCACTGCAGGAGGCCCAGGATGGACATGTCGTCTAAGGAATGGGATTCCCCAGGATCATGGTTGACATGGCTGAAGCTATGCCTGAGCCCACCTTCCTCACTTCTGCCTTCCCAGAACAGTGGTCGATCTCCCGGTCTTCACTTACAATGCCACAGACTCCACATTCAAACAATTGGAAGTTAACATTTCAGTCATCTTCAGCAGGATGCGACGATTAGACATATATTCTGAGGAACGGTCACCGGACCTGAAATGCTAACTGTGATTTTTCTTCCCGGATGCTGTCAGATCAGATTAGCTTTTCCAGCAACTCCTGTTTTTGTTCCTGATTTACAGCATCTACAGTTTTTTCAGCTTTTATATATTTGCCTCCCCTTTGTTGACATTTCACAGGCTCCATTCCCTCCAGCACAGCCTGGTCCATTCCCCCACCACTTCCAACACGCTCCAATATACCCATAGCACCTTCCCATGAAATTGCAGAAGGTGTAACACTTGCCTGTTTAACTTGTCCCTCCTCACTGTCCAAGGCCCCAGACTGACCTTCCAGATGAAGCAGTGATTTATCTACACTTCATTCAATCTAGTCTCCTGTACTCACTGTTCACAGTGTGGTCTCCTATACATGGGAGAGATGAGGCACACACTGGGTGACTGCTTTGCAAACGCTCACTTTCGTCTTTGAAACTGACCCCGAGCTTCCAGTTGTCTGCAAATTTAACACACCATTATGTCCCCACACTAACATTTCTATCTCATTGTAGCAATGAGCTTCAATGCAAACCCGAAGAACAGCTTCTCATTTTCTAGTTGGGGACCCTGCAGCCTCCAGGACTCGACGTTGTGTTCAATAACGTGGGGGCTTGATTCTGTCTCTCATGTTTCTGACCTCCCCCATCACCCGGCCCTGCATGACCTGGGTCATTTTCAGTACAGCCAACCTGTTAACCTGTTCTCTCCTCAGATCACCTCTTGTTCTCATTTATTCTGTTTCTCTTTTGCCCAACAATATCATCAATAATTGCTTTATCACCTACCCTTTTCCTATCTCCCTCTTTCTCTGAGCCCAGTCTCCAGCTATCTGCTCACATTCTCCACCACCCTCCCCCCACACCATGCCGACCCCAAACCCCCATCCTCAACTTTGGCATAGATATCACTTTATGCGAACCATTCTCATGAAGTGTCACCAGACTCAAAACTTTAACTCTGCTTTCCCCCCACAGATGCTGTCAGACCTGATGAGTTTCTCCAGCATTTCCTGTTTTTGTTTCAGATCTCCAGCATCTGCAGTTGTTTGTTCTATTTGAGGGATCTTCTGTATGGTGCAGGCCATCACAGCTGTGGACAAGTGATTTTAGAGACATTACATTCCAATGCTTTATTGATTCCTTACAAGAGTAAAGGACAAATTTCCAGAAGTTTCCCTCAATTTCTTTCCTCAGTTTTTGCCTTCCACAGCAGTTATTCCGAGTGATTAATCACAGTGGTTGATGCAAACATTAAGCTAAAGGCCCTCACACAGTCAATCCTGCAAGTGTGGGTGCATGCTTGGGATTTTCTGTCCAGCTGAACGATCTGATCTCAGACATATTCACCAGAAATACACAGGTTATGTGCTCATTCTTGAAGATTCTGTGGAGAAAACTACGCATACTGTATGCACACAAACATTTGTGCTTCAACAGTTGTCCATTCACATTCACACTTTGCTGTATGAGACTTTTATAATAGTACAGAAAAGCCTGTCATTAACAAGAGAAAGAAGACCAAAGTAGAAAGCCACTCTTTTAAACAAACTAATTTCAGTATATGAGACAACAAGGTGTCGAGCTGGATGAACACAGCCGGCCAAGCGACATCAGAGGAGCAGGATTTTCCTGAAGAAGGGTCTCGGCCCAAAACGTCAGCTTTCCTGCTCCTATGATGCTGCTTGGCCAGCTGTGTTTATCCAGCTCTACACCATGTTATCTCAGATTCTCCAGCATCTACAGTTCCTCTCCGATTTCAGTTTCCATTTGTGCAAAAATGCACTGAAGTGGAAAACTGTAATTCTGCGGTGTGAGTTAGACAGGTGAAGGGAAATAAATGGAATGAACTTATTTTTCTTATTTACTTAGCACAAAGTGAGATGGCATCATTGTATGAAAAATGCTGTGTGCCGCAAGTTTCTCTGGATTCCATGATATGCTAAACCTTTTTATGCTATTTCTTCAGTTCATTTTCTGAGAACATGGGTGTGGTCTGCTGATTTTTCACACCCACTGAATTTGACATTAGAACATAGAACATAGAACATTACAGCACAGCACAGGCCATTCGGCCCTCGATGTTGTGCCGACTTGTCATACCGATCTCAAGCCCATCTAACCTACACTATTCCATGTACGTCCATACGCTTGTCCAATGACGACTTAAATGTACCTAAAGTTGGCGAATCTACTACCGTTGCAGGCAAAGCGTTCCATTCCCTTACTACTCTCTGAGTAAAGAAACTACCTCTGACATCTGTCCTATATCTTTGACCCCTCAATTTAAAGCTATGCCCCCTCGTGCTCGCCGTCACCATCCTAGGAAAAAGACTCTCCCTATCCACCCTATCTAGCCCTCTGATTATTTTATAAGTTTCAGTTAAGTCACCTCTCAACCTTCTTCGCTCTAACAAAAACAGCCTCAAGTCCCTCAGCCTTTCCTCGTAAGACCTTCCCTCCATACCAGGCAACATCCTAGTAAATCTCCTCTGCACCCTTTCCAAAGCTTCCACATCCAGATATTTCAAAAATCTATCCACCATGATGGGCCGAGGAATGGCAGATGCAATTTAATTTAGATAAATGTGAGGTGGATCACACAGGACTAGAGGTAGTTTATTAGCTTGGATAGGTGACTGGCTGATGGACAGAAGACAGAGTCAGGATAATAGGGTTTTTTCTGGATGGCAAGAAGTAACTAACAGGATGCCACAGGGTTCGGCCCTTTGAATCCAATTATTTACAATCTACATTAACGACTTAGATACAGGGATAGAAGGCTCTATTGTCAAATTTGTGGATGGCACAAAAATAGGAAGGATGGTAAATTGCAAAGAGGAAACAAGAACGTTACAAATGGATATAGGTAGGTTAGGAGAGTGGGCCAAAATGTGGCAGATGGAGTTGAATATAGATAAGTGTAAGGTCACGCATTTTGGTCAGAAAAGTGGGAAGGCAACTTATTGCCTAAACGGGGAGAGACTTCATGCGCTGGTGCAGAGATCTGTGTTCACACGTCACAGAAAACTAGCATGCAGGTACAGCAGATAATAAAGAAAGCAAATCGAATGCTGGCTTTTATAACTAAAGGAATAGAATATAAAAGTTAGGAAGTATTGTCGCAACTATATTGCAACAAATTGGGGAGGCACGATGGCTCAGTGGCCAGAACTATTGCCCCACAGCGCCAGGCCCCCGACTTCAACTCCACTCCTGGGCGAGTGTCTATGTGGCGTCTGCGCAGCGCCCCCCCCCCACCATGTCTGCGCGGGCCCCCTCCACGCACCCCGGCCTCCCCACCACAGTCCAAAGACGCGCAGACCAGGCAGACCGGCCACGCCCAATTGCCTGCAGTGTTCAGGGACGTGTAGCCTAGGTGGACCATAGGGGACGGGCCTGGGTGGGGCGCCCCAAGGGTCGGCGCCGACCCATTGGGCCAAAGGGACTCCTCCCACACCCCCATCCCAGGCCCCAAGATGACTTTCCATGTTAAGCAGACGTTCACCTGCACATCTGCCAATGTAGTATACTGTATCCAGTGTACCCGGTGTGGCTCCCTCTACATTGGGGAAACCAAGCGGAGGCTTGGGGACCGCTTTGCAGAACACCTCCGTTCAGTTCGCAATAAACAACTGAACCTCCCAGTCACGAACCATTTTAACTCCTCCTCCCATTCCTCAGACGACATGTCCATCATGGGCCTCCTGCAGTGCCACAATGATGCCACCCGAAGGTTGCAGGAACAGCAACTCATATTCCGCTTGGGAACCCTGCAGCCCAATGGTATCAATGTGGACTTCACAAGCTTCAAAATCTCCCCTTCCTGCACTGCATCCCAAAACCAGCCCAGCCTGTCTCTGCCTCCCTAACCTGTTCTTCTTCTCACCCATCCCTTCCTCCCACCCCAAGCCGCACCTCCATCTCCTTGACCTGTCCATCTTCCCTGGACTGACCTATCCCCTCCCTACCTCCCCACCTATACTCTCCTCTCCACCTATCTTCTTTTCTCTCCATCTTCAGTCCGCCTCCCCCTCTCTCCCTATTTATTCCAGAACCCTCACCCCATCCCCCTCTCTGATGAAGGGTCCAGGCCCGAAACATCAGCCCCTGCGCCCCTGTGACACCACCCGGCCTGCCGCGCCCACCCAGCCCCACACCCCGCCATCCCAGACTCTCCAGCATCCGCAGCTCCCACCATCTCCGCCTCCACACCGTATGGGTTCTATGTGATATACAAGTCTTTGATGAGACTGTACCTGGATTGATATGCAAATTTATGAATCTTTTATTAGTTCCGGGAACTGAAACTGGTTTCATCAGCTGAACTTCAAAGAGAAAGTTCATATATGTCAAACAGGAGACAATTTAGCTTGGAAGTGCATTCGCAGGTAGATGGGGTGGTGAAGATGGTGTTGGTTTGCTTGCCGTTGTTGGTCACTACATTGAGTATAGAAATTGAGATGTCATGTTGCAGCTGTCCAGGACATCAGTAAGCCCTGCATTCATTGGTTGATTGATTGTTGCATTTTGTCCTGGTCTCCCTGCATTGGAATGATGTTGTGAAACTTGATAAGGTTCAGAATAGACTTAGCAGTATTTTGCTGGGTTTGGACTGTTTGAGCCATAGGGCTCAGCTGGACATGCTGGGGCTATTTTCCCTAAAGCATCAGAGGCTGAGCAGTGACCTTCTAGAGGTTTATAAAATCCTGAGGGACATAGATAGAGCGAATAGAAAAGGTCTTTTCCCCAGGGGGGTAGAGACCAAAACTGGAACGGATAGGTTTAAGGTGAGAGGGCGAAGATTTGAAAGGGACCGAAGTGGCAATGGTTTCACAGAGAGGGTGGTGTCAGTTTGGAATGAGCTGCCAGAGGAAATGATGGAGGCTGGTACAGCTACAACATTTAAAAGGTATCTGGATGGGTACATGAATAGGAGGGGTTTAGAGGGATATCAGCCAAATGCTGACAATAGGACGAGATTAATTTGGGATATCGGATCAACATCGATGAGTTGGACCGAAGGGTCTGTTTCCATGCTGTACAGCTCTCTTACTCTATGACTCTAAGTTGACTGAGTTTCTGTTGGAAGAACTATTTCTTGGTTCTTAAAAGAAAGAAATGTTGATTGAGTCATCACAAGAGGAGCAGCTCTGGAAACTCTGATGCAAATGTGATTTTTGGATTTGCAAAATAAAGCAGTCAGAAAAGCCTGATTCCCCCGATATTTAACAGAAACCCAGAAATTATTTGTATAATTTTGGCTCGGTGGTCTATATTAATCTGTTGAGCAATACCACAATTAATTGCAAGCAGTAGATGAGGCTTAAGGAGCTCCCTTGAGATTTTGAAGTCTCTTGATATCTCAGTTAGTCAAGGCAATTGACAGCTGATATGCAGTGTGGAAAACAGCCCTCCATTCAGTCCCAGCTCTGCTGAGTTTTGCTGATTTCAGCAAGGGGGTTGTTGGAGGCAGGACAGTTAGTCGCAGTAGCTCTGGATGCGGAAGGGAACGTCACAAACAAACTCGTTCAAAAATAAATACTGCAGAAAGAGAGAGACTTTTTTTTGAAAAAGAGACTTTTCAGGCGTGTGAATAACATATCACAGCAGAGGTACTTTAGTTCAAATGCCTGTGCACCCCTAGGCTTGGTTTTCTACATGGTTGTGGGATTGATCGGTGACGCACTGTTCCTGCAGAACTGAGCTGGCACACCCAGATTTTATATGAGACAAGGCTGAGTTCACCTTGGCAAGATTCCAGGTTGTTCACAATCGGACTGGCTGAAGCAACAAGGTTGAGTCCTTTGTGTTGTTCTGCTTGTCAATCAGGATCAGTGATTTCTGTTGATGGTAGTCAATCATTCCTTCGACACTGTGAAACCACTGCAGCATAAATCAAAAAAGGAGACAGCATCAGGAGCAACTACATGAGAGCAAAAGGTTAGAAAAAACATTATTAAACACTGATAGATGTGAACTATGATCCTTTCAGATGGTAAAACTGTAAAATACCCTCAGGAGCAAGAAAAGGCAAGGTGTTCCATCAGTATCCCGAAATTTTTAACTTATTTCATGCAAAGAACATATTTAACAGTTTCTTTAATTCCTTTCTACTGTTCATTTCGCTAAATTTCTCCATAATTCATTGATGTTTTGCCTGGCTTTTCTTCCACCAGTGTCTGTGTTATACTGAGTCTGGACTGGAAACATCGTGAGCAGTACTGATCAGAATTGTCAGTGGTTTCGTGATCAGCAACGGGGTCTTCATCCCAGATTTTTACTGAGTTCAAATTCCACAATATGTCCAAACTCAGGATATTCCCTGTGTTTCTGGATTAACAATAATACCACTGAGCCAACACCTGCCCGGAACGCTTAAAGTAATCAACAATAAGCATGACACTGAGCAACCTGACCTTGTGAAACTAGCCATTGATACAGAAAGTACTCCCAGTTCATGTGCCTGCTTTCAGTTTCTGTGGACAAAGTCAGAAATCACACGACCCCAGATTATAACAAAGAAACAAAGAAACCTACAGCACAGGAACAGGCCCTTCGGCCCTCCAAGCCTGTGCCGATCAAGATCCTCTGTCTAACAGAGGTTATAGTCCAACAGGTTTCGTTGAAAACACAAGCTTTCAGAGCCTCAGTCCTTCTTCACCTGAAGCTTGTGTTTTCAAGTAAAACTGTTGGACTATAACCTGGTGTCATGTGATTTCTGACTTTGTCCACCCCAGTCCACACCAGCACCTCCACATGTTAGTTTCTGTGGAGAGTGTAAAGAGACATGTACTCACAGCTTGTACTCACCCGCTCTCCTGTCTTCTCCTTTCCAAGGACGTATTGCTTCCCGGATTCATTGAGGCGAATGGGAATGTTGTAAACTTTTCTTCGGTACAACACTGCCAGGGTGTAAGGCTGGTTCTTGTCACATCCTGAACTAGGTCTCACGAGGAAAGCCCCATCCTAAAATTTCAGAAGCTCACATATTAAAGGTGCACATCTGTCTTGGCCAGTTGCCTGCATTGACTCGGTTCCATTTCACTGGAGAAAGCTGAGTGAACAAGTCAGATCAGTGTGTCAGTCAGAACAGAAGCTGATGCTCAGGGATTTTAAAAGCTAGCTTTTTTATCAGAAGGAAAGAAACGCTGGACGCAGTATAATTTTAAGGGTTAACGAGTGAACTTAGAAAATGGTGTGATCCATTTCAGTGAAAGCATGTTGGGAGGAGGACTGAAGACCAGGGCTAAGGCAGGTCAATAAGAGTGGAAACATAACCTATAAAATGCAGAATGAGGAAGTCAGGAAAAAGTTCAATTAGATTCGAAACAAACCATGCTGCTGATTTGGCCCTTTGTCACTTTGTTAAGGATGAAAAGTTTGGCCATTTAGTGATATTAATCAAACTTACAGACTGTGCACAGACAGTACAAACAGAGGTTTTTGAAGAAGACATCTACAAAAAGGGTTAAGATTATATGGTGATCACCTTGCCATTTTCATGTAACGCAGCTTCTGCTGTCTTCCGATCACATTTGCTTGCGTACCAAGATTTGCTTGATAAATTGGTCGTCTGTGAAAACATGCCCATGAAATGTCTTTATTTCTTGTGTGGAACTTGCAGGTTTGAAAGGAGTGTAAAATTCATGCTATCAACCTCCTGAAGTCAGAGTCAAATATACATGGTGACCAATCAACTAATGTTGAAAGGTACATTGGGAATGGAAGTAAGGAGAAAAAACAAACCATTTATAGTCACGTTTAATCAGCAGGAGAGGTAACACAAAGTTTCATGGACACCTCAGCACCATCACTAGTGTTATTGATCATATTTTGCAAATTAAGATGCTGAGGTAAAAGGGAAACATCGAAAAGTGCATTTGCCACCAGAATTGAAATGGGAGAAGGACCATGACAAGCCATTTATTCTATCATTGAGTAGTACTGGAATAGACTGAATTTGAATCAGAGCCTTCCTAACTTTTGGTCACAGCGAGATGAGGTTGTACGAAGGAGGAGGAGTGCATTTGGAGTTGGGAAGCACAATGAAAGGTAGCTCATTGGAATACTGATCAAAGTGGTCCTTGTGAAATTGACAAAGGTTGTGGTGGAGCTTGATTGCCTTGGAGCATCATTGGATGGTGTTAAAATAAAATAAAAACATTCAATCAATTCCATAATGTTTTACATTTGAGGCATGGAAATTTCATAAAAAGGTCACTCAAAAAAACAAAGCATTTTTTGCAAAGAAGCTGAACTCTCAAAATTAGTGGTGTCATGGACAGCCAAGAAAGTTATCTCAGAGGACAATGGGACCTTGATCAGAATGGCCAATGGACCGAGGAGGATTGCAAAGCAGGGTTTGGTATGCCTGCCTTTATTGGCCAGTTCAGTGGGTACAGGAGTTGCAGCTGTACAGGACATTGGTTAAGCCACTTTTGGAGTATTGCATGCAGTTCTGGTCTCCCTGCTTTTGGAACAATGTTGTGAAAGTTGAAAGCATTCAGAAAAGTTGAGTTTAATTTAGATAAGTGTGAGGTGCTGCATTTTAGAAAGGCAAATCAGGGCAAAACTTATACATTTAATATTAAGGCCCTGGGGGTGTTTTGCAAAACAAAGAGACCTCAAGGTGCAGGTTTGTAGTTCCTTGAAAGTAGAGTCACAGCTCGACAGGATTGCAAAGCAGGGGTTTGGTATGCCTGCCTTTATTGGCCAGTACAGGAGTTGCAGCTGTACAGGACATTGGTTAAGCCACTTTTGGAGTATTGCATGCAGTTCTGGTCTCCCTGCTTTTGGAAGGATGTTGTGAAAGCTGAAAGCATTCAGAAAAGATATACAAAGATGTTGCCAGGGTTGAAGGGTTTGAGCTGCAAGTACAGGCTGGATAGGTTAGGGCTATTTTTCCTGGAGCATTGGAGTCTGAGGGGTGACTTGAAAGAGGTTTAAAAAAATCACATGGTGTAAAGAGAGGGTGAACAGCTGAGATCTTTTCCCCAGGGTAGCTGAGTCCAAAACTAGAGGGCATTGGTTTCAGGAGAGAGGAGAAAGATTTTAAAAGGGACCTAAGGGGCAGCTTTTTCACACAGAGGGTGGTGCGTGTATGGAATGAGCTGCCAGAGGACGTGGTGGAGGCTGGTACAGTTACAACATTTAAAAGACATCTGGATGGGGACATGAATAGGAAGGGTAGAGAGGGATATGGGCCAAATGGAACTAGGTTAATTCAGGATATCTGAGTGGCATGGATGGGTTAGACTGACCCGTCTGTTTCCATGTGTACAGCTCTATAATTCGATATACACCGAGAATACAAGTGGATGTCTTATCTCTGAGTGGAAAAGGAGTTTCAGCTCCGTTAATGCCCTTGAAGAATATTGTAAGTATTTGCAAATTCTTCATTCAAACTATCATCTTAACTTTAAGAATTTTTTGTTCTGCAAGAGTTAATAGTGGAGATTCAGTTTCAAATTTAATAATGCTGGTCTTTTCTGTTGCTTAGGATATTGCATTGTACCTTTTGGACAGTCCCTCAGGAAGATACAGTAACAAAGTTGCTGGAAGAGCTCAGCAGGTCTGGCAGCATCTGTGGACGAGAAAACAGAGTTAACGTTTTGGGTCCGGTGACCCTTCCTCACCGGACCCGAAGCGTTAACTCTGTTTTTTATCCTTCACAGATGCTGCCAGACCTGCTGAGCTCTTCCAGCAACTTTGCTTTTGTTCCCGATTCACAGCATCCACAGTTCATTCAGTCTCAGGAAGATAACCTTGAGGCAACAGACTGGATTGCAGAATTTAGAAACGACTGGCCTTGTTGTCAAATATAAGTTTTTTTTGTAGCTGGTGGGATGAATTTATATCTCCAGCTGCAACATTTGTATCTCAGGAATTAAATGTAGTCTGTCTACAGAGGAGGGTTTGTAGAAATTACAATGCTGAGCCGATGTTTGGTTCAACCAGTCTGTGGTAATATCTTACCTCCATAAAGGCAGGCATGTGCTTTTCCACTTCTCTGCTTTTAGCCATAATTCCCCTAATCCTCTCCTTGCTGTTCATTCCTTTCGCCAAAACCCTTTTGAATATAAATCTATTTTAATGGTGATTCCTATTCCTGGATTACAAAACATTTTAACTTCTTTGTAGTTTTTTTGCACAAGATTGCCCTGAAGAGTGCCTTATGATTACACCTTATATGTGACCATACACATTTAGGAATGGAGGAGGAGTGCCCATAGCATTCACTGCAAGAAGAGACAAGGAGCATCATAACTGAAAAACAGGTAACTGTGAACACCCACCTCTGGAAACATACTCGATGAAGATATCATTCCAATGCTTGTTTTCCCTGACAGTGAAAATAAAATAGATTGAAGGACAGCAACATGCTCAGTTGTTTATTCGTGTGTGATTTTGTGCTTTGAAACACTACCGTTGACCCCGATATGACATGCTGTTTTCCTGTGAGACTGGTTTCTGGAATTATGAACTGGCAGAAGAGTTACTTTTGTTCAATGAATTTGCACAAATATGAAAACAGTTAAAAGGGAGAGAAGGATGGAGCTTATTCACAAAGCCATTAGCAGCTCTGTCATTGTTCTGCCATGCTGGCCAAGCTAGCTCATACTTCAGGAAGGTCAATTTGTAAATCTCTTGGATAAATTTGGATCAATTTTGTGGACTTGCAATATTTTGCCGTTTTCTTCGGAGCCCTCTAATTCCTTATGAAGGGGATCCTCCAATCTGAGACCACATTTGGAGTATGGTGTTTAATATTGGTCATTTATTTATGGAAAGATGTCACTTAGTTGGAAGATGTCAATTTCAGAGAAGGTCTATCAGGCGAATTTATGGAGTGGAACAGTTGCTTCATGGAAAAAGATTGGGCAGGGTAGGCCTGCATTTGTTGTTATGTAGAAGAGTATGAAGTGATTTGATTGAAGTATGTAAGATCCCAAATGCTTATGATTGTGTTGATATGGTGAGGATGTTTCCTGTTGTGGGAGAATTGAGAACTTGCGTTCACTGTTTAACACTTGAGACAGGGTGAAAATTTCTTTTTCAGAAAGTCCTGAAAGGCAGTGGAAGCAGAGTTTGAATGATTTTTGAGGCCGTTAAGCTTCTAGAGTAGCACTGGAAATGAAGCCCCAATGTTGTCAGAATCTTTGCAAAAATTCAAAACTTCTTAAAATTTACAATTTATCTCTCTTTTGGACCATGTTTTTGCACTGAACAAGAATAGCTCTTCATTGCAAATGAATAGATTCTAGCTACAGGTAAACAATTATTGACTGTCAACTTAGATCTACAGGTTAAAACTCTCCCTCTTTCGTCAACACCCATCTGCATGCACATATGCACACACATCTCGACAGATAAAGTCTGGAAATAAAAACATGTCAGTGATGGGTGGAGGGAAAGATTGGGAAAGCGGTTCAGTGGCCCCTGTTTACTAAAACTGTCCTTTTGGCTTTTCAAGGTGTGCTCCTCTTTGATTTTCATTGCCCAGCTACTTGACCTGTTTTCAGAAGGTGCCAGGTAGCTGGTTTACATTTCTAGAGCCTGAGGCTTCCTGGTTAATAGCCACAGCTCAGAGCAACTTGTGAGGGGAAAATGAACTGGCTTTCTTCATGCTTGAGGTGGTATTTACTGCAGAGTAAAGAGTCAACTCCTGCACTTATCGAGATCCCATGGCATCTCCTTCAAAGATCACACAGCCCCCAAGGTGGTCAGTGAGCTGGGAGCCAATCACACATTTGTTGGAAGGCAGAAGATATTTCTGAAAGGGAGCTGGTCTCAAGTCCACAGACCAATCAACCATTTGTTACTGTCAAAAGCTCAATTCATAGATATCTCTTGGCTCCAGTTCATCTACGTACCTTCCCTTTACACTGCTCCAACATGCAGCAGGGAAAACAGCACTCACAATGAGTGCCAGCTTACTTGCTTTTGAAAAATGCAACAATCCTTGTTTTTTAAAGCAGTGCTTGCCCATTTCAGATCTCAATTTTAAAAAAATGAAATCAACACATAGGGTCTTTACAAAGGACAGATGGATCAATTCTTACCAAGGAGTAAAGATTATCAGGAGAGGTAGGAATAAGGATTTGAGGTTATGATCGGATCAGCCATGGCCACGTTGAATGGCAGGACAGCCTTAAGGGACTGAATGGTCTAATCTGCTTCTATTCCTTGTTAAGCACTGTTTGTATTCTTCCACAACAGGGAACCCCCACAACAATTGCTGAGCTGGCTAAGATCAATTAACTCTGAGCAGAGCAGGGATTGAACCTGGGACCAATGAGTTTATTTGGCTTAGCACTGCACCACGCAATATTAGTTGATGGGAGCTAGCAATTTTACAGTTGACGTACAGGTCAGCTATCACACGACTGAAAGAAATGGCACTTGACATCCAAACTGATCTTCTTGGCTCTGTGATGCATTGGCTGCCGCATTTTCTTTAAGGTGCTGATGAATCAATGATCCATTTCAAGACTTGAAATGATAAATTTGAGAGCATAGCATTTTCCACATTGGTTCCTAGCTCATTTTGTGTTCATCTAAAATTGAATAATGTTACCAGATGCTGAAGTTCCAAATGCCCTGGAGCGTTGGAGGCTGAGGGGTGACCTTATAGAGGTTTATAAAATCATGATCAGAATGGATAAGGTGAAGATCCAGTGTCTTTTTCCGAGGGTGTGTGAGTCTGAAACTAGAGGGCTTAGGTTTAAGCTGAGAGGGGAATGATTTAAAAAGGGACGGTAAGGTAACTTTTCCACGCTGAGGGTGGTGCGTATTTGGACTGGTTTGCCAGAGGATGTGGTAGTACATTTGCAACATGTGAAAGGTATCTGGAAGGGGAAATGTATAGGAAGGGTTTAGAGGGATATTGGCCAAATGTCGGCAAATGGGACTCAGTCAGATTGGGATGTCTGTCGGCAGGGACGAGTTGGACCGACAGGTCCATTTCCATTCTGTATGACTCAGTGACCCTCTGAACTGGAACTAGGCGAGTGAGAAGTAAAAATCCAACCGGACAATTCATTGCAAGCCTCGGTTCTCTTTTCCCTCCCCATCCTCCAAGTTCCATGTGTTTCTGTGTATTCGACATTTTGTAATTTGTGCAATCTCGTTGCACTCACTTCCAGATTCTTCTGGCAGGCTTCGAGAGGGAACACTGCAAACAAAAATACATAAGTTGAAAAGGATCAGTAGCATAAGGTCACTATATTTGATTGAAAGAAAAGAAAGGTGAGAGGATGTCCTAATTTAGGCAGTAAATGCAGCCACCCCAGCTGATGCACGCTGCTGACCTGTTGAAAAGTCTGGGTATCTCATCAGCAGGTCCACAGTGATGCACCTCAGACTGAATCCCTGTGAAACAGGCTGCCTTGTCCCATCTAAACATTTGATCTGTCATGAAGGAGCCTTTTGAGTTTTGAAAGTAGTAGTGGAAAGCGGTTCAAACAAACCAGTCCAACCTGTCTCTGCCTCCCTAACCGTTTCTTCCTCTCACCCATCCCTTCCTCCCACCCCAAGCCGCACCCCCATCTACCTACTAACCTCATCCCACCTCCTTGACCTGTCCGTCTTCCCTGGACTGACCTATCCCCTCCCTACCTCCCCACCTACACTCTCTCCACCTATCTTCTTTACTCTCCATCTTCGGTCCGCCTCCCCCTCTCTCCCTATTTATTCCAGTTCCCTCTCCCCATCCCCCTCTCTGATGAAGGGTCTAGGCCCGAAACGTCAGCTTTTGTGCTCCTGAGATGCTGCTTGGCCTGCTGTGTTCATCCAGCCTCACATTTTATTATCTTGGAATTCTCCAGCATCTGCAGTTCCCATTATCTCTGATACCAAACAAAAGTTGTTTGTTGCAAAACATTTACAGCAATAAAGAGGACAACCTGTTGTTCAATCCTGGGCAAACATTTTTCTCAGCACATATGTTATGCTGAGGAGCTGTCCTGAGTCTAGTTGATGGACCAAGTACCTCATCTATCTTGAAGCTGTCCAACTGTTTTAAAACCAGATTTTCTTTTCTAACCAGTGAAACAGCTCATGTCTCTTCAATTGGAATTATTTGAAAATCCAAAAAAAAAATTTCACCTACCTCTGGATGAATGGAGTTGGTATAAATAGATTGAATTTAGTTTGATTGAGTCTGGAAGTTGCAGGTGGAGTTGGCATTTCTGTTGCACAGAACATGCAATTAGATTCATTAGAAAAAGAACTGCAAATCAGAAACAAAACAGAAATTGCTGCAAAGACTCAGCTGGTCTGACAGCACCCATGGAGAGAAAGCAGAGTTAACATTTCAGATTCAGTGGCCCTTCTTCAGAAATTCAGCTTCTTCAACTGGGTGCATGATGTGTTTGGAACGCAAATGTGAACTACATTTATTTTGGAAAAGAAAAGTAAACTTTTCTTCTAAGATAAAAAGGTGTAGAGCTGGATGAACACAGCAGGCCAAACAGTGTCAGAGGAGCAGGAAGGCTGACGTTTTGGGCCTAGGCCCTTCTTCAGAAATGGTAAGAAGAAGGGTCTAGGTCTGAAAAGTCAGCCTTCCTGTTCCTCTGACACTGCTTTGGCCTGCTGTGTTCATCCAGCTCTACACCTTGTTATCTCAGATTCTCCGGCATCTGCACGATCTCTAAACTTTTCTTCTGCAGTTCTGAACACTGTTGTCAGAACTCAGCAAATACCCGTGGCACACAATCCTTAATTTATTTACACTTGAGTGATGTGACGAATGGGTTAATTTTCATCAGTCTGTTAATGATTTGCTGATTGTACCACACTGAGATTTATGATTAGAACCTCCTCAAAAAATGGAATGAATTTTGAGTTCTCATTTTCACGGGGCCCAGCTGTTTTGAGCTGACCTTGGTCTGCCCTGTGAATATTCAGTTGACAATAAACCTGAAAATGAAAACCAAAAGAACTGAGGATGTTCTGTGGAAGGGTCACTGGACCTGAAACATGATCTCTGATTTCTTTGTTTTTATAGAATCCCCACAGTGTGGAGACAAGCAGTTCAGGCCAACAAGTCTACACTAACCCTACAAACAGCATCCCACCCAGATTCATCCCGCTACTCTATCCTGCAGTTCCTGCGGCTAATGAACCTAACCTACACATCCCTCAACACTAAGAGTAATTTAGCATGGCCAATCCACCAAACATGCACATCTTTGGACCAGAGCACCCAGCAGAAACCCACGCAGAAACTGCCAGGCCTTCTGAGCTTTTCCAGCAATTTCTGTTTTTTGTACCTGAAAATGAAGTCTTTTTAATGACCCAGATTAAAGAATAATGTTTTTGATGTTAGTAGTCGATCCTATTGCAGCATATGCAAATTTCAATCTGTATTAATGGCAGGCATGCCAGTCTGTTGACATTAAAGCTGTGCTTAAATTATTAAAGATTTGAAATGCAACTACCTACCTTCTGGCGATGGCACAGTTTTGTGAGGATGCTGTGGAAGAAATAATACCAATATGAAACGTAGACAGCACAATCTATTTTTCACATGTGTATGCATTTAGTCACCAAAAATCAAAACTTGTCCAACCACTCAGTTTGCAGCAAAGGGGCGGATGCCGAATTACATCTGCACAGCCCTGTAACTCAGAGAAGAGATAACAATGTTACTTACTGGCACAGCTGATTAGGCCAGCCCAAGTCAACGCATTAATTTGTTATTGTATACAGTCAGAAAAATTCCAGGCTCTGTCTCTGATTCATGCTCATTAGACAAAATGGCACTATGTTGCTCAGCATTATTTGGTACAGACAAGGAGTAACAGACACGATTGTTGCTCCAAATATCCAGATGAAAAGTTCCTTCTGCATGAGTAAGTGAGCACGTGCATAATTTCGGCAGACAGTTGTGGACCAGTAACTTGCTCATTCCCACTGTTTAGGCTGACATGCTCAGATTGACCATTGGACTGAAATATTGGGACCACTTCAGCACCTTCAAAAATAGACCTCTGGAAAGTTGTTGGAGACAGAATTAGAAATCGAAAATATCAGAAGCAATTCTGATTAAAAGAGTTGGCGTGGAATGTGGACTAATGTAAAAATCAAGTTTGGAATTCCAAATTGAAGCCATAAATGATGCAAGTACACAAGAGAGAACTTTTTGCACATGTAAAGAAGAAATTTGGGAATGTTGCTTTGGATCAGGCTCTCAATGATTTTCCTGAAAATAAATAACTTGTTCTTTCCTTTCTGATCTGATGATCTGATTGATATTCCCCAAATTTATTCTTGAAACTTTTGTTTTGCCAAATGACAGTTGCACCTCGCCCAATCAGCCGAACAATCGTCTTTTCAACCCCTGGCCTGAATCCTGGTGGCAACTTGGGTCATTTTTGTCTTTCCCACCAAACTGTAAACATAACTCCAACCTGGTCTGAAACCTGCAGCTTACAGCTTGGGCCATGGATTGTCACATCCTACTGCTGCACTAAATCCAACCTCAGTTGCAATCTTCACTGAATTGCTCATTGTATGCAAAGCAATGGCAGTACTCACTGGTTTCCCAAATGGAACAGGAGGCTTTGTCCTGCAAGAAAATACATGTTTTATTTTGAATCCAGTATTCAGGAGGAATGCAAGCATTGAAAATCAGGTGTGGACCTTCAAAGCTAATAGCGAGTTTTGAGAAGATTTGTAGCTCAGGTTGAGGTTCTGGATGTGAGTTTGCTCGCTGAGCTGGAAGGTTAGTTTTCAGACGTTTCGTCACCATTCTAGGTAACATCATCAGTGAGCCTCCGGTGAAGTGCTGGTGTTATGTCCCGCTTTCTATTTATCTGTTTAGGTTTCCTTGGGTTGGTGATGTCATTCCTAGAAGCATGGCATTCCAACCGGAACTCCATCAACAAACACGTTGATTTGGAGCCAATCTACCATCCTCTGAGAAAAAGAACAGGAAATGACATCACCAACGCAGGAAATGACGTCACCAACCCAAGGAAACCTAAACAGATAAATAGAAAGCGGGACATAACACCAGCACTTCACCGGAGGCTCACTGATGATGTTACCTAGAACGGTGACGAAACGTCTGAAAACTAACCTTCCAGCTCAGCGCGCAAACTCACATCCTTCAAAGCTAATGTATCACAATCTTGGCAGAAAACCTCAGCTAACATTGGGACACTTGACTGGACCATTGAACGTACTCCATTGTGTGAGATGTTAAAACAAGATCCAACTGCTGTCTGAAGTAAACATAAAGAAATCCCGAAACACCAGTTCTGAGAAGAACCATGGAGTCTGGGGCAATATTTTTGCCTCAAACAACATCAGTAAAACCACAGCAACTGACTCATTTATTTCGTTACTGCCTATGGAACCCTAGATGTGCAGAGGGATCTCGGTGTCCATGTACATAGATCCCTGAAAGTTGCCACCCAGGTTGATAGTGCTGTTAAGAAGGCTTACGGTGTGTTAGGTTTTATTGGTAGAGGGATTGAGTTCCGGAGCCGTGATGTCATGCTGCAACTGTACAAAATGTTAGTGCAGCCTCACTTGGAATATACTACCACATTTCTGACACAACATCAGGAGCTACACATAAAAAGTAATTGGCCACAGAGCACTTTATGACACAATGGCTTGTGAAAAGTGTGATATAAATACATGCACAAGTTTTGCTTTTTGACTGATGGACTTCACTTACGCTGCACTTGGTAGATTTGCACTTCGTGGAGGAATTGGAGGTTGCAATCTGGACTCCAGTAAACTTTTACTTCCGCTGGCTGTGAAGAAAGACAAGATAGGTGAAATATGCAATATAGTAAAAAAAAATGAAATGTCAAGAGTTCCTGTCTCAGCATGGATAGAAAAAAAACCTATCTTATCCACAAAGCAGCAAAACAGTATTAAGCTCCAAGTATTCACCATCACTGATAGCCTGTGCAGAATAGAGAGCAGTCAGTAACTGACAGGTTTAAGACACTGAGCTTCCATCAGTTGAAAACTACAATTTATTTTATATGTTTGATCCCAATTGTTGTCCCCTCCTGACTTGAAAGAACTGATTCTTTTCCAGGGTTGCATTCCTCGAGCTCAGTGGCTGACAACAACGTGTCAAATGGTCATTGTTCATTCAAGTCTAGTAACTAAGCTTTGACAGACGTTCATCAGAAAACCCAGGTAGATCCTAACAGCTCTCCTGACCTCATTAACCTTCACTCATTACCACTGTGACTTCTCATGACTGCAGTGGTGGGGAATCAGAATCAGGTCTCTTCTGATTTCCATGCTAAATTTTCTTGACCATCCAGTATGCTCTCCAGTTTCCAATGCTGGAAGACTAAGATCACTATTGTGGTAACAAAAGAAATAAAAACTGCAGGGAGAATCTGACCCCCTCAAACCATCCACTTAGATCTGATTGTTACCCCATCTCTGCTTCTCTGTCCTTAACCAAGGATTTGATTTCTTCAGAACTGAAAGTATGGAAGAGCCATGCTTGATGCAAAACATTGACTTTGTCTCTCTCTACACAAATGCTGCATGACCTGTTGAATTTGTCCAGTATTCTGCGTTTATTTATATGTAGCTTCTTGGCAATCAAAAATCTATTCACCCGAACATGAATACATTCAATAATCCCAATCTCTATTGCTGTCCGATCAATAAACCCATGATTAATTCACTCAGAGAAGAAATCCGCCCTTAACTGTCTCTCTCTGGTCCCTAGATGTTGATACCCCAATGAGGAGCAACATTCTGTCAGAACCTGCCCTACCAAGCCTTTAAGATGTTGTATCCTTTAGGGAAACAACTTCTCATTTTTCTCACGAATGAGTGAGCATATCAACAGGACAACATAGCCGACTCCTATTACTTGTTCTAATATTCTTTGATGTCATTAGAACATTAAGGTTAGGCCTTTATTCATTTGATTTTAGAAGGGCGAGTGAGAGTCTTATTAAAGCGTAATTGAGTATGAGCAGTCTCTCCAGGGGAGATGTTCAGAAGATGTTTCCATTAGTGGGGAAACTCAAACTCGGATACACAGCTACAGACATGCATTTAAAAGTGAGATGTGAAGAAATTTCTCCTTCCAGAGGGTAATGAATGTCTGAAATTCTCACCTTTGGAGAGTTGTGGAGGCTAGATCACTGAAAGTATTTAAAGAGGTGGAAGATAGATTTCTGAACTGTTAGGAAATCAACTGCTGTGCTGAGCTGGCACAAAAGAGAACTTGAAGCTTATGGGATATCAGCCGTGATCTTGTTGAATGTCAAGCTTGTTTAAGGGGCAAAATGGCCTATTCCTGCTCCTATTTCTACATTAAGATCATGTGGAGTAAATTGCCTCAAGGCTGTAATCCATGATGCTGGGGACCCCAAGCGGAGGCTGGATTTTATAATGACTTTCTCCTCGTTCTGCTGCTACTTACACTATAATGGATCCTAGCAATTTCTGAGTGTCAGATTAAAGCTAACTGCGGCAGGGAGGCTCAGTGATTAGCAGATCAGCTCCTGCCTCAAGCAACTGTCTGTGTGGAATTTGCACTTTCTCCTTGTGTCTGTGTGGGTTTCCTCCGAATGCCCCGGTTTCCTCTCACAGTCTGAAGATTTGCAGGTTAGGGTGGATTGGCTGTGCTAAATTGTCCCATAGTGTCCAGGGATGTGAAAGCTAGATGGATCAGCCATGGGATATGCAGGGTTACAGGGATAGGGTAGGGTGGTGGGTCTGGGTGTGATACTCTTCAGAGCGGTAGTGTGGACTTGAATAGCTGAATGGCCTGCTTCCATATTGTCGGAATTGTATTCTATGACTCTAACTGGTCTATGGTTTCATGTATCATGTCGCCTTCCTTTCTTCAGGTGAGATGTAAAAAATGTCGCATTTATCAGTCTTCCTCCCATATTTGACAGCTGACAATTTCAGGGGGAAAACTGCTCCAACTGGCTTTTAAATGCACATATCAACAAGAGGAGACAGCTTGAAGAAAGGTATTATGTGGATTTTGCTGACTCTAACCACAGTTTTAAAGAAAGTGAATTGAAGTTTACTCACTCTCTTTGCAGTTAAGCTCCAAGTATTCACCATCACTGACACCCTGTGTAGAATAGAGAGCAGTCAGCAACAGACAAGTTTAAGACACTGAGCCGCCATAAGTTGAAAAACACAAAAAAAGCAAAGGTACCTTCTGTGGATTTAACAACTGAGCTTTTCTGTGGGTACGTGGCGGAAGAGTTGGGGAAGTATCTTCAACAGCTTTGTTCATTGGAGGACCTGAGAGAACAGAACATGTCAGATGCAAGAGTTCCAATTTTCTGCAGCATTACGTAGAAGTTTTTTAAACTCAGATGAGTTCAACTTAAATGGGTTTCCCCTTTGCCCTGCAGAGAGTAACGGAGGTTTACAGACCATTGTAGTTCAGTTTCAATCTTCATTCTGTGTTGATTTTGTTCGTTTCGGTTAGGAGCAGCATTGGGACCCTTCAGTTTGTCTGAGGCATTGTTGAATTAAGGAGGGGAACAAGTAATTCATGTTTTCGCTCTGAATTAGTAGACACAACCTTTGCTAAAAAGTGTATTTGTGCAGATGTTGACAAGCAGAGAATCATGTGATAATGGGAACTGTAGATGCTGGAGAATCCAAGATAATAAAATGTGAGGCTGGATGAACACAGCAGGCCCAGCAGCATCTCAGGAGCACAAAAGCTGACGTTTCCGGCCTCTGATGAAGGGTCTAGACCCGAAACATCAGCTTTTGTGCTCCTGAGATGCTGCTTGGCCTGCTGTGTTCATCCAGCTCCACACTTTGTTATCTTAAGCAGAGAATCGTGCTCATTTGTGATGCTGTCGGCAATGGACACATTGAGGGAAAAAGTTGGACAATTTGTTCTTTGGTGGTGATCCCAGGTGTGGGAGCATCAAAACCCTATTACTGTATTTTTGTCCTGGGCTATGTTAATATTCCATTGCTTTCACCTGCTACTCGCCCACTTTGAATATAACCTAGATCCCACCATTCAAGTTCATCCCTGAAAATAGTTCAGAAAACCCAGGTCATTTACAGCTAAACTAAGCAGTCGCGGTGAGGTTATTCATTTTGAACTAAAAAAGGATACTTTCTATATGGTATTAAGTTAACTACGGTGGCTGTCCAAACAGACTTGGGGGCTCAGCTGCACTGATATTTAAAATGTCACAAACAGATTGAGAAAATAGTCAAAAAGGCTCTAATGGGATACTGGACTTTACATCTGGAGGACTAGAGTATAAAGATACAAAGTTTAGACTGCAGTTATGCCAAACCCTGGGTAGACCTCAGTTCGAGTACTGTGAACAGATTTGGACACCACATCTCAGGATATAGTGGCCTTGGAGAGAATATAGTGTTGGTTGACAAGAATGAAATTTGGACATCTGGGGTTGTTATGCCAAGAGATCATACAAATTAGGCCTGTTATCTCTTGGATTTAGAAGGTTAAGGTGTGATCTGATGGACATTTTCAAGATAGGAAAAAATAGGGTAGGTAAAGATAAACTATGTCCACTGGCTGGGTATTCAAGAACATTGAAAATTAGGGTCAACTGTTCCAGAGACACTATCATATGGGGCAAGAAAACTCCTACTGCTCCAGATTATTCATGGGGGCTGACCACAATGGCACTTAACTTAGTGGCCAGTTACAATACTGCTGAGGTACTTAGAGCAGCATGGCGCCCTGATTTGTATGTGTTAGTGAGGCAGTGGTCAGGTAAGTGTCCAGGCAGCCGACAATATGGACCAAGTTTCAGTATTAGCTTTTTTTTCAATGTTTAGGGAATGCAGGCACCATTGGCTGGACCAGCACCTGTAGCCAATACCTGGTTGACCTTGCAAAGATGGTGGTGAGCCATTCTTTTGAACTGCTCCATTCAATGTGCTGCCGGTGGACCAAAACAGTGATATGGAGGGAATTTCAAAATGATCCAGTGACAGTGAAAGAATGACAATGGATTTCCAAGTCAGGAAGGTGAGGGGCTTGGAGAGGAACATGCAGATGGTGGTGTTCCCATGTAGCTGCTCTCTATGACCTTTGAGATGGTACTGTTTTGGGTGTGGAGGGTGCTATGTAAGGAGCTTTGATGAATTTCTGCAATGCGTTTTGTAGGTGGTTTGCACTGTGTCAGTGATGGAGGGAATGGGTATTGTGGATGTGGTGCCACAGGGCTGCTTTGTCCAGGATGGTGTCATGCTTCTTGAGTGTTGTTGGACCTGCAACCATCTGAACTGTTGGGGAATTAGAGGATGAATTACTCACTGTAGAATTCCTAGCCTCTCACTTGATCTTGTGGCTATTTTGTTTATATGGAGCGTCCAGTTTCATTCATGGTAGCAAGAAATTAATGGGCGTTATTTTAACCCATTCCTGTTCCTCTGAGTCCATGTAACTAGGTCCGATAGAATTTTTGAATTTTTGACCCTTGCTCAGCTTTCTCCCTTCTCATCAGACATTAATATATATCAATAATAAATGACCTTTGGCAGCGTTGGGATCGATATATAGACCATACACCCTGGCAGGATCACTTTCTGATTTTGTGTTCTGGATCTGCAACAAGAAAATGTAAAAAATTGGAGCTCATGACTGCTCATAAATGAACATAACAGTATTTATAGAACATAACAATTAGGGAATTTTAGACAAGCTGTTTTAATCTGACAGCATGAGAATGTATGTACTGCCACTTGGAACACTACTACATTTGGACACATTTAAAGAAAGGCTTCATGCTTTTTTGAGGGAAACAGAGATACAGAGGAACTTGGGTTAGATGGGAAGAGGTAATCAGCAAGAAATACCGAAAATATTGTGAATAATTTTGGCCTAATCATCAAAGGAGCGTTTTCCTGGCATTGAAAGTAGACTGGAGCGGTTCACTTAGTAATTGTGGTTTGGAGGGATTTTCTAATGAGTTTGAGTATGTTCAGCCTTTCCCCATTGGAGTTCAGGTCAAAGAGGAGTGACCTTTTTGAAACATAAGATTCTAAGAGGGTGTGACACATTTGGTGGAGAGAGGTTGTTTCCCTTTGGGGGACAGTCTAGGAATAGAGGGCATAATTTCAGGGGAAGGAGTTCTTCTTTCAGAGGGAGGTGAATCTATAGACTTCTTTACTGTAAAGCGCTGTAGAAGCTGTTTGGTCAAGAATATTCATGACAGAGACAGACAAAATTTTAATCGGTCAGTGAATCAGTGGGGAAAAGGTACTAAAGTGAAGTTGAGGATTATCAGATCAGCCACGATGACCATGTTTAGCTCACCAACCCTCTGAGATTGTCAGTGCCTCTTGAGGATCCCTCATTTTCACTGTCAATCTCTGGCAGTCAAAGCCCTTCACTCTTAAATTTTCCCCTAAACCTCTCCACCTCCTTTAATCTCACCTCTCTGACTAGCCTCTCCCAACATAGTTTCTAATAGAACCTATGTTTAATTTCCTTCAGTATTCCTATTAAAACATTTGGAATGTTTTACCATGTTAAATTGTCGCAGAAATGCAAAATTTACTTCTTAGTGGGCTTAGTTAGCTGATCTCATTCACAGTTGCAGTCGAAAATGCCTTGACTTTCTCAACATACTTTATGGAGAAACTGAATTCAAACTATTTAGTAATGCTGTTGCTGATTGGTAACCGCGGCAAAATATGTGGTTGTAGATTTGGAAGAGAACAGGATTAAGTTCAGATGTGATACATGGTGCATAGACTTCAAATAATTCTTGTGTACAGTGATGTGAAAGTTGTTCCGTTAATTGGAAACCAGGTTTTTCTTGGCTAATACGAATCTGTGCTCAGCAACAAAATTTACCTACGATTGATAAAGATGTAAGATGATTAGATAATGCTGGCAAGAGTGTATACAACTGGCAGAGAACTATTTGAGGTATAGCAGTTGCTGATATTCCTGTTGTAGAGAATGAAAGATAGACACAGCATGTGCTGAAACCAATGGTAAGGACACTGGGGATGGGCCAGCAAAGCAAGAGAACAAATATTATTCCATGAATCACCAAGATGACTGGCTTCTTTACATTTTTGTAACTAAAAGAAACTATGGCAAATTTTTTTGCCTGTCTCGTTCCCTGCCTCAAACCACACAGATAAGGTATTGGCAAAAACCAGAGAACTATATGACACCAGCAGGCCACAATTTCTAGTGATTTGGTGGTTGGAAATCTGTGGCAAATTTGTTGGTAGGGGCCTTTAATTAAGAGGCAGGGAGGGGATAAAGGATTCCTTGGCCTTCCCAACTTCACCCTTGTGGATCCTATTAAAAATGGGACAATGTGAAGCCAATTCCCAAATGACGGTTTGTGCTTGGATAATAAAGTTAGTTCTGAAGGGAAGTTGCATCAGAGATAATGGGAACTCCAGATGCTGGAGAATCTGAGATAACAAGGTGCAGAGCTGGATGAGCAGAGCAGGCCAAGCAGCATCTTAGGAGCAGGAAGGCTGACGTTTCGGGCCTAGACCCTTCATCAGAAAATCTGATCAGAAAATCCTGCTCCGAAGATGCTGCTTCACCTGCTGCGTTCATCCAGCTCTGCACCTTGTCATCTAAGTGTCGGCTTTCTACAACCTCCAACAGTGCCACCCAATTTAATGCCCAATTTTTACCAGCTGACATCCTGGCCACATTCTCCAAAAATGCAATGTAGTGTTTTAGTTGTTTCAACATACCTTTGGGAGATGTACAGGCCGCCTAGGTCCTGGCTTGGGTATGAATGCTGAAGGCTTGGTTTGTCTTTCTGAAACAGTAAGTGTTTTACAATGACTAGAGGCATCTTTCAGGTGAATGGAATGATGTTTATGAAGACGGGCATGTGGCAGCTACAAATGCCATCAGTCAGCATGTGACTGACTAGTTGTTGTGTTCAATGGCAGCCTGGGATGGAAGGGACAGATTTGCAGCATTTTACTTTGAGCATGGCTTGTTATAAACGCTGCCTTGACCAAATTATTGCTGCCTGTATTCTTAAAATATTTGTGTTGGGCTTTTCTCCACATGAAGTAAAAAAACGTAAAGACAAGTATTTTCCAAATATAAATGGATTTCTGAAAAATTCTGACGAAAAATTAAGGCTGAAAGAAATTTGGATCTGAGTAAAATCCAAGCCATGGATGTTCGGAATATAGGCTTGAATCTGAGGACAGTGGGATTCTGCTGAACCATAGACCGTGGTTTCTTGACAAGTGGTTATGGGGTATGGGTCACATGCATTTTCTTCTGCCTTATGCCCAAAGCCACCCCAACAAATTGCATTCTTCTGGTTTTTGCAGTCTCAATGAAACTTTGTGATGGCCAAAATCTTTTTTAAAGTTGTAAATAGTCTCTGAAACTTCCATTTTTCTGTGAAGACTATTTGAGCCTCAGGGAGGCATTAAGTGGAAACAGTAGGATTGGGTCCCCCTGCGTTAATGGATGTGCCCTTGCAGCTACAGGACATGATGGAGCAACCTTTGGCATTTGGAACAAAATTTCTTAGAACATAGAACATGGAACAGTACAGCATAGAAATCGGCCCTTCGCTCTACGATGTTGTGCCCAACATGACACCAAATTAGACTCGCCCTTCTGCCTTCCAACATTCCTGAAATGTTCATGTGCTTATCTAAAAGTCCCATTAGTGCCCCTACTGTATCTGCCCCCACTACCACCCCAGCAGCATATTTCAGACTCCTACCACTCTTTGTGGAAAGAACCTGCCCTTCACATCTCCTTTGAACTTTCCACCTTCACCTTCAAAGCAGGTCCCGTAGTATTAGACATTGCAACTGTGGGGACAAAAACATTCTGACTGTCAACCCCATCTATTACAGGTAAATGACATAGTGGCTTTGTGGTTAGCACTGCGACCTCAGGGACCCAGGGTTCAGTTCCAGCCTCAGGAGACTGTCTCTGTGGAGTTTGCACATTCTACCTGTCTTTGTCTTCTTGGGCAAGCATGTAGTGAAGGTTCTGAACTGTGCCATGGTATGGTAGGCACTGCCCAGTGGGATTTCTAGGCCAGCAAACATCGGTAGAATATTTTTTCCAAATGTGTCCCTTCTCTGTGCTTAAAGTTCTAATAGCTTGGATACAGATATATCAGCATCACATTCTTTGCACGTGCTTTCAAGTCCTTCTACATATGTAAATTCAGGTCAAAATCCCAAAACTTTCTGCCAAGAACAATGCAGACAGTACTGTCAGCAAATGGACACAACATTTCAAGAGGAAAGCCCGCCATTAACTTCTCAAAACTAATAAGAGGTGGCCAGCCAATTCAGTCCTTGCCAAATCTCAAGAATGCATTTTAATTACCTTTGCTGAGATCTGAATTTCAGTCATTCATGATCAGGGTAGGTGCTGTAATCTAGCCAGTGTTATCCTGTTACTGAAATGTATAGAGCTGGATCTGGCTGCTGATCATTCACAATAAATAACATTTCTCACAGTGGCTATCATTCCTTTGAATGACAACCTGGCTTCAGTGCTGAAAAAACATTGCACAGTAGAGAAAAGGGAGCTGTGGGCACCCTTTCACCACACAGCTGTATGTTGTCCGGTAAAAAAAACAGCTTGGCTATTAATCCATCACAATCAGTGACACTATTAGAAATATTGGAGTAATTTAATCTTGAGCACAAACTTGATCACAGTGAGATGCAATTTTTCAGCTTTACCTATGTAATAGTTATTAGTTGGTTCAATTGTAGTAACAGGTCTGAGGGGTCGTTCACTTGGGGGTGGTTCATAGGTATCCTCATTCTCAGAGCCGCTGTCCTGCAATGAAGTACAACACAGTTCCGAGTAATGTTTCTTTCCATCTGACCACCACAAATTCTTCAGCAATTATTCCACAGAAAGAGCAAAATGGTCGTCATTGAAATTATCAAAAAGATAGCATCTGCAGCAGTTCAGTACTCCTTCATTGAGTCCTTGCAGTGTGGAAGCAGGCCATTCAGCCCATCGAGCCCACACCAACCCTCCGAGAAGCATCCCACCCAGATCCAACCTCTACTCTATCTCCCTGATCCTGCATTTCCCAATGGCTGATCCACCTAGCCTGCATATCCCTGGACACCATGGCCAATTTAGCATCCATTTATCTTACCTGCACATCGTTGAACTGTACTGCACAAAGTGTCACCTCAGATTAATGCTCAAGTTTCTTGACTAGGACTTGAGTCTCAATCTTCAGATTCAGAGGAAATTGTAATATGCAGTTGAACTTGTCGGAAAGGTTAGCTTAACTATCCTCGATCCATATAAGGTGGAAAGAAAGACGCAATATTAAACAGACTTACCCCATCCTCATCATAATGGTCTGCCTCACTGGGATAGAACACAGGAAATTAAGCCCTGCTATTCCTGGAGTTGTCCCAAAAGTTAAATATTTTAGGAAGTACTCAAAGATCCCCAATTTACCTGTCTTTTTGACCCATATTGAGAAAAAGCTTGGTTTCTTTCCTGAATATCAATGGCTACAGATAGACGATTATGAACTGTTGGCATAAAACTATCCAAATTGAAACTCCTTATCCCCTTGTTAACTCCCCATTCCACACAGAAACGCTGAGTTAGGAGAAAAGGAAATGTTGGCGTTATGGGCAGAGAGAAAACTTGGAAAACATTTCAGCGCCCTCTGTTCACAGGATCTGCTGGAAAGGGTTTTCTGCCAATCAGAATGCTGCTTCTCAGCTTTCCTCTTCTGAAATTTTTCACTGATTTGTTGGAGGCACAGGGGGCTGGTTCACACTTTTAAAAGGTCTCAGACTTATTAATTAAAAGTCACAGCTAACATAAAGTTCTGGAGAGAAAACAACTTGGTTTCCTTCAGGCATAAAGTAGCTTTTACTGCAGAGAACGGGGAGAGCTGTTCAGTTGGTGAAGGCTTCTATGTATCTTGTTCATAGCCCACAGCTGTTCAGCAAACTGAGAACCAGCCAAATAATTATTGGCAGGCAGATATTGTCATTGATAACTAGTCACTCATCCACAAACCAATCAGCGATTTGTTGAGAACCGAAGCTCCATTTGTCCACAGTCTTTAGGCTCCATCTCTTCTACAAACTGCACTTCAGCTCTGCTGGAACCAGCGGCTATGTAAACAGTGTTAACAATGAGTTATAAAAGTTATTTGCTTTCAAATCATGCAGTAATCCTGCAGCAATCCTTTTTAAATAAATCTCATGGTGACCACCTCTACCTCGTCATTGCCAACACAAATAGCCCTGTTGAGAGGGAAATCAACTCCAACTGAGAACCAGAAATCAGCATGAGCAACCTCCAGCCGTTCCCTTTGAGATATAATTACTCCCCTGGGATCACACTGCCATCCCCGAGGAAGACTTGTCACTCAAACCTTGACTTTTTCCACTGTTCCTTCTCTTGCCTTGACATCTCTCTTCCTCTTATTTTCCTGCTTTCCCCTCCATCTGTTTTTTTCTCTCTTGCACCTCTCCACGCCTTCCATTTTTATCATTCAGACCTTACCCCCAAAAAGCATTCCCTCTCTCATAGTGTCCTTTCCAATCTTATTTTGCGCCACCCACTTTGTTCTTCCTGCTGTTTCCTCCTCTCCCCTTTCCATATCATGTTGCCTTCCTACTCCCTCCATATTTTCCTCTCCCATACCTGACCCTGCACTCATCTTTTCTACCTCCTGTCCCCTCCCCTACACATCCTCCTTAACCGTTCATATCATCTCTTCTATTCTTCTCCTTTCCCCCTCTGCATTCTTTGACCCTTCCTCATCCTTTCTTTCCCTGCTCGGCCCTGTTCTCCCTCTTCCAGCTGCTTCCCAAACCACATCTTTGTTCAGTTACCTCTTTTTTTTTCTCCAAAGCAGACTTAATCTGAACAGTAGTTTGAGGTCATGTGAAAGATCTGTCGCCTGTTTCCCAACTGACCTCAATCACATTTACCCACTCTTCATGTCTTCACTATCCTGACTTCTCGTGGAATAATGCCTCAATTTTATTATATTTTTTCGAGTTCCTTCATGCTCCAGCCCTTCCCCATCTCTGACATCTCCTCCAATCCTATAACGCTCTGAGATACCTACACTTCCCTGCTTCCAGCCTCTTAAATATCCTGGCTCCAAGGGCCCTGCCACCAGTGGCTGATGCTTCAGTTGCCTCATTCCTAAGTTCTAGAATTCCCTCCCTCTCTCTGTCTTGGGTTTTTCCTGAAAACATTGGAAAGATATAACCATGCTTTTGGCTATTTTCCCTAAAATCTCTGACATCTGGTATCACATTTATTTTTGCTCAGTTTCACAGGGTTTCTATGAGTGTGTTGTGATGTTTTATTAGACATGCCGTTGTTGTTGGCTACTCAGCTGTGACTCTGCAGAGAAGATCACTTAATAATTCTCCAAAATATGAATTGTCATTTCACTGCAATTATTAGCAAGGAGCAAGCAAAAGAATCTACTTCTCTGTACTTCTTGCACTTCTTTTTCAGAAAGTCCAAAGTCATTTATGTCTTGAATGTTTTGTGCAACTTTTTACATCTAAATTGCATCATAGCCTTTCAGTGCAGTGAAGGAGCTGGTAATTTATCAAATTTGAGAGGCAGACCGTATAGCCGACCTATAGCCCAACAAAAACAGAAGTCCCACCAGCTGATGGTATCAGTGAACATTACAGATTCTTTACCTCTGAAAACAGAGAAAACACAGTTATCTTACAAATTGATATTCCCTGTCTGGAGCAGCATTATCAGAAACTCACTCACATTACGGATGTGTGTCTGTCTCAGTGCTGTAACATATTAGTTGTGCTCTTTGACATTGCATAAACTGCACTGTCCCATTTGCTACAGCAAATAGGAATTTGGTTATTGACTTTGTTTGATCGGCTCCACGATGAAAGGTCCTTTGTTCAGTCTGCTGCAAACATAATCACGTTCCCCAAGATAATTTGCAACTTGTGTACCTCGCTGTTTCTACAGCACAAGAGAGTTTCAACTGATATTCAAATCTGTTTCAGACAAAGAAAACTTGCAAAAATAGGGAACTGCTTTGCAGTAACATGGACTTTGTTATTAAAACCTTGGATCACCAGCTTATTTCATGCTGGGGTCATTGTACTGTTTACCAGTGATAATTCTTTACAGTTTAGACAAATTGAATTGACTAATCTAATTAGACTGGCTCCTAAGCGTACGAGATAATCAATCAATGTTAAGAAAATAACTTTACTAAGACAACTGGATGAACGTTTGTGCGGACTGAAGATTAAAGCTTACTTTTGGTTCAGTTTGGAATAGATAATCTAATACGCAAGGTTCCTGGTTTTGGGATCTGGCATTGTCAACTATGTAATACACCTGGCCAGGTGCAAACAGTGGAATTAACAATTTGATATAATAAACTTTTATAAGTTTTCTCGTGGCACTGTGGTACTCCACCTACCTCTGGACCAAAAGGCCTGGGGTCAGGTCCTATCTGCTCTACTGGCATGCAATAACATTTCTGGGCAGATTGATTAGAAAATAGTAATCTTAGGGAAATAAAAAGTATATCATAAACTTTAGGGTCTGTTGTGGCACAGTGGTAAAGTCCGTACCTCTGAGGCAGGAGGCATGGATTCAACTCCCGACTGCTCCAGAGGTGTATCATAGCATCACTAAACAGGTTTCTTAAAAATACATATGGGAAACTTGGGATTTTTTAAAAAATCATCTTTAAATTATGCAGAAATTACCTCTCTGGAGATTAATTTACAAGAGGAGAAAATAAGATCTTGCTACACAGCACATTTCACGATGTTATGAATGCCAAAGCAATTAAAACTGAGAATTTTCATTGTAGTTACTGTTGTAATGAATGAACTATGACAAGCTGTTTGTGGACAGCAAGGTCCCACTTACAGCAATGAAGTAAATTTCTAGTTTTAGCTGTTGATGAAGGGATGAGCATTGGCAGGTACACAGAGAGAATGCTTACTTTTGTTCCATATTAATGTGGAAACATATGGATTTCTGTGAGAAGTTTAACATTTTGTCCAAGTGCTTGATGTTCAACAGTGCAGTACTCTCAGTGTAGAGCGCTGGGGTGTCACCTGAGGCCTTTGGCAAAACGTGTTGTTATTCTTGTTACTCTTATAAGACGGTATTAGGTTTTTCTGGTGCAAATAATCAGTGGACATATTCTTACTCTTAAGTACTTACGACATCACTCACACATGATGTTTCTTCATTTTGGCGATCTGTAATCAAAATAAAGTATGCTCCATATTAAAGAATAAACTCTAACGAGCTGTGAAAGACCAAACTCTCTCTCAACAACAATATTTTCATCACTGAGAGATCTATCACAATCATCAGTGCAGATAAGATACACTTAAGATCTATTGTAAAGAAAAAAAAATCTTACTCAAGAAAGGCATTCCAGCTAAAATGCTATTCTTTGAAATGCTTTGTATTAACACACAGCTATCCTGGCAGCCACCCAGAACCTAGCCTTTACAACTGAAAAGGGCTTTGGTTTGATGCATTTGTTAACAGCTATAGTCAGCCTCAGAATCCCCAGGCCAGGAAGGACAATATCAGACAGGGGTTCCTTCATAAAATCCTTGTTCAACAACTCCTCCTTGACACCTTGCACAAACTCAGTATGTGCTTGAAATCAGATCCACTGTGACTGACTATGCCTTTTCTGTTTGAGAAAGAACTTTGGTGGTGGAAGAAATTCATCGACAGATCATAAATTCTTCTGAATAAATGGTACAACGTGTGAAGTGAAAATACACTGCTTTGCACATTCCTGTAAGGGTACAAGCAATCAAATGTAACTTTGCAGATTGACAAGCTGTATAAAAACAGTTTTAGTCAAAAATTATGGCAGGGAATTAGGAGTCTGACTGAGGTTTGAAGCAAGAAGACAATCTCAAATTTTGTGTACAATCAACTAAATCCAAAGGGTAAGACTCTTCCAGTCTCTCAACGCCTTCCTGAAAGGTCACCAAAGCCAGAGAGTGCAGCGAAGGTTTACCAGGCTGATTCTGGGCATGGCGGGGCTAACGTACGAGGAGAGATTGATGAGGTTAGGATTGTTCTCACTGGAGTTCAGATGAATGAGCGGGGATTTCATAGAGACTGACAAAATTAGAATAGGATTGGACAAAGTAGACGCAGGGAGGAAGTTCCCAATGGTGGGTGTCCAGAACCAGGGGACACAGTCTGAGGATTCAGGGTAGACCATTTAGGACAGAGACTCGGAGACATTTCTTCACCCAAGGAGTGGTGAACCTGTTGGAATTCATTACCACAGAAAGTAGTCGATGCCAAAACATAGAATGTATTCAAGAGGTGACTAGATATAGCATTTGGGGCGAATGGGATCAAAGGTTATGAGGAGAAAGCAGGATGAGGCTATTGAGTTGGATGATCAGCCATGATTGTGATGACTGGAGGAGCAAGCTTGAAGGGCCAAATGGCCTCTTCCTGCTCCTATTTCCTATGTTTCTGTGTTTCTATAACTAACAGAAGGAAGCTGTTCAGCTTGTGGTGCTCCTGCCAGTCCCTGAAAGAGCTATGCAATTTTTCTCACTTCCTCCGCAATTGCCAATAGCTCAGCTATTTTCCATTCTCCAATTGTCTTTTGAAAGTTACTGCTGAATTTATTTTCAGGTCATAATGACTTGCTGTCTGAAGAAATGCTTCCTCATTGTCACCTCTGGATCAATTTCGAATTAGCTCTGTGTTTTCAGGTTACTAAATCTTCCATTACTGAAAACAGATTCTTTCCATTCTGTGAAAGTGCTTCAACATTTGCAGTGTACCCTGAGAGAAATATTGGAAATGGCCAATTCTGGCTGTTTATTCCATTTCTCATGAAGTTTGGGTTTCCCAACAATCTCTTTCCAGAGAAACAGCTGAAGGAAATTGCGGGTAATAATGTGTGCAGATGCCTAAAATGATTACAGTGTATCTGTTTTGATTCATTTTAAATTCTCAGTATTGTGTAACAACCCAAGCTGGGTCTAGGCCCAAAACATCAGCCTTCCTGCTGCTCTCATGCTGCTTGACCTGCTGTGTTCATCCAGCTCTACACCTTGTTATCTCTCTGTCAAGTTGATCAGCTATTCACTTGTCATTCCGAATGTTTGGCAGAACCTTTGGATGGATCAGTCAGATGATTGGCCTTTCATTGTTTCATGCTTTATTAGCCTTCCAGCATGGACTCTCAGGCAGGAAATACCCAGGTAAGCAAATGAGGTGCAAGAAGTGACTTTTCCAAATTCAACACAAAAGATCACACATGCTAGACATCAATATTTTCATGGCTACTCATTCCACATTCTCAGTGGGTTTGCTGAGGTTTTCCTCCTTCATGCTGCCCTAAACACCTGAATATCAATTTCCTGAACACTCATACAACTCTTGTCATCAGAGAAAGCGAATCAGAAGAGAAGAATATCTCTTTTCACTTACTGGGTTTGTTGGGTCGGGCTGGCAATGGAGGAGGGAGGCCAGACCTGTATGCAAGAAGAGAATATTTGCTGTCGAAATTACTTGTCAAGGTGAAACACACTGCAAAGGTGTGATGATTCAAAATTACTGAAGCAAGTACGGCATCTCTGCTTCTCCGAGACCAACATATTCGTACTTCTGTTGATAATGTATGTATCTCAATGTATACAAGAATATAACATCTAATATGTAAATATATAATGCCAACAAGCAAATATAACTTTGCAGAAGATTGAAGGAAACTCTGGTTAACCTGCATGAACAATGTTTCAGTCAAAAATTATGGCAGGAAATTAGGAGAACGTCTGAGGCTTGAGGCAAGAGCACAGTCTGCCAAATCTGTATGTCAGAATATCCTTTAAAAATCGTCACACCAGCGGACTGTTTGCCTGGTACAGAGTCCATATTCTCTCCCACCTCTATGGACAGACCTCGCTCAGACAAGTTATGTGCAAGTTGCCTGATCAGATTGTCAAGTCTGGCTTGGTTCTCAAACTTACATCACCAGCAGTATAAAAGCTTAAATTGTGAATCTCAACCTCTGATTGGTCTGCTGAGTATTTCAAGCATGATCTGATTTACTGCACTTTAAGATGCATTTGTTTAACATTGGAAGTATTTTTGGCCTGGATTGAATCAAATGGAAACTCAAATTATGAGACAAGTATTATGAACATTTGATCAAGGTTTGTTTGATTTTCATTATTGGCCAAAGTCAAAATTTTCTTGCTCTGTGCTCATTGGCCTAGTCTCTTGAAGTTCAGGTGGTTTGTTTGACCAAGTACATGTTGCACCTTGTCAAATTGCTATCCCCTTAAATCAGTATTTTCCTGAGACAGCACCTTCCAGGCCTGTGAATCGACCACCAAGAAGAACAAAAGTAACAGATGCAAGGAAGCATCGCACCTCAAAATTTTCCTCCAAACCACTTAACACGCTGACATGAAACCGTATCGCTATTCCTTCACTGCTAAAAGCCACTCTCGTGGAGTCAAAATCCATGAACTCCCTTCCAACAGAAATAAAAACAGTATAATACAAGTAGCTTTCCAATGCTAAAAAGCAAAGTTTCATGCCTCAAGTAACATTATACTCACATATTTTTTGAATTCCAAGGCTTTGGTAGATTCTGAGAAGAGGACAGAAATAATTAGACTCATGGTGTCATCACAGTTCAGAAGGAAGTCATTTCGACAATCGAGTCTATGGCAACAGTGTGTGGAACAATCCACTCAGCTTAATTCTCATCGATCTGTAAGTCTATTTCTGTCAAGTATTCATCATTGCTTATGAAATCATTCATCATCTCTGCTTTCAGCACCGTCATGGGCAATGAATTCTATTCACTGAGTTTTTCCTAACATGCCTATTCTTGTCCAAAACCATCAACCTGTTGTTGAATTGTTCGTCATCAGCTGATGGTAACAACTCTCCTTTGTCCAGCTAATAAAACCAATCACAATCTTGTACACCTCTATTAAATCTCCTCTCAAACTCCTTACTGCTAAAGAGAAGAACTTGAGCTTCTTCATTTCACCTTTTACCTAAAACCCCTCATCCTTGGAACCATTCTGGTCAATCTCCTCTGCATCCTTTCAAGGACACTGACATCTTTTTGAAACTGTGGTGACCAGCATTCCCTCTAATTTTCTCGGTGGATGCACAGGGCTCCCAAGGCCTGTGCATGGCAGTAATTTCCAGAACCACAGTTCAATGGAAATGTTGGTGGTGACTACAGTTGGATGCGATATCCCAGTTGTGGTTGCCTAATCAGAGCTTCATATTGGCCCAGCATAACTTCTCTGCTTTTGTGCTCAGTACTTTGATTTCCGAAACCCAAGTTCCCGCATACTTTGCTCACTGCTCTCCTGGTATGGCCTGCCATTGTCCAAGGTCTATTCATATGAATTCTCCCTTCTGCTTTCTGCAGACCCTTCTAACCTTGTGCATTTTCAAGTCTACACCTCTTTTTCCTCTTCATTCAACCAAAATACATCACCTCATTCATCTCTGTATTAAATTGTATCTTCTTGGGTCTTATTGGGACTTCAACTTTCCAAATATTGACTGGGAACACTATAGATTGAGTACTATAGATGGGTCAGTTTTTGTCCAGTGTGTGCAGGAGGGCTTCCTGACACAGTATGTAGATAGGCCAACAAGGGGCGAAGCCACATTAGATTTGGTACTGGGTAATGAGCCCGGCCAGGTGTTAGATTTGGAAGTAGGTGAGCACTTTGGTGATAGTGATCACAATTCTGTTATGTTTACTTTAGTGATGGAAAGGGATAGGTGTATACCACTGAGCAAGAGTTATAGCTGGGGGAAAGGCAATTACAATGAGATTAGGCAAGATTTAGGGAGCGTAGGATAGGAAAGGAAACTGCAGGGGATGGGCACATTAGAAATGTGGAGCTTATTCAAGGAAAAGCTCCTGTGTGTCCTAGATAAATATGTACCTGTCAGCCAGGGAGGAAGCTGTAGAGTGCAGGAGCCGTGGTTTACGAAGGAGGTGGAATCTCTGGTCAAGAGGAAGAAGAAGGCTTATGTTAGGATGAGATGTGAAGGCTCAGTTAGGGCGCTTGAGGGCTACGAGGTAGCCAGGAAAGACCTAAAGAGAGAGCTCAGAAGAGCCAGGAGGAGACATGAGAAGTTGTTGGCGGATAGGATCAGGGTAAACCCTAAGGCTTTCTATAGGTATTTAAGGAATAAAAGAATGACGAAAGTAAGATTAGGCCCAATCAAGGATAGTAGTGGTAAGTTGTGTGTGGAGTCAGATGAGATAGGGGAAGCGCTAAATGAATATTTTTCAACAGCATTCACTCTAGAAAACGACAATGTTGTCGAGGAGAATACTGAGATACAGGCTACTAGACTAGGTGGGATTGAGGTTCAGAAGGAAGAAGTATTAAAAATCCTTCAGAAGGCGAAGATAGATAAGTCCCCTGGGCCGGTTGGGATTTATCCTAGGATCCTCTGGGAAGCCAGGGAGGAGATTGCCGAGCCTTTGGCATTGATCTTTAACTCATCATTGTCTATAGGAATAGTGCCAGATGACTGGAGGATAGCAAATGTGGTTCCCCTGTTCAAGAAGGGGAGTAGAGACAACCCTGGTAATTATAGACCAGTGAGCCTTACCTCAGTTGTTGGTAAAGTGTTGGAAAAGGTTACAAAGGATAGGATTTATAATCATCTAGAAAAGAATAAATTGATTAGGGATAGTCAGCACGATTTTGTGAAGGGAAGTTCGTGCCTCACAAACCTTATTGAGTTCTTTGAGAAGGTGACCAAACAGGTAGTTGAGAGTAAACCGGTTGATGTGGTGTATGTGGATTTCAGCAAGGCGTTCGATAAGTTTCCCCACAATAGGCTATTGTACAAAATGCGGAGGAATGGAATTGTGGGAGATATAGCAGTTTGGATCGGAAATTGGCTTGCTGAAAGAAGACAGAGGGTGGTAGCTGATGGGAAATGTTGATCCTGGAGACCAGTTACTAGTGGTGTACCGCAAGGGTCGGTGTTGGGTCCACTGCTGTTTGTCATTTTTATAAATGACCTGGATGAGGGCGTAGAAGGATGGGCTAGTAAATTTGCAGATGACACTAAGGTCGGTGGAGTTGTGGATAGTGATGAAGGATGCTGTAGGTTGCAGAGAGACATAGATAAGCTGCAGAGCTGGGCTGAGAGGTGGCAAATGGAGTTTAATGCAGACAAGTGTGAGGTGATGCACTTTGGTAGGAGTAACCGGAAGGCAAAGTACAGGGCTAATGGTAAGATTCTTGCTAGTGTAGATGAGCAGAGAGATCTCGGTGTCCAGGTACACAGATCCTTGAAAGTTGCCACCCAGGTTGACAGGCCTGTTAAGAAGGCATACAGTGTTTTAGCTTTTATTAATAGAGGGATTGAGTTCCGGAACCAAGAGGTTATGGCGAAGCTGTACAAAACTCTGGTGCGGCCGCACTTGGAGTATTGTGTACAGTTCTGGTCACCGCATTATAAGAAGGATGTGGAAGCTTTGGAAAGGGTGCAGAGGAGATTTACTATGATGTTGCCTGGTATGGAGGGAAGGTCTTATGAGGAAAGGCTGAGGGACTTGAGGCTGTTTTCATTAGAGAGAAGAATGTTGAGAGGTGACTTAATTGAAACATATAAAATAATCAGAGGGCTAGGTAGGGTGGATAGGGAGAGCCTTTTTCCTAGGATGGTGACGGCGAGCACGAGGGGGCATAGCTTTAAATTGAGGGGTGAAAGATATAGGACAGATGTCAGAGGTGGTTTCTTTACTCAGAGAGTAGTAAGGGAATGGAACGCTTTGCCTGCAACAGTAGTAGATTCGCCAACTTTAGGTACATTTAAGTCGTCATTGGACAAGCATATGGACGTACATGGAATAGTGTAGGTTAGATGGGCTTGAGATCGGTATGACAAGTCGGCACAACATCGAGGGCCGAATGGCCTGTACTGTGCTGTAATGTTCTATGTTCTATGTTCTACATATCCACTTGTTGTGGTCACCAATCTATTCCTCTTCCCGTCATTTGGTATCACCTCTGCTGGCAGCCATACCCTTAGAGTTTAGAATCATTGGCAATTTCTGAAGTGTTACTTTATATTCTAATATCCAGGTCATTTGTATCTATTAAAGAAACATAGGTCCTCGCGTCGAGCTTCAAGAAACACAACTGCCTACCATCAGTTTCCATGACTTGCTATTTTCTAGTCTTAAACCAATCTTCTAATCCAACCTAACAGTAGCTTCTATTCCATGAGCCTCAACATTTTTAGCCAATCTTTTATGTGACATTGGTCAACAGATTACTTTAGATGTACATTGGCAACATCGTTTCTTTTCCCTGCATCAACCTTCTCTGTTACTTCCTTAAAACCTTAAAGATTAGTCAAGAAAGATATGCCTTTTATTTCCAAATCCATACTGATTCCCCTACATTTACTCAAACTTCTACGAATACCTGTTGATTTTTTAAATCTGATTTTTTTTAATAAAACCTGACCAAGCACTGATATCAAACTGACCAGACTATATTCAGAATGCATTTATGATCTTTCTTGAATAACACTGTCAATTTTACCACATTGCAACTCTTTGGCACTTAACCGTTATATCCAAGGAATATTGAAACATCGCTTCCACTCGCACTTCCTTCAGCAACCTGGGATGTAAGCCATCCAGATGAAGCAACATATCCATTCTTAGTGATATCCAGTTTTCTAGTGCGTTCTTTCTGTTGATTTTCACCCCATCAGTTATCTCACTCAGCCCTGCTTCATTGATAATTGCCAGCCTCCTCTTTCATGATGAACACACTCAGTCAAAATATTAGTTCTAGTCTTGCCTTGCACTTCAGGCCTGTGTCACTCTAGCTGTTCTGATATGACTCACTCCACTTTATCCAATAAGCTTATTGCTTGGTCAAAGACTTTTGGATTTTGTTCTATGAACTATTCTCATAACATTTCTTTTGTCATTTTCCTCTTTACATCCCCTCTCAACACAAATGTGTTTGACCTGCTTCATATAAAAAGAATGCATCTGACATACATCATATACCTTTTCTTGTTTCGTCATGCATTCTCAGTCCTTCATCATCCAATGAGCATTGATTTTGGATTATTCTCAATTGTCCTTGTCAGAATATACTGAGTCTGTGCCCAAAACATAACGTCCTTCAAGATAATAAAGTGTGGAGATGGATGAACACAGCAGGTGAAGCAGCATCTCAGGAGCACAAAAGCTGATGTTTCGGGCCTAGACCCTTCATCAGAGAGGGGGATGGGGAGAGGATTCTGAAATAAATAGGGAGAGAGGGGGAGGCGGACCGAAGATGGATAGAGGAGAAGATAGGTGGAGAGGAGAGTGTAGGTGGGGAGGTAGAGGTGGGATAGGTCAGTCCGGGGAGGACGGACAGGTCAAGGGGGTGGGATAAGGTTAGTAGATAGGAAATAGAGGTGCAGCTTGAGGTGGGAGGAGGGGATAGGTGAGAGGAAGAACGGGTTAGGGAGGCAGGGACGGGCTGGGCTGGTTTTGGGTTGCAGTGGGGGGAGGGGATGAGCTGGGCTGGTTGTGTGATGCAGTGGGGGGAGGGGACGAGCTGGGTTGGTTTTGGGATGCAGTGCGGGAAGGGGAGATTTTGAAGCTGGTGAAATCCACATTGATACCATTGGGCTGCAGAGTTAGAACATAGAACATAGAACATAGAACATAGAACATAGAACATAGAACATAGAACAGTACAGCACAGAACAGGCACTTCAGCCCACAATGTTGTGCCGACCATTGATCCTCATGTATGCACCCTCAAATTTCTGTGACCATATGCATGTCCAGCAGTCTCTTAAATGTCCCCAATGACCTTGCTTCCACAACTGCTGCTGGCAACGCATTCCATGCTCTCACAACTCTCTGTGTAAAGAACCCGCCTCTGACATCCCCTCTATACTTTCCACCAACCAGCTTAAAACTATGACCCCTCGTGTTAGCCTTTTCTGCCCTGGGAAATAGTCTCTGGCTATCAACTCTATCTATGCCTCTCATTATCTTGTATACCTCAATTAGGTCCCCTCTCCTCCTCCTTTTCTCCAATGAAAAGAGAGTGAGCTCAGTCAACCTCTCTTCATAAGATAAGCCCTCCAGTCCAGGCAGCATCCTGGTAAACCTCCTCTGAACCCTGCCCAAAGCTTTCTTATAATAGGGCGACCAGAACTGGACGCAGTATTCCAAGTGCGGTCTAACCAAAGTTTTATAGAGCTGCAACCAGTTCGCACGACTCTTAAACTCAATCCCCCTGTTAATGAAAGCCAAAACACCATATGCTTTCTTAACAACCCTGTCCACTTGGGTCAGAGATAATGGGAACTGCAGATGCAGTTGGGGGGTGGGAACCTGAGCTGTATACCAGAGGTGAGCGTTGATGCAGGTGAGGCAGTAGCAAGAGGTTGACCAGCTAGTGGGAAGGATTTTCTTGGGAAGGAACCAAGGGATCAGTTGAAGTGTGTTTGCTTTAATGCAAGGAGTATCAGGAATAAAAGTGATGAACTTAGAGCATGGATCAGTACCTGGTGCTATGATGTTATGGCCATAACAGAGACATGGGTTTCTCGGGGGCAGGAATGGTTGCTGGATGTTCCAGGGTTTAGAACATTTAAAAAGAATAGGGAGGGGGGAAAAAGAGGAGTGGGTGTAGCACTACTAATCAGAGAGGGCGTCACAGCTACAGAAGCTTCCTTTGTCGAGGAAGATCTGCCTACCGAGTCAGTGCGGGTGGAAATTAGGAACAGCAAGGGAGTAGTCACCTCGTTAGGGGTTTGCTACAGGCCCCCCAATAGCAGCAGGGAGATTGAAGAAAGCATAGGTCGACAGATTTTGGAAAAGTGTGGACGCAGTAGGGTTGTTGTAATGGGTGACTTTAACTTTCCTAATATTGATTGGAACCTCCTTCGAGCAGAAGATTTGAATGGAGCTGTTTTTGTAAGGTGTGTTCAGGACGGTTTCCTAACTCAGTACGTTGACAGGCCGACGAGGGGAGAGGCCATTCTAGACTTGGTGCTCGGAAACGAGCCGGGACAGGTATCAGATCTTGTGCTGGGAGAGCATTTTGGTGATAGTGACCATAACTGCCTCACATTCTACATAGCTATGGAGAAGGAGAGGATTAGGCAAAATGGGAGGATATTTAATTGGGGAGGAGGAAACTATGATGCGATTAGACATGAGTAGGAAGCATGGACTGGGAGCAGTTGTTCCATGGTAAGGGAACTATAGACATGTGGAGACTGTTTAAGGAACAGTTGTTGGGAGTGATGAGTAAATATGTCCCTCTGAGACAGGCAAGAAGGGGTAAGATAAAGGAACCTTGGATGACGAGAGTGGTGGAGCTTCTTGTGAAAAGGAAGAAGGTAGCTTACATAAGGTGGAGGAAGCTAGGGTCAAGTTCAGCTAGAGAGGATTACATGCAGGCAAGGAAGGAGCTCAAAAATGGTCTGAGGAGAGCCAGGAGGGGGCACGAGAAAGGCTTGGCAGAACGAATTAGGGAAAACACAAAGGCATTTTACACTTATGTGAGGAATAAGAGAATGATCAAAGAAAGAGTAGGGCCAATCAGGGATAGCATAGGGAACTTGTGTGTGGAGTCTGAGGAGGTAGGGGAAGCAATAAATGAGTTTTTTGCTTCTGTCTTTACGAAAGAAACGAACTTTGTAGTGAATGAAACCTTTGAAGAGCAGGTGTGCATGCCAGAATGGATAGAGATAGAGGAAGCTGATGTGCTGAAAATTTTGTCAAACATTAAGATTGACAAGTCGCCAGGCCCGGACCAGATTTGTCCTCGGCTGCTTCGGGAAGTGAGAAATGCAATTGCTTCGCCACTTGCGAAGATCATTGCATCCTCGCTCTCCACTGGAGTCGTACCTGAGGACTGGAGAGAGGCAAATGTAATTCCTCTCTTCAAGAAAGGAAATAGGGAAATCCCCGGCAATTATAGACCAGTAAGTCTCACATCTGTCGTCTGCAAGGTGTTAGAAAGGATTCTGAGGGATAGGATTTATGACCATCTGGAAGAGCATGGCTTGATCAAATACAGTCAACACGGCTCTGTTTTGGGTAGGTCATGCCTTACAAACCTTATCGAGTTTTTTGAGGATGTGACTAGAAAAGTTGATGAGGGTCGAGCTGTGGATGTGGTGTATATGGACTTCAGCAAGGCATTTGATAAGGTTCCCCATGGTAGGCTCATTCAGAAGGTCAGGAGGAATGGGATACAGGGGAACTTAGCTGCTTGGATACAGAATTGGCTGGCCAACAGAAGACAGTGAGTGGTAGTAGAAGGAAAATATTCTGCCTGGAAGTCAGTGGTGAGTGGGGTTCCACAGGGCTGCAGCGGGACATTGACAGGATGCAGAGATGGGCTGAGAGGTGGCAGATGGAGTTCAACCTGGATAAATGCGAGGTGATGCATTTTGGAAGGTGGAATTTGAAAGCTGAGTACAGGATTAAGGATAGGATTCTTGGCAGCGTGGAGGAACAGAGGGATCTTGGTGTGCAGATACATAGATCCCTTAAAATGGCCACCCAAGTGGACAGGGTTGTTAAGAAAGCATATGGTGTTTTGGCTTTCATTAACAGGGGGATTGAGTTTAAGAGTCGTGAGATCTTGTTGCAGCTCTATAAAACTTTGGTTAGACAGGACTTGGAATACTGCGTCCAGTTCTGGGCACCCTATTATAGGAAAGATGTGGATGCTTTGGAGAGGGTTCAGAGGAGGTTTACCAGGATGCTGCCTGGACTGGAGGGCTTATCTTATGAAGAGAGGTTGACTGAGCTCGGTCTCTTTTCATTGGAGAAAAGGAGGAGGAGAGGGGACCTAATTGAGGTATACAAGATAATGAGAGGCATAGATAGAGTTGATACCCAGAGACTATTTCCCAGGGCAGAAATGGCTAACACGAGGGGTCATAGTTTTAAGCTGGTTGGAGGAAAGTATGGAGGGGATGTCAGAGGCAGGTTCTTTACGCAGAGAGTTGTGAGAGCATGGAATGCGTTGCCAACAGCAGTTGTGGAAGCAAGGTCATTGGGGTCATTTAAGAGACTGCTGGACATGTATATGGTCACAGAAATTTGAGGGTGCATACATGAGGATCAATGGTCGGCACAACATTGTGGGCTGAAGTGCCTGTTCTGTGCTGTACTGTTCTATGTTCTATGTTCTATGCTGGAGACTTCCAAGATAATAAAATGTGAGGCTGGATGAACACAGCGGGCCAAGCAGCATCTCAGGAGCACAAAAGCTGACGTTTCGGGCCTAGACCCTTCATCAGAGAGGTCCACTTGGGTGGCCATTTTAAGGGATCTATGTATCTGCACACCAAGATCCCTCTGTTCCTCCACACTGCCAAGAATCCTATCCTTAATCCTGTACTCAGCTTTCAAATTCCACCTTCCAAAATGCATCACCTCGCATTTATCCAGGTTGAACTCCATCTGCCACCTCTCAGCACATCTCTGCATCCTGTCAATGTTGCGCTGCAGCCTACAACAGCCCTCTATACTGTCAATGACACCTCCAACCTTTGTGTCGTCTGCAAACTTGCTGACCCATCCTTCAATCCCCTCATCCAAGTCATTAATAAAAATTACAAAGAGTAGAGGCCCAAGGACAGAGCCCTGTGGAACCCCACTCACCACTGACTTCCAGGCAGAATATTTTCCTTCTACTACCACTCACTGTCTTCTGTTGGCCAGCCAATTCTGTATCCAGACAGCTATGTTCCCCTGTATCCCATTCCTCCTGACCTTCTGAATGAGCCGACCATGGGGAACCTTATTAAATGCCTTACTGAAGTCCATATACACCACATCCACAGCTCAACCCTCATCAACTTTTCTAGTCATATCCTCAAAGAACTCAATAAGGTTTGTGAGGCATGACCTGCCCCTCACAAAGCCGTGTTGACTGCATTTGATCAAGCCATGCTTTTCCGGATGGTCATAAATCCTATTCCTCAGAATCCTTTCTAACACCTTGCAGACGACAGACGCGAGACTTACTGGTCTGTAATTGCTGAGGATTTCCCTATTTCCTTTCTTGAAGAGAGGAATTACATTTGCCTCTCTCCAGTCCTCAGGTACGACTCCAGTGGAGAGCAAAATGCAAAGATCCTCACAAGTGGCGAAGCAATTGCATTTCTCGCTTCCCGAAGCAGCCGAGGACAAATCTGGTCCGGGCCTGGCGACTTGTCAATCTTAATGTTTGACAAAATTTTCAGCACATCAGCTTCTTCTATCTCTATCCATTCCAGCATGCACACCTGCTCTTCAAAGGTTTCATTCACTACGAAGTTCGTTTCTTTCATAAAGACAGAAGCAAAAAACTCATTTAGGGCTTCCCCTACCTCCTCAGACTCCACACACAAGTTCCCTATGCTATCCCTGATCGGCCCTACTCTTTCTTTGACCATTCTCTTATTCCTCACATAAGTGTAAAATGCCTTTGTGTTTTCCCTAATTCATTCTGCCAAGCCTTTCTCGTGCCCCCTCCTGGCTCTCCTCAGACCATTTTTGAGCTCTTTCCTCGCCTGCGTGTAATCCTCTAGAGCTGAACTTGACCCTAGCTTCCTCCACCTTATGTGAGCTACCTTCTTCCTTTTGATGAGAAGCTCCACCGCTCTCGTCATCCAAGGTTCCTTTATCTTACCCCTTCTTACCTGTCTCAGAGGGACATATTTACTCATCACTCGCAACAACTGTTCCTTAAACAGTCTCCACATGTCTATAGTGCCCTTACCATGGAACAATTGCTCCCAGTCCATGCTTCCTAACTCATGTCTAATCGCGTCATTGTTTCCTCTTCCCCAATTAAATATCCTCCCATTTTGCCTAATCCTCTCCTTCTCCAAAGCTATGTAGAATGTGAGGCAGTTATGGTCACTATCACCAAAATGCTCTCCCACCACAAGATCTGATACCTGTCCCGGCTCGTTTCCGAGCACCAAGTCTAGAATGGCCTCTCCCCTCGTCGGCCTGTCAACGTACTGAGTTAGGAAACCGTCCTGAACACACCTTACAAAAACAGCTCCATTCAAATCTTCTGCTCGAAGGAGGTTCCAATCAATATTGGGAAAGTTAAAGTCACCCATTACAACAACCCTACTACGTCCGCACTTTTCCAAAATCTGCCGACCTATGCTTTCTTCAATCTCCCTGCTGCTATTGGGGGGCCTGTAGTAAACCCCTAACGAGGTGACTACTCCCTCGCTGTTCCTAATTTCCACCCGCACTGACTCGGTAGGCAGATCTTCCTCGACAATGGAAGCTTCTGTAGCTGTGATACCCTCTCTGATTAGTAGTGCTACACCCCCTCCTCTTTTTCCCCCCTCCCTATTCTTTTTAAATGTTCTAAACCCTGGAACATCCAGCAACCATTCCTGCCCCCGAGAAACCCATGTCTCTGTTATGGCCACAACATCATAGCACCAGGTACTGATCCATGCTCTAAGTTCATCACTTTTATTCCTGATACTCCTTGCATTAAAGCAAACACACTTTAACTGATCCCTTGGTTCCTTCCCAAGAAAATCCTTCCCACTAGCTGGTCTACCTCTTGCTCCTGTCTCACCTGCATCAACTCTCACCTCCGGTATACAGCTCAGGTTCCCACCCCCTGCCATACTAGTTTAAACCCTCTCGAACTACTCAAGCAAACCTTCCACCCAGGACATTGGTCCCCTTCCAGTTCAGATGCAACCCGTCCTTCTTGTACAGGTCCCACCTTCCCCAGAAGGCATCCCAAATATCTACATATCTGAAGCCCTCCCTCCTACACCAGCTGCACAGTCACGTGTTAAGCTGCGCCCGCTCCCTGTTCCTCGCCTCGCTATCTTGTGGCACCGGTAGTAAACCAGAGAACACTACTCTGTTCGTCCTGCTTTGGAGCTTCCATCCTAACTCCCTGAAATCACTTTTTATATCCTCAATCCTATTTCTGGCTATATCATTAGTGCCAATATGTAACACGATTTCTGGCTGTTCGCCCTCCCTTTTTAGAACCTTATACACCCGATCGGAGACGTCCTGGACCCTGGCACCAGGGAGGCAACATACCTTCCGGGAATCCCGAACCTGACCACAAAATCTCCTGTCGATTCCCCTAACTATCGAGTCCCCTACCACGAGTACTTTCCTATTCTACCCCCTCCCCTTCTTTGCCACAGTGTCAGGCTCAGTGCTAGAGAACTGACTACTATGGCTTTCCTCTGGTAGGTCATCCCCCCCAGCAGTATCCAGAACAGTATACTTATTGCTGAGGGGAATGCCCACAGGGGATCTCTGCACTGTCTGTCTGTCCCCTTTCCTCCCCCTAACTGTAACCCATCTATCCTTGTCCTGAGCCTTAGGAGTGACCAACTCCCGGTAACTCCTCTCAATTACCCCCTCTGCCTCCCGAATGATCCGTAGTTCATCCAGCTCCAGCTCCATTTCCCTAACACGGTTTTCAAGGAGCTGGAGTTGGGTGCACTTCCCGCAGATGTAGCCAGCGGAGACGTGTGCCATGTCTCCCACCTGCCACATTCTGCAGGAGGAGCAAGCAACTGCCCTAGCATCCATACCCCACTTATCTGAATACCCACTCAGTACTAAAGTAGAAAGCTTACTTCAAGTTCCCAAGTGGAATATGAGTTGCTGTTCCTGCAACCTACGGGTGGCAACATTATGGCACTGCAGGAGGCCCATGATGGACATGTCGTCTAAGGAATGGGAGGGGGAGTTAAAATGGTTTGCAACTGGGAGGTGCAGTTGTTGACTGCGAACCGAGCATAGGTATTCTGCAAAGTGGTCCCCAAGCCTCTGCTTGGTTTCCCCAATGTAGAGGAAGCCACACTGGGTACAGCAGATGCAGTGGTTCGTGTTCTGAACCAGGAACTCCAGTTTTGAGCCTTATCCCAGGACCTGATAGCCACAGAACATCTGTCCATGACATGGCCTGAACTGTTTGTATCGACCTGTAAATCCTTCCGATGGCCAGCAGAAGGAGCGGTCAGACCAGCCACACTTGAATTTGGGTGGTCCCCTTCAATCTATCATCTCTGGCGACACCCTGTTCCAGAGAAACAGCTACTTCTGCTTCATCTGCTCCCCAGGTGCAAAGAGAAACCACAAAGGGGTTCTTTACATCCCTGTAATATCGTTGCAGACTCGGTCCTCAGCCACTCCCATGATTTGGAAGTCTACAGAAGGTGCCCAGTCACGCCGTCCAACCCTTTTGGGTTCTCAGTTCTTGCCAAAATGGATCTTCTTTGCCACCACCAGGCCATCTTCTCATTCCAACATCGCAATGTCTTCCAAATTCATACTGCTAAATCATACCGCGCCTTCCCCCCCCCCCCCCACCACCACACCTTCCTACTTCATTCTTTTTCTTTTCTAAACAAGTTATTCCCTTGTCGAATAAGCATCCAAACTTACCATTTTCAACTCATGTTTCTACTTTTACAACTTTATTGTATTCCCTGAGAAATGTTATCAGGTTTGGAAAATGCTTATGCTTTGGACCTGGGTGCCCAATTTCACGTAACTGAAGTCTGCTTGACAACAGAGATGGATGGTTAAAGATGAAAAAGGAGAACAGATAGTGTAATTGTGGCAACGATGTAAAGTATTCACAGTTGGACATGATGGCTACAGTTTCTGAGTTCACAATATTTTACATATTTTGCTTTGTTCCTGGCCTGTGGGTGTTACTGATAATACAGTGTGGAGCTGGAGGAGCACAGCAGGCCAGGCAGCATCAGAGGAGCAGGAAAGCTGACGTTTTGGTTCAGGACCCTTCTTCAGAAATGGGGGAGGGGAAGGGAGCACTGAAATAAATAGAGAGGGTAGGGAACGGAGATAGCAGGTTGATAGTGGAGCAGATAGGTGGGAGTGAAGACGGACAGGTCAGTGAGGTAGGGATGAGAGGAGGTGCTGGTCTTGGGATGATGTTAGGGGTGCAGAGATTTTGAAGCTAGTAAAGTCCACATTGAGACAATTGGGTTGTAGACTTCCAAGGCAGTCCCGATCTGAAGCGTCAGCTTTCTTGCTCCTCTGATGCTGCCTGGCCTGCTGTGCTCCTCCAGAACAGACTCCAGCAACGGCAGATCTTACTATCTCTATGCGTGTTACTGACTAGGTCAGCATTTATTGCCTGAAGAATGTTAGTGAACCAGATGGATTTTTATGACAACAAACAGTTGCCATTTGACACACTTTCTACTCCAGATTTTTATTGAATTCAAATATTACCATCTGCTCTGGTAAGATTCAAACCCCTTTGAACATTAGCCCAGGGCACTGGATCCCTCATTGACTGACATTAGCACTACATCACCACCTCCTAACTCGGGAGACTCCTTAAGTCCCAGAAAGGAGTTGAGAACAATTTTGTAATTAGACTGTTTATTTCGAAGGTGAAGGTAACTTGGGATAAACAGCAGCCGATCAGCATTTCTATCTCATGCAAAGCTGTTGTATTTCTCTCTGACTTAGGAACATTGCAGAGGAAGCCCTTTTGAGAGCAGGGAAAGGCTTTGTTTGAATGGAGTGTCGCATTGACACACAGCAGTCTTGTCTGCTGCATAGGGAGAACACAGAACAGTACAGCACAGTACAGACTCTTGGAACCACGATGTTGTGCCAACCTATTATCCTAATAAGATCACACTACCCTGCATATCCTACATTATACTATCCTCCATGTGCCTATCCAAGAGTTACTAAAAGTCTCTGAAGTATCTGACTCCAGTACCACTGCTGGCCCACGCCCACCACTCTCTGTGTGAAGAACCTACCTCTGACATCTCCCCTATACTTTTCTCCAATTACCTTAAAATTATGCCCCCTCGCAATAGTCATAAAGTAATGGTCATCGAGAGGAGCCTGTTTTTGGCTTCGCCAGACACCACCAGTAGACAGACAAGGGAGATATTCAAGATGAAAAGACACAATCTGCAGCTGTTGAAAGATTGTAGAAGATCAGACTGGAGAAGAAGAATCATCAGAAAAGGCATTTTGCAGCTGAAGATGGTTTTAAGATGGTTCAATGAGCGAATCACAGTACCTGCTGATGGTTACTCGATCGCCCGTGGTTTCTTCACAGTGAACTGATGCATGCAGCTGTGACACAAATTATAACTGAGACAGAGGTATGTCATCTAATTCCAAGAATATCCCATTGACAAGAACAAAAAGCTGATGTTCATCAGTCAGTGAATGTGTGAAACTATAGACAGAACCTTCTGGGGTTACTATTCTCTTCACCAAAGTTTTTGGTTCCTCTGTTATTCTGCCTTTGAAGGAAAATATGAGGGAAAATTGTTTGTTTGATGCAGTGTCTCTTGTACCATTAGAGTGGAATTGGAGAAATAATAAGCAACCATGAGAGTTTTAACACTGGGTCTCAATATAGCAATGCAGTAATGTAGATCAGCAAGCACTTGGGTAATGGGTAAATGGGATGAGGTTTAAGGGAAGGAAAAGGGCAGGAGAATTTTGTACAAGGTCATGCTTATGAAAGGCACAAAGTGGGAGTGCAACCAAGATGATGTTGGAATAGCCAAGCCTGCAGGAAGCGAGTTGTGAGTGAGAAAGGTGCAGAGTTGGAGGGTATTACGTTGGTTGTATTGATGATGGAATAACTCATCTCAGGGTCAAACTCATCAAAATTATGAACTGTATAATTCAGCTTGAAATAGTTGCCATCTGACCAAATGGTTAGGGCAATAGAGTCAATGGCTCTGTTGATTGACCATATTAAATTGCCCTGTAGTGTCCAGGGATATGTAGGTTAGGTGGATTAGTCAAGTAAATGTGGAGCTATAAAAATAGGGTGGGGGAGCTGATCTGGGTGAGATGCTTTTCAGAGGGTCAGTGTGGACTCAATGGGCTGAATGGCCTATTTGCACACTGTAGGGATTCTATGATTCTACGAATTGCCAGGTAAAGAGAGAGATTGTTGGAGCGGTGACATAATTTGTAAAGGAGAACAAAGACAATGACTTTAACCTTGCCAACAGTTAAACATGGATTCATATTCCACGCCATTCGAGCCAATAGTTTTCTTTCCATCAGAGCAGAATATCTGAACATCATATTGTCAATTGTTAGAATAGTTGGAAATCCCCTCATCTTAAGTATGCATTTTGCTAAACTCAAAGTCAAACAATAAGCTAAAATATTACCATTTGGAGAATGGAACATTCAACAGGCAGCTTTCCTTCCTGAGACCCTTCCGTAACAGCAAAGTTTCCTGTCTCAGCTCGCAAAGGCAGTGTCGAGAGCTTCCGACCTCAGCTCTTGCTAGACTGTTTGTGATTTCAAAGCCAGTAGGTAGTGAAATGAGGCTATTGTTCAGTTAGCACTTTGCATAATTTCAGTTCAGCAAGTGAGCACCAGGGAGGTAGCTCCAGGCCTGATGAACTGCTGATACTTTCACCAGATTATCAAAGGTAATTTGGAGAGGAACAATTAAACAAAATACTGCAAATGCTAGAAACTGGAAACTAAGATGTAAAATAAACTGGAAATACTCAGCGTATCTAAGGGCACTGAAGGAGAAACGGAATTTAATGTTATTTGGTCTGAGAAATTTCCTCAGAACTAGAATATGTTGCAGATGAAAAGAATTAAAAGAGGAACGGAATGCTGATATTTACACAGTACCTTTAAAACTGAAAAAATGCTCACTGTCTCTCACGATGCACAGAAACTAATAGGATCAAATGAGGTATTTTGGAGAGGGTGTCAAAAGGTTTGGCCAAAGAATTATAATTTAACATGGATCTTAAAAGAGATAAGACTAATATTGAGTAAGAAATCTTGGGCTTTTGAGCTGAGCCAGTTTCGGACATGCCAGGCAGTAGAGGAATTGAGGATATTGAGAATGCATGAGGTAAAAGTTGAATGAGCACACGAGCTTGGATATGTAAGGATGAGAACTATAAATTTGAATCATTGAGTGAATGGAGTACTGATGTAGGTCAGTGAAAGCATGAGAATGCTGGAAAAAGGAGCAAAAACAGACTTATATGACCTGCCATTTATCTCAATCGTGGCTGATCCTGCGTCTCAACTCTGTTTACCCATCCACTCCCAGGCTACCTGAGAAGCCAGGACACTTTGTGTATCCTACAACAAATAAACCTGCTCCCAATCACCCCCAGGACTGTAATGGCTCAAGAAGGCAGCTCATAACCGCTGCTTTAAGGGCCGTTTCAAACAGACAGTAAATGCTATTTTAGCCAGTGGCACATGCATCCCATGAAAGAGACCATTTTAAAAAAACTAATTGAGAGTTCCATAACCCTGATGGATAGAGAATTCCAAGATTCACAGCTATTTAACTGAAATCATTTCAGTACTAAAGTGTGCACCAGTGCTTTTGATTCCCTGATGTTATGTCAATATCTATCCTAATAAACATGCTGTACTTGTTGCTTCTGGGGATAGACTTGGCATTTGGTTCCATATGAATGCATGGCTGAGTTCCAATGATGACTAATCTACCTGACAAGCTATTTAGAATTTAGAATTTAGAACTGTACAGCACAGTACAGCTATGTTTGGACCTGTGAGGGAGTGAGAACTTGGTTTGATGTACATGTCTAATTCTTTGTATATGCATCGCTTCTTTGATGTATTTTGCATGTTTCTAGCTGCTGTGAATAGTTGGGCTTAATTGACACTTAAGAGATTGGAAGATGAGAAATTTTTGTTTCGAATCTTCAAGAACTTTGCTTATGTTATCAATTTTATGATTTTCAGTTTCATTGAAAGGGCCATTATTCACAATAACATGTACACTAGTTCTTGAGTTTCTGTAATGGATCACCTTGTGAATGAACAGGTCAATTCAGGACATATAGATGGCTGGACACCAGGGTAGGCTATCCCATGAGGTAGTGAAATCCTTCCTTTTCTTGCCCTCTCTGCTGCTGCTTGGCTTCTTCATTGAATCCAAACACCTGAAAAAGCATGATGCAGCTTGATGGATAAGTTGTCACTATTTTGATTGATTTCATGTATGTCAATGCTCTTGAGCTTGAGTCTAAGCTACAGAGTGACTTTAATGCTCTGGCTTTGTCCTTCTCCTTCCTTACTGGGAATATTTTTGGTCTCCCTACATCCCAAGGACTAAAGCCACACAGGATAGCATCTCACCACCACCTTCTGCAGAGCAATTCAAGATGGACAAGGGCTGGTCTTGCCAAAGATACACGTTTCCCAGGAATGAATTAGAAAAAGACCTGGCTTTAAGAAGGACACAAGTGCATATGCATTGGGTGTGCCCCCATTGTAACGGGTAGGTAATGTTTGAGGCATTGATCATAGAACTTCTCTCATGCCCTTATACAATCCTCACACACAGTTCAGGTCTCCCTGTAGTACAGCTGTGTGGTAACAAGTGAACATTCTTACTTTGTTGACTTGCGGAGGATTGAATTCTCAAAGAATTGCTGTTGAATTTGTTAGAAGGATTAGCTGACATAATGATTTGGTGTAAACCTTGACAATGGTGGCCTTCGGATAAAGCTTGTTGTTTTTAATAATGTGGTTTTTTTCAACGGGTCTCCCATTCAGCATTGTTGGGAGATGCAAATATTTGCCCAGTTGCAGGTTGATCCGAGTTCTGTTTTCATCATCTTCACGGACAGTCTGAGTCATATTTTGATGATAAAAGAGGTTGAGAGAGGCCTGCAAGATTCTTGCAGTGTTAATAGTGCTGCTGCAAGCGTCGGCAAACTGTAGGAATTCTATGTGTTTGATGGTTGATTTAGTTATGGCACTGAGATTCAGCTGTTGGTGAGATGTAATACTCAAGGCAGATGGCAGGTGACCTTTGCATTCAATGGCCACTCTCAGGTTGGTTGTAAATAGAATGTGGGCAGGCCTCAGTTTACACTGGTCCACAGGAAATTGAAGATAGAAATGGGCCGTGTAGATTTGGAGTGAAAATGGGAGCATGAAAGGACCTGAGAATTATGTGAGGGACAGTATGAACAGCCGATGCTGGAGACTGAGATAACCAGGTGTGGAACTGGATGAGCACAGCAGGCCAGGCAGCATCAGAGGAGCAGGAAGGCTGAAGTTTCGGGCCTAGACCCTTCTTCAGACATAGGGGACGGTAAGGGAGAGAGGGATGAATAGAGACAGGGAGCCAATGATAGAAGGTGGATAGTGGAGTAGATGGGTGGAGAGAAGACAGGCAGGGCAAATAAGCAGGGATGAAGCCAGTAAAGGTGAGTGTAGGTAGGGATGGGGGTCGGTCAGTGAGGAGGGAGGGGCGGGTAGGTGAGAGGGAAGACGGACAGGTTAAGGAGGTGGGGATGAGGCTCATAGGTAGGAAACGGGGGTGAGGGATGGCCTTCCCTTCTGCTGGTTTCCCACTTCCCCCCTGTTACCACCTCTTTGGGACAAACATTAGCTGGGGTTAGCCCCTTTCCTGCAGACAAAAACGTTGCCATCTCCTTGATGAAAATTGGAGCCTCGTACCATGTCATACCTTTCATATCTCACAGAAATGATGGGATGTGTTCCACAGCACCATCACATGCTGCTTGAGATCATTGGAAGGTATGATTGTTTCAAACGCATAAGACCAGAGGCTTAACAGAGAGATGTTATCTTTTGAAAAAAACATTGAGTTTAATGAAACATTGGAATCCCACAAATGACACAAATTAGTTTGGGAATGGACCAATTGAAATGGAAACTTATTTATTCTTGAGATGTTGCATTGATTGCTGATTTCAATTGTCTTGAAGATGCTGGTGACCTTGTTTCTCACATTGGTATTGTACACATTGTGAAAGTTCATGCTGTGACTGGGATTTCTTCACTTTCTACCCAGCCATAATGGGGTATGCAATTCAGAAAAACTTGCATGTCGTGTTTCCGAATGTTTGCTTCCTTTACTCGTGGTCAAATCTGTAAGTGTGGAGAACCAATTACAAATGCTTCAGATGTGCCTTTGTTGAGACACACGTCAGTCATGTCCTACAGGTGCGAGACGCAGTGACTGTTCAGGGCGGTGACTGGGGCGCTGATCAAACGTCCGGGAGTTTGCGGTCACATTTCTGAAGACGGTGGTGGTCAGCAAAGCGGACTTTATTTGAGACATTAAGGATATGTGTATGTTACAAATGTTCACCTCCCACACTAGGACATTTTGTGGGCCAGAATGAATGTCGTGACACAGGAAGCTGATAATTATCTTTATAAACAGCAAAAACTGCAGTTGTTGAAAAATAAATGCCCAAAGTGGGACTAATGAATTACCTGTTCTACAAAGCCAGCACGGAAGGGACCAGTATAGCAGTCTGAATGGCCTGCTTGTGTGTTCTATGATTCTAAAATCATTTGATTTCTTCATTCAAGTAAAAACTTCAGAATAAGCAGGTGTAGCAACTCTTGAGGTGGAAAATTATCAGTAGATCACTGTCATCGGGTTTTCAGACACCTAGATCGTGACATAGAACTTGTTCAGTTGACACATCTTGTGCCTGTTGTGCGTGCGTGGTCAGGAGATGAGCCGGCAGCGTTTGGTGCAGGGAGGGGAAGAAAACATGAAAATCCCTCCATACCGCGAAAAGAAAATCAGATATCCACTGTTGGAGGAGGATCAGTGACCACTGGTATGTATACTTTGCACAAAGTGAAATAATATGCAAGACACAAGACTCACATTGATTTGAAAGTAGCTGATTGGATATTGCGGTCTGAGCATGACTTTATTTTGCTGTTTTGCCTTATTAAAAAGAAAGAGAAATAAGCTTTCCACTTGACTAATCAGACATAAGTTTTATTCTTCTTACAGAGAGTAGAAACACGTCTGTTGAGGGTTAGCATTAGTACCTAGTCGTAGCTACTAATGTGTGACAGAGCAGAGAATTCCTTGAAGTATTGCTGGTGTTTAGCTTGTGAAAGCACTCATCAGTAGTGAAGCAAAAGAAAGCAGCAAAGTACATTGGGCTGACTATTATTGTCTTTTTTGGCTAAACGCAAGTTGTGTTGAGGTTTTGGGAGGTACTCTTCTCATCATAAGGCCCAGTTAGATTTCTTGCTGTACCTTAGAACATAGAACAGTACAGCACAGAACAGGCACTTCAGCCCACAATGTTGTGCCGACCATTGATCCTCATGTATGCACCCTCAAATTTCTGTGACCATATGCATGTCCAGCAGTCTCTTAAATGACCCCAATGACCTTGCTTCCACAACTGCTGCTGGCAACGCATTCCATGCTCTCACAACTCTCTGTGTAAAGAACCCGCCTCTGACATCCCCTCTATACTTTCCACCAACCAGCTTAAAACTATGACCCCTCGTGCTAGCCATTTCTGCCCTGGGAAATAGTCTCTGGCTATCAACTCTATCTATGCCTCTCATTATCTTGTATACCTCAATTAGGTCCCCTCTCCTCCTCCTTTTCTCCAATGAAAAAAGTCCGAGCTCAGTCAACCTCTCTTCATAAGATAAGCCCTCCAGTCCAGGCAGCATCCTGGTAAACCTCCTCTGAACCCTCTCCAAAGCATCCACATCTTTCCCATAATAGGGCGACCAGAACTGGACGCAGTATTCCAAGTGCGGTCTAACCAAAAAGTTTTATAGAGCTGCAACAAGATCTCACGACTCTTAAACTCAATCCCCCTGTTAATGAAAGCCAAAACACCATATGCTTTCTTAACAACCCTGTCCACTTGGGTGGCCATTTTAAGGGATCTATGTATCTGCACACCAAGATCCCTCTGTTCCTCCACACTGCCAAGAATCCTATCCTTAATCCTGTACTCAGCTTTCAAATTCCACCTTCCAAAATGCATCACCTCGCATTTATCCAGGTTGAACTCCATCTGCCACCTCTCAGCCCATCTCTGCATCCTGCCAATGTCCCGCTGCAGCCTACAACAGCCCTCTATACTGTCAACGACACCTCCGACCTTTGTGTCGTCTGCAAACTTGCTGACCCATCCTTCAATCCCCTCATCCAAGTCATTAATAAAAATTACAAAGAGTAGAGGCCCAAGGACAGAGCCCTGTGGAACCCCACTCACCACTGACTTCCAGGCAGAATATTTTCCTTCTACTACCACTCGCTGCCTTCTATTGGCCAGCCAATTCTGTATCCAGACAGCGAAGTTCCCCTGTATCCCATTCCTCCTGACCTTCTGAATGAGCCTACCATGGGGAACCTTATCAAATGCCTTACTGAAGTCCATATACACCACATCCACAGCTCGACCCTCATCAACTTTTCTAGTCATATCCTCAAAAAACTCGATAAGGTTTGTGAGGCATGACCTACCCAAAACAAAGCCATGTTGACTGTATTTGATCAAGCCATGCTCTTCCAGATGGTCATAAATCCTATCCCTCAGAATCCTTTCCAACATCTTGCAGACGACAGACGTGAGACTTACTGGTCTGTAATTGCCGGGGATTTCCCTATTTCCTTTCTTGAAGAGAGGAATTACATTTGCCTCTCTCCAGTCCTCAGGTACGACTCCAGTGGAGAGCGAAGATGCAAAGATCTCCGCAAGTGGCGAAGCAGTTGCATTTCTCGCTTCCCAAAGCAGCCGAGGACAAATCTGGTCCGGGCCTGGCGACTTGTCAATCTTAATGTTTGACAAAATTTTCAGCACATCAGCTCCCTCTATCTCTATCCATTCCAGCATGTACACCTGCTCTTCAAAGGTTTCATTCACTACAAAGTGGGTTTCTTTCGTAAAGACAGAAGCAAAAAATTCATTTAGGGCTTCCCCTACCTCCTCAGACTCCACACAAGTTCCCTATGCTATCCCTGATTGGCCCTACTCTTTCTTTGACCATTCTCTTATTCCTCACATAAGTGTAAAATGCCTTTGTGTTCTCCCTGATTCCTTCTGCCAAGGAATCTTAGCCAACACACCTCCCTAACGAACTAGCCCACTAACTGTGCAGGTACACTGTGTGTGAAGGGTATTTCCCTCAATTGACAGCTGCCTGTTGACAAGTGTGACAAACTTTCTTGCTTTGTGTCAATACTAAATGGCAAAGCAAAGGACATGTCATCGGAGCCTCTCCGGCTGAAGGGACAAAGTGCAAAAAATGGTAAGGCACTGTGTGACAGGCATTGTGAGTGAAGCTCAGTGTGTGATACCAAGAACCCAGAGACACAGCTAGGTGCAGCCCACGAGCTGGGTGCGTGTCCTTCCACGTCCGGTAATTGCCAGTGCAACAAGCATCCAGTAAGTGGATTGGTAATGTGCCATGAGGCCCCATGGAGGCCAGCACATGTTGGATGACAGTGTCCATGCTTATGGACCGTGCCCACCATGCTGGTCGTTCAGACTAAGTGGAGTCGCTCTCACTGCTATGCTGGCATTTGTCAGCATCTGGCTTGTTCAGTGCACTTTGTAAAATAAGACTGAAGGCTAGTGGGATGAATTGTGGCAACAGCAAAGGTGTTTATCAAGTCTTCATTGGTAACTTGCCAGTACCTAGCAAAAACTTTCCTCACCACTTGGCAAAAGCATTAAAGATGTAGAAAGATGCTCCCAATGTTAAAATAGGCCTTGCCAGATTTGTCGCCTATTTCTGCCACAAATTATGCCAACGTACATCTTACTCAGACCGCTGTAAGATTCCAGAGATAGCAGGAACTGCCGATGCTGGAGAATCTGAGATAACAAGGTGTAGAGCTGGATGAACACAGCAGGCCAAGCAGCATCAGAGGAGCAGGAAAGCTGACGTTGCAGATCGGAATCTTCAGAACAATCTGAAGATTCAGGTGGAAGAATCTGTAAGATTACACTCATTTTTTTTAATCTCAAAAACACATCTAAACAATTAGCACTTTTAATTTCGAACTCTTAATTTTTTGCTTTTTCGTACATTTAGAAAAACAGCTTAATACTGCTCAAAAAATATCTTTAGCACAGAAATCCGAAAAGCTTTTACATTCAGACTACAATTCCCAGAGATTAAAGAATTCTGCAACATCAATTGTCTTTCCGGCTTTATTTTAATAAATCCAACAAAAGCAGCTTGAACTTTCGTCAATTCCTCTGAAGAGGAGTAATGATTTATAATTCTTCCTTCAAATTAATGCAGGAATTCTCAAAACCGATGCCAGCATGCGGAAACATTCTACGTAAGCCCTGGGTAGTTATGTAATCATGATTTATGGAAGTTGCTGCAATACAGAGTGAAGCCAAACACTGCTAACGTCGATATAAGCAGCTCTTTTAATCCATTTCCAACATTTGACAAAGATTAACTCGCAGTAAAGAGATGGCTCAGAAACTTGCAAATTCACAGGAGAGTGCAGATTTATCCTTCTCTCCAATTCAGTCAGTCAGTCAGTCAGTCAGAACGCACAAATCCAAATGGCCTTTGCAGGATTTTGATGAACAGAATCAGCCCAAGCATCAAGACCCACCTCAGGATGAGTAGGTTTTATACAATCAAATCCATTAAATTGGAGTTTTAGATTTTGGGAAACAATTTCAATGAGCTATACACAAAGCTATCTTCCAAATAAGCTGGCAAAACTCTTCAAAAATGCGAGCTCAACCAAGCAATGGATCGGGTGGGGAAATAAGTGATCTTAACAACCATTAAAAAAGTATTTCAGTTGACAGGTGAAGCTGCCAGCAGGTTAATATATTTGTTTATTTCTGTTTATGGTGTGAAACCACATTCAAGTAATCCTGCAAAAACAATCTGGGTTTTTAAAAAGTAAACAGCAGGATATTGCAAATTAAGACAGGAGCAGAGTTTCTTGCATGGAATGTTTAACAAGAAGAAAAAGGCCTGCTGTTTGAATTGAGGTTCTTTCTGATGACTTATTGCACACTCGGCTTGTTTGTGGACCCAAATCATTGGGTTTTCAATCATTCTTTCCTTTGTGGGTAGAGGCTGGTCCATGCTTGCTCAAATACGACCTGCCAGAAAGAGAGCAATCCTCCAAATTGTTCCTACAACTAGGAATCAAACCTGTAAAAGAGCATAATGACAGTGTCAGAAGGAAACATGATGAAGTCTTCCCTCCACCCAAAGCAAAAGTCTGCTTCAAACATCTTTACTTGAGTAAAACTTGAATGAGAGTTTGTTCCCATTACAGAAGCTGACATTGGGGTCATTGCTGTGCAGCCCATTAACATTATTCTCTTTTCATTCAATGGCCACATCAAAAAGTGCCAAAAGGTCATGGCAGACATTTGAATTGTCTTCATTCCTCAATGTTCTGCTCAATCGTACAGTCCAGTTTGCAGTCTCAAATTGTATGATCTTAATTAATTCTTGGCAAAGTACTCAGATATTAGAATTCATCTGCATGCCAGAGATAGAGTCAAACTGAAACAAGGAATCATTTCCTGCTTTCGATGTGCAATTTGTCTGGTTATTGGATTCGTCTTCCCCATGCAACTTTTTCATGTAAGGGTTGATATAATGATATAAAACGAAGCAAGAAAAGACTACTGAAATACCTCTTCAAAATCTCAGAAAGTAGCAACATAGAATGAAAATGTGCATTTAGGTCCTACCTTTCACAATTACTGGTCAAAACAATTTTACAGTCAGTTGAGCATCTTTGAAACGTAATTGCTGGGCTTTTCTCAGGAAAAAAACCAAACTCAACAAAAAAGACAGGAAGCAAAATTTCATACCTTCTTCATGATCATTGCATCCTAACACTTACCTATCTTCCTCTACCTTTAATGTACGACAGTCATTTCCAGAACAAGATTCGAGCTTGATCAATCGCTGGTTCATCTTCACAAGTAGCGAAGGATCTACTGTTTTGGCGATATTGACCAACTGGTGTGGGTCTGAGGTCAAGTTGTAGACTTCAACAAAGGACTGGAAAAAGCAAGAACACAGGAATAATTAAAACGATTCAGGGCAAGTTAATCCTGTTAGATTAGAATCTATGGAAACTGGCATGTGCAGCTAGCAGGTGAGAATAAATGTAAAATACTGTTTGAGTGCACATTTATAACTTTGGACACGCCGTTGCTTGCAAATAATGAATCTGCATCGATTGGAGGGAAAAGGTTCACACAGCACGTTACTGTCGGGTGGCACCTACCTCACTGTCAGCAAATTCACAATATTGTAGATTGACTTTTGATAACGTTCTCACACAAGCGTAAGTATTATTAAAAGCATCTTCACACACACAGTCAGGAAAACATTCCTAAGGAAACAAGAAGGAGAAAACATCAAACTCGCAAATTTGAACTTTGCTAACTCAGCTTTGCAAGTGTGGCTGGTTAAATTGACATTCATTTTTTCAATTTTCAAAACTACTCAGTCTCTTTTGCTGTAATAGTTTTTGAAACACTCCAATTACGCTCCAGAACATCATGTTCAGAAAGCATTGGTTCACTGTTTCCGCACCACAGTCACGTTGACGTCTGTCCTCGCCAGTTATCCACAATCTTTGCACTGAGTAGTGATGAGAAGCAAGAAGTGTGCTTAATTCTCCCTGTGACTGCAGTCCCACAATGTAAAGCATGTCCAACACCATCCTTTCTCTTCACTTTGTCAATGTATGGGGTACTGTTGGAAACCAGTTAAACAGCTGTATTTTTAAAGCAGTTGATAGCATGGAGATAAAGTAGAGATTTTTTTAAACAAAGAGGAGATCAAACCTGAAATGTTTTTGCCCTGCATTGCTTCACTCAAATATCACCATTACCCACTGTGCCAACAGGAGAAGCAATGCCAACGCTTTAGTTAGTATGATTTCATCTGCATTCATGCTCCTGCGTGGAAACACTGAATAAAGTTTCACAATGATGGTTTGTGGAGCAGCCAGTTGAAACAAAAGTCTTCAGTATTGAGAATGCTTCCAGAATAAGAGCAATCTTCCAGTGGGAATTGGAATGTGTGTTTTATTTAAACGGGATCTGCCTCTTCAATGTTAACCATTTGGATAAATGCAAGTTATTTTTGTTGATGACTTACCGCCACGCCAGGTCCAACACTGGGACATGCAGGGTCTAACTTAGCATCACCTTCCCCAGTATACTCTACCAGAAAATCATTGCGCCAATGTGTTTTATTCTGTGAAGAATCCTGAAATAAATGGAAGGAATAGACTTAGACCAGAAAGGAGGGATCAAACTAACCAGTATTTTTCCCAAAAAGAAAACCAAAGAACTGCAGATGCTGTAAATCAGAAACAAAAACACAAATTGTTGGCCAAAGTTCAGCAGGTCTGGCAGCATCTCTGGACGGAAACCAGAGTTAATGTTTTGGCACCTCTATGAGGAAGGGTCACTTCACAGGAAACATTAACTCTGATTTCTCTCCACATTTGCTGCTAGACCTGCTGAGCTTTTCCAGCGTTTTCTAATTTCGTGACCTTTCTCCCAAGTGCTTTTGACAAGTACAGCGCAGAATGAAACACGCAGATACTGTCAGGGCTCTTTTGCGTGCCAATGATCAACAAATCATGTTTGATCATTTCCCCCTCTCATCTGGCAAACAGGGAGGAATTAATTGTTCAAATGTAAAATTTTTAGTGATAGGTTATCCAGTGTGGCATTACAACTTGAAATTGTCACTCAGATAGCATAGACAACCCACCTGGCTTCATCTTCTGTGTGAACTCCTTGGACAAGCTCTCCTATTGGCCATGGGAGCAATGCCATTGATTAAAGAGGAGCATTATTTAGTATTGGTCCTTATTTAGTACTGGTAGCATTCTTAGCTGCATGTGTGTCACAAGGTGGTGAGTTCAAACCTGCTCCAAACTTTGTTAGTGAAGGCTGAGCTTCAATGCAAAGTTCTGGACTGGCATCCCATGGGGAAACCAGAACTGGTCTTCCAACCTTGCCATCATTTGGGCTGTGGGTTCTAGGAAAAGTCTTCTTTTGGTTGGGACTAATCATCAATTGGCTGACATGAGGGTAGTTATGAACGTGAAAGTAGCCTTCATTTTCCAGCTTTTCAGAAGTTATCAGCCTGCGGTCCCACTCACTATTTGACTTTTCAGCAGTGTGAATAGATGCAAATTACTGCCATAGAGGTCAGTTAATATTTGGTGCTTTTAGGATTGAATGTAACATTCTTGACAACACAAATAACAGTCACTGCAACTGCATTTCTCTGGTGGTGGACTGAGTAAACATTTATGGTTGTGGATGAAGTGAGAATGATTTCAGTGACGTTCACAAATATAGGTGTGCGTCGCCTCACACTCTTGACTGGTGCCTTGCATGAATTTGAACTATTAAATGGTTGAGGGATTCAGCACATAAATAGCTCACTGCGCAATATCTGTCCCTGACCTCCACTTACGTCAATGCCACTGACCTTCAAGGGGAGGTGGTTAGAATGTCTGCTGTCATGTATTATCCTTGCATATTCATGACATTTGCCGCTGATCAGCATGAGCCTTCCTGTGGACTAGGTTTGATTGTTTGATTAGACACTCTGCTTATGACCTGAAGAGTTGGGTCAGCCTTTGCATTGCTGCTTCTCACCACCAACGAGTAGCACAAGTGGAACAAGCAGAATTTTAACACAGCATGTCTGTAGAGGTACAGTAAGAAAAGCGTAAGCACACGGTACTCACCATAAGGGGAAGAAAGGAGCTGCCGTCCATGCTTTGGATGACATCATATCCAGCGATATTCAAGAAGGTGGGTGCCAGGTCTATATTCAGGATGGGTTCCTAAGCAATCAGATGTTAAAGGTAGAATGCAGTTTTCTGGTTTTTTTCTCTAGGATGAAACCTACAACTGTGCTGTGGCATGCATGATTTTGTTTATCCTTCCCCAATCTTTGTCATCAAACACCGAAGACACAACATTTGATCCCTTATTGTAGTGCTAATATGGGATCTTGCTGTGCATATGCTACAAAATCTATTTCCATCCATCAGACGTGGGGCCTACAATGCAAACGTTCATCATGGACTGGATATTTGAGATGGTGAAGGTGTTACTTCAACGTAAGATCTCTTTATGAATTCTCTGTTCTGTTTTACTGCCCAGCTTCAAATGATTGCTATTGTCCCCTAGCTGGTCTTATTGATAGGTTCCATAACTTGGACTCACTTTATGAATTAGAGTCAAATGCTGTGCTTGAAGTGAATACGTACCTTAATGATCTGTTTAGGTTTGATACCTGGTCCACGGACCAGCAACGGCACTCGAATATCAAACTCATAGAGCTGGCGCTTGTCAATGGGGAGAGAGAACTGTCCTGCAAACAGATGAAGTGACTATCAATAGTAGCTGTTGGTACTCCTATTGGGATCTATTTTCCAGCCTCAAATATTCATGTTACTTATCAATAACTGAATGAGATAGAGACCAACATACATGAGATTTACTGATGCCACAGAAATAGGGGGCATTGTAAGCAGTATAAAATGGAATTATGAATAACAAAGTCATCAAGAAGGATGGTTCGGATAAACCAGGATACAACAGGCCAGTGAATCAAACATATGTCGTCAGGAAATGACTGGAAACACTTCCTTGGGGCAGAATTAATCTTTACTTGGAGGTGCATGGATTCATCAAGACAGTCAGCATGGCTTTGTCAGGGAGAGATCCTCCTGGACTTCAGTAAAGCTTCTGACCAGGTCTCATGCAGCAAGTTGGTTAAGAAGCCAAGAGCCCATGGGATTGAACATTTTGGTGAATTGGATCTAAAACTGGTTTAAAGAGGGAAGCAGAGGGTGATGGTCAAAGGACGATGGGAACCCTGTGCCCTGTGGCCTACCACAGGATTTGGCAGTGTGTCATCTTTTGTTTGTTTTGTATGTAAATGATCTAAACATGAACGTCAAAATGTAGAAAGTTTGCGCAGGTATGAGAATTGGCAATGTGTGAAATAGCAAGGACAAAATCCTTGGGCAACAGGATGATATAGACAGGCTGGTCAGATGGGCAGAACAATGATAAAATTATTTTTGACAATTATGTGATGCATTTTGGGAATACTAACAAGGCAAGAGAGTACACACTGAAGGGTCGGATACTTGGAAGTACAGAGGATCAGAAGGATCTTGGCGTGCATGCCATTAGATCTTCAAGACAACAGGACAGGTAGATAGGGTGGTTAAGTCACATGGATCGCTTGTCTCTATTAGACAAAGTATTGACGACAAGATCTAGGAGCTTACTACTGAAGCTGTATGTAATATTAGATAGGCCCGAGCTGGAGGACTTGCGTACCTGGACATTACACTTGGGGAAGCATGTTATTGCTGCAGGGAAGGTGCAGAGGAGATTCACCAGGATGTTACCTGGGCTGAAGTGGCTCAGCAATGAAGAGATAATGGAAAGGCTGGGGTTGTTTTCCTCAAAGCAGACCTGACTGAGTTGTACACAGTTATGCAGGGTGTCAGCAGGGTGGATAGGGAGAAACATTTCCCCTAAGGAGAGGGGTCACTGATTAGGGGGCACAGTTTTAAGCTAAGGTTTAGAGGGGGTGTAAGGAAAATGTGTTCTACCAGACAGTTGCGGGGAACTAGAACTCACTGCCTGGGAAGGGTGCGAGAGTTAGAAACCCTCAGGTCATTTAATCAGTATTGAGGTGGGCCCTTGAAACACCACCGCTCAGAAGGGTACGGTGCTGGAAATTGAGATGAGAATGGATCGATGCTTGATGACAATTAGAGGCTTTCTCCCAGACTGTAAAAAGAGGATAATTTTTTAAAAAAGGATGACAAGCTAAAAAGTGGTGGAGGTCCAAGGAGCTTAGGCAATCGAGTACAGAGATCATTACAAAACCACTAACAAGTGCAACAAATAATTTAAAACGCTCCATGAATGATGGGCATGATTAAAGGAAACAAAGGTAGAAGTTGAAAATGACCCTGCAACTATCCAATGTACTGCAAATGCTACATTTGAAGTACTTGAACATTTCTAGGTATCACAGCTTTGGGAAGATAGATCGGCCTTGGAAGGAAATCAGCATACCAAAATGAAACAGGAAGAAAATCCCACCCAGACCCACCTGCCCTATCCTATCCCCAAAACTCTGCATATCCCATGGCTAAGCCAACTAGCCTGCACATCCCTGGACACTATGGGCAGTTTAGCATGGCCAATCCACCCTAACCTGCACATCTTTGGACTGTAGGAGGAAACCCACGCAAACATGAGGACAATGTGCAAACTCCACACAGACAGTTGCCCAAGGGTGGAATCAAACCCGGGTCCCTGGCGCTGTGAGGTAGCAGCACTAATACTGAGCCACTCTGCTTCCCTTGGATCATGTCGCCTTGGTCCCAGAGGACCGTAGGACTGCTCTCTCATTAGCCTGAGGCTCACCAGCTTCAGGTGAGGGGAAGGGTTGAGAAGCAGAATCCTTCATGGTAACCTCAGCCAGTTCAGGAATTGAAATAATGCTGTTGACATCACACTGCATCACAAACCAACTGAGCCTTTCCATTTACTCAGGTACTGCATCTTCAATCTCACTCCCATGTTCGAATATAATAATGCATTGCTTTTATTATCGTGATCACTTTTCCAAGTTTGAATTTAAGCAGCCATGAAGAGATACCTAATTCGTTTGCAAGGAGTCCACTACATCACTGATTTCACATTTTCAAGCATCTCAGTTTGCAGAGTATTGACTTACGGACAGGTTGAAAAGTGTTTGCCCTCTGCATTTCATTCCCCCAACCACATCCTCCTGTTCACCAACAACCCTCCTGCAGGTACAACTTTGCAGTTCTCCACCTCCACTCCTGCTTCAGATCTGGCAACTTGCTCACTGTTCCCAGTTATTTGCTTCACAGCCATTTCCTTCTTGAGTCACAGATTATTTTCCTTCCACATTTATTGCCGAGAGGTCACAGCAGAGATGACCAGCCCTCTAAGTCTCACTGTTTCTTTCCATTCTATTTATGACGGTGACTTCCATCC